>NW_005871237.1:1669043-1943130 GCF_000147115.1 Myotis lucifugus | reverse complement strand
CAAAGGATCATGTGTGAGAAAGAATGTCTAAGCCAGCAGCGGGCAGCGTGTGGAGAGGCTCTCCCTGCTGGTAATTTTTGGAGAAAGAATTGCCTGAGTTAGAAATATGACGTTTTCCTAGGCTACCTCTTTTCATCTGATAAAAAAATGACCACTTTTCAATATGTTCATATGAATGAGAGTATAGCTAGGAGGTAATCTAAAATGATAAATCAGAGTGAATAAAATTTACTTGTGTGTATCCAGTCAATGGACAATCTGTTTTGTTTATAGCATATGGAGAATCCATCCATCCATCCATCCATCATCCATCCATCATCCATCCAACAAATGGTGATTAAACACCTACCACATGCAAAGCCTTACAGAGACACATTAGGTAGAGACCATACTTCCTGCTCTCCAGAAATTGCTTTACAATCTCATAACGGGGACAAGACAAGATGTGAACACAAAGACCTATGATCAAGGTAATAAATGAGTAAGTACCACAGGAGAGAAAAATACAGTGAGATTAAAGTTCAGAAAAGGGAGACATCACTTCTGGCCAAAGGAAATATAGAGTAGAATGATTTCTTAAAAGTATAATCTATCACCCTCCAACTCCTGGTTTAAAAGCCTCACACAGTTATTAGCTATATGACCTTGGGCAAATCATAAATTTTCTGTGTCTTAGTTTGCTTATCTTTTAAAAGGAAGGGTTGGACTAAATGATCTTGAAGGTCCTTTCCGCTCTAAAGTACTGGGATACATAATTTTTCATGAGAAGGCCCAGCAAAAATATGTGACAATCTATTCTTTATACAACCAGAGTAACTCCTGAAACCTAAATAAGATCAGGTTACCCATGGCTGAAAACCCTTTCATGGATGCATTTCAAAGAAAAATCAAACTCCTTTTGATGGTGCACAAGGTCCTGCATAGTCTGGCCCTGCTCTGTCTCTAACCACAGAGCCCAGATCTCCTCCCTCCCCTGCTCTCCTGTCACAGGGACCTCTTTTCCGTTCTCTGAATGCACTAATCGGACCCTTCACACATGCCGTTCCCTCTGCTAGGAATGCCTAAAAGCAGATGTGTATGTGCATGTATAATTTTTATGAAAGGAGTAAAACCACACAATTGAAAAGAATCAATGATACTACAAGATTATAACCCAAACCCATAGGGTTGGGAGGCTGGGGAATAGAAATCATATTCAGTGTATGGACTGTGCATAAACTCTTGTGTCCATACACTTCTCACCCACTTCTCCTGGGCCTGGCCTTCTGGATATGGAGCCATTCAACTTTTCCATGGAATAAAAACCCTCTGGATTCCTGGCAGGCTGAGGGAGGAAGAGTGGCCTGGATAGGTGAGGTGGAGGGGAGAAGCTGGGGGTCTCAGCGTGCTTTATGGGGACTTTCATATCATCCTCCTGATTTCTTCCCCATGCCTTCACCCTTGTCTGCCACACATAGTCGTCTTCACTTCCTACAACTTTTCTGGGAAGTTTAGTGCTGTGACTTGGCTCCTTTTACACAAGCATCCTGGTAGCAAGCACTTGTCATTCAGCATTCTTCGTTTTGCTAAGTCCTCCTTCCACTTTTTATCTTTCAAAAATATGTTCCCTCTTTGCAACCACAAGGCTTTTTCTCTTCACTTATTCTCTTTGTCCTTCTCAGCTTCTTTCTCATTAATAATTTCTTTTACACTCAATTTTGGTGGGGTTTGTGGAAGGGGTAAGGATGAATGAATGTCTTCTGTCTTCCATGTTTAACTGGAGTGTCTCCTCCCTTATCTCACTTTTAAACTTGCATCCTTTAGCTGTCAGGTTCCAAATCAGAGGTGAGCTTCCCTGACCATATGTCTAAGTAGACCCTCCTGTAATTATCTATGAGAGTGTCCTGTCTGCTTCCTTCATCTCATTTAATATGATTTAAAGTTTGTGTCCTTATTTACTGACTTTCTAATTTTAAATACAGTTGTTTATTACTTTAAGGCCTGTTTGCTTCCACTAGAATGCAAGCTCAGGAAAGGCAAGAGCATGTCTATTATTGCCAACCAATTTAAACTGAGTGCTTAGCACAGCCCCTCACCATAGCAGGGGCTCAAGGATGCCCACTGATAAATGTTCACAAACATGAGGATCAAATCTTGGACTCCACTGACAGAGCACACACCACCAGGTGAGAGCAGGCTGGAAGGAAAAAAGGCAATGATGTAACAAATGGCGTGTGAGCATGGATGCTGGAGCCAAACTTTCTGTGTTCAAATCCTAGAACAACCACTCACTTAGCTGTGCAAACATGTGGATAAATTGCATAAAAATGAAGGCAATAATAGCACCCCTGCCTCATGGGGCTATTGTAAAGATTAGAATGAGTCCACACATCTACAGTTCTTAGAACAATGGCTAGCACACAGCGAGTGCTACATTAGTGCAGCTGTTATGTATCAGAGCACTTGGTTTGGGAAGGCCTTGGCTAGGTGAGACTCAACACTTCACCCTGAAAATGTAAGGCTAAACTTCCATGGGATATAACCAACTTGGCACTGCACGTCTGGAATGCTTAGGATCCAATTTTGAATTCTTGGTTCTACTGCTTAGATTTTCATTCTGTTTCTACTTATGTCCAGTAGTTTATAAAGTAGAGCCCCTCCTAGCCCCAAACAAAAGATTCCTCCTTGGGGACAAGGTACGGTGGGGCGATGGGGTAAAGGATGCTAGGAAGGAGGTAACCTGATAGGCTTAAAAGAATAGAAAGCTTGGAGGAGTGGGTATGAGAGTGAAGGAGGGGGTTTGGGCACAGACAGATGTTGGTTGAAATGCCAGCTCTGCCACTATGAACTGTGTAACCTGAACAGTTCACTGGACTTCTTGGTGCCTCAGTTTCCTTGGCTATGACAAATATAATAATATGGGATGATGTACATGGAAAGTTAGGCCAATACCTGGTGCTGAGGAAAATGCTCTAGCATTTTAATTATTATCATTATTATTAGGACTAGAGGCCCGGCGCATGAAATTCATGTGTGGGTACGGTCCCTAGGCCTGGCCTGAGATCAGGGCCATCTTCCCAGCTGCCCACAGCAGACCCCACGCCCCACTGTCACCCACCCCTGGCTCCCCATTCGCCATCAGGCGATCTGAGCCTGATGGTCAGGGGAAGGGTCCGAGAGATTGGCTGTTCCCGGGTTGGCTGTTCCCGCCAGCTGGCCAGCCCTGTTCTCACCACAGGTTGCCCTCTGTGTGTGGGGCAACTGGTAAGGTCGGGGCCTTGGCCTGGCACCACTCGCGTTCCCCACCACCCACCCCCGGTTCCCTGTTCGCCATTGGGCGATCGGAGCCTTCCGGCCGGGGAAAAAGACTGAGAGGTGGTCAGTGCGCCTCATAGTGCCTGGTCAAGCAGTTGTTCTAGTCGTTCTGCCATTAGGGTCAATTTGCATATTACCCTTTTATTATATAGGATAGGATTATATAGAATAGAGGCCTGGTGCATGAGTGGGGGCTGGCCAGCCTGCCCTGATGGGGGCCCTGGATCAGGCTGGGGGTCCCCACTGGGGGGGCGGGGCCAGCCGGGGCAAGGGTCAGCGGTCATTCTGGTCTCTGGTGGTCTGGTCGTTCTGCCGTTTCAGTCACTGGGCTTTTATTATATAGGATTAGTCAGTTTACAAGTGCAGACCCTCTAGCTAACCCTGGCACTGGCTAACACCCTATGAACCTCATTCATTTCTCTTCCCCTTGAAGTAGCAGGCCTGTTTCCCAGATCTTAACACTGGATTACAGATTTATACTTGTTGATGCTGAGTTTTGGGGTTTTGTTTGTTTGCTTTTATCTTTGCATAATGAGGCATTATTCTGAAATTTCTTGAATACGTAGGCCTATTCAGGGTCTAACAAATTTCAAAGTCCTTCAGTTGCACGGTTTTTTTTCAGGGCCATGAGAAGGCCCATACCATGTGTTCACATAGTCCTCTGGGTAATAAAACTTGTGAAAGAGTAATAGACAACTACCATCAGTTAACACTACTGTCTCTTTCCACTACAACTTCCACTCTGTCATACTTCCCCTCATGGTCAGGGACATTTTTGGCAACCAGCTAAGGGAAAGTTGAGCTTCACTGGGATTTACTGAGATACGTTTCCATAGGTCACAGGCTCTTCTGGCCTCCCCAGGGTTGGAATGGCTCCCAGCGACACTCCTGGAAGAAATGCACTGCTGGCACAAAGGGCAGTGGCCAGAAGTCCTGTCATGACCAGAATATAGCCTATACCACAATGCAGAAGCACTGGAAACATGAGTTGTGGAGAAGAAACAAGGTCTGAAGTAATCAGAGACAGAAGCTAGTCTGTGGAAAGTTCTTTCAATCTTCAGACGTGTAAGGTTGGAAGCCAAAGATTGACTAAGTCAACAGTCAAAAACACCAAAAAGAAAAAACAAATTTAATCATTCATGATAGAATGGAGGTTTCATTGTTCTTCTCCTTTGACAGGAGCCCATGGCAGCCTCACCCCACCCCTCCAGCCCAGGAAAGAAATGTTCATCCAGGTCTCTGTTATTTCCACCTGCCTTGCAGCCACCAGTGCCCTGGCAGCTCCTTGAAGGAGGGAAACATTCCTGAATCACTCCGGTATGCTTAGCACAAGCACAGGCACAGCCAAGGTTTGTTGACGAAACAAATAGGCATATAAATGATAGTCTATATCTATTGACATACAACAATGAATCTTCATGCATGTGATCACTCTTCACTTAACAGCTCAAACTCTCCTAACCCTAACTAGGCAAATTGCCCTAAACTACATGAGCTTTGGGGCATAGAATATTTTCACCAGAGGGATATCCTCTTTGTTTTTCCATTGTTGAGCCTTCATTCGTAAGTTTTCTTCTCCTTTCCTTTTTATACGCTTTTCCCCTAGCCTCAAACTCTCACTAACACATACGTGTGCATGCACGCACACACACAACGCATGCACACGTTTATGCTAATATGCACTGGAGGAATCAACTGTGAATTACTGAGGCTTCTGGTTAGTTACTTTATTTAACACTTAAATTTGTTGCCCACGTTGCTATGAAATCTGGAGAGAGCAAGGAGAGAGGAAGTCCTGTGGTCAGGAACGAGCAGTGCCCTGGTGAAGGCAGGAGAGGTCTTGCCCCAGCTGACAGTCTGCAGGAGACGAAAGACACTGATCTTAAATGGGCCTCAGGAGAGAAAATGCATGTCTCGGACTAAACCTCTGTTAGTTTCTCATAGGTCAACAGGAAGGGTGCCTTCCTTTCTCAGCAATAACACAGTGCCTTCGTTGAGATAAGTGACCTCTCATTTTATTTCCTTACAGACTAGATTATAACCTTCTAAAATGAAACACCTCACCCTAGGATATGCATGGCATGGAATGGACAGCTGCTGTGCTGCCTGTCCAATATCCATTACCTGTTATTCTGTTAACAGTCCACGGGGTTTACGGCACTGGGAGCTCACTCCATGCCTGGATCCAGGAGTAGGCCCGGGATTCAAATTGGGTAAGACATTGCTACCCCAGAAATTAAAACTTGAATAAAGTGTCAAAAATGAAAATGGCTGCAATTCTTTTATCTCAACCTCAGTGGCTTGAAGAAAGTGTCCATTTATTCCTGGCCCCAGGTCCTTGCAGCTTTTCCTGTACTAAGATCTGCTATTTAAAACATTTTACTTCCCATCTACTCCTTAATCTTTTAATTCTTTTCTTTCTTTTTCTTCTTCTTTTTCTTCTTCCTTAATTGTTTCACTATGGGTTTCTGTAGCTTGTAGTCAAAGAACCTAGTAGATCCAGGTAGAGAAGTGGAGCTGAGATGTCAAAAAGGCCAATATCTGGGGCCGGGCCCAGTTATAATTGTACAGCAGCAGCAACTTGTTTCTTGGAACTCCCGTTTCTTTTCCATTTGCCCCAGGCTGTGAAGCCAACATTCCCATCCCAACCAACAGCCACCTCCACAACACTCTGTGCCAAGGGACCCCCTCCAGTTTCTCCCTAGCAATGCCTCGCCCTGAAAAGGCACTGACATCAGTCATCATTTATTCATCCACTGCTTTTCAAGCACCTGATCCAGGTGCTTTTGATACATCAGTATGATCTCTGCTCAGTGCTGCTTTCATTCTAGTGTTGGGAAAAGACAATGACCAAGTAAACAAATTAACAACATAATTGGGCAGAGTGATAGGCACTATGAAGGGTGACATGATAGAGAATGACGACTTCCCTGAAGAGCTGAGATGGGGCTCACTTGTGAAAGCCAGCCACATCTGAATATAGGGGGTCAGGGGTGGTGGCAAAGCTCTCTGGGGAAATGAAGCAGCAAGTTCAAAGGCCCTAAGATGGAGACAAACGTGGTGTGCTGTGGTCGTGTGTGTGTGAGGGATAGAAGCATAAGAGGCCAGAGATCTATGCATGAGCCATTGGGTTCAATGACATTGGGTTCTATAGATAATACGAAGAAGTTTGCATTTTATCTTCATTGTCATGTAAGCATTAGAGGAGTTGACATGATATAATTTGTGTTTTTAAAAGATAACTGATTGCAGTATAGATCATTTATTGTAGAACAGGGAATCCAGCTGGAAGGCCATAGTAGTAGTTGTTGCAAAAGAAAATGGGGCTTGGGCAAGAATGGAGATGGAGAGAAATGAGAAGATACAAAACATATTTTGAATGTGGAGCTGAAGGTGCTGGAAAAAGATGAGTGATGGTGTGTGCCATTTGCTGAGATGGGGACACCTGAGCAGGCAGAGGTATGATGGAGGAGGCAGAATGCTTAGCCATCCAAGTGGAACTGTCTAGAGTCAATTGGAGGTGTCAGGGATGACATAAAGTTAGGAATCATTAGGATATGGCTGGCATTTAAGGTCACAGGACTAGAAGAAATATCCAAGGAGAAATATAATGAGAGAAGAAAAGGGTTTGTCACTGTCCCAATAGTCAATAGATTGACTATTACAGAATTGAGCCATCATAAAAAATGTAATTAATTTAATTAATAACCTCTTCAAGGTTCTTATTTAAGATATTAATCCAGATCTTTGACCTTGATGAATTTACAGTGTAATGTAGTATTTTGAGGCACTTATTATTATACATTTTTAATGGCAGGATATTCCTTAGAATAAATCTTATGGCTAAATCTCCGTGTAAAATTGGAAGTTCTCTGGTTGTTTCTGGGTGGGTGGGAAGTAGTAGAACGCCTTGACTCTTAGTATTCCTGCAAGCACCCCTTCCCCAACACTCACTATCAAGACGCTCTCCGAGGATCTACTATGGGACTCTATGGCTACATGGAGAAGACTGAAAAAATCCCTCACCTCTTTGAAATATCTGATCAAATGTCACCTCATCGATAAGACTATCCCTTAACCACACTATAGAAAAATTGCACTCTCTCCACCCCTACCTTAGTCCTTTTAATACTTTTGGCCTGCTCTTTGTTTAAAACACATAGCAAATACTAACCTACTATAGGCTTTACTTATTATTTTTATTTTATTTTGAATTCTCTTTCCTTGCTAGAAGATAAACTCCACACGGGAAGCATTTTTATTTTTTTGGTATACTGATATATCCTATACAGTTACAAATAGTGTCTGGAACATGGTAGCACTCAGCAAATATTCCTTGAATGAATGAATGAATGAATGAGCTAATGTTACAGAAGAAGCAGTTTCTTAGTGGACACAGTATTTTTTTAATCCCTTGAATACTTATTGAATATCTAGATAATCTACTCTGTGCTAGATAATAAAAGAAAAATAAAGCCATTTAGAAAATGAAAATGTTTAAGTAAGGCTTTGTCTTATCTTAAGCACATTGGAGAACTCAATAGTATAGTTTCTGTTTCTAGAGATGAGTATTATTTCATTTCTACAGGTATTTTAATTGTCAGACTGGTAGTGAATAGTAGTCTCAGTTTTTCACTTCCATCTTATAATAGTATCCTGATCCTATGTCCCCACCATAGAAGTTGGAGTGCCTCTTAGAGCTGTGCCATGTGACTTGCTCTGGCCAATGGAAAGTTAGCAGGTGTGTTCTGAGCAGAGGATTTCAATGTGCTTGAGTGTTCTCTCTTGTCCTGGGCTTTTGCCATCTTCCATGAGATGAACAAGTAGTCATCAGCCACTGGTCCCAGAATGAGAGACAGGTAGAGCAAACCTGAACTCAGCCTATAGCCTGAAACTGAAACTCCTGACAAGCCACAGACCTGGGAGTAAAAAGTTAATCTTTGTTGCTGTGAGCCCGAGATTTGGGGATTGTTTGTTACCCAGAAGTAGCACATTAAAAAGATGACTAATATAGTCATAAATAAACATAATGAGCTTAACAATAGTGGCTCTCCTCCCTGGAATTTAAGATGGAAAGAAAATTCTACCTTCCATTTAAATTGGAGAGAAGGCATTTTGTGGTCTTCCTAAAAATTCCTTGAAGGTGAACAAACTAAAAACAAAACAAACAAAAAACAAAACAAAACAGAAAGAGGCATATTTCCTAAGGGAAAAGTGATTTAAGGTGGTGTTTTAATGAAGGCAAATGACCTTGCAGGAAAGAGCACAAGAGTGGAAGCAGCCCAGCCAGTGTAGCTTGGTGGTTGAGCATCGACCTATGAACCAGGAGGTCACAGTTCAATTCCCGGGCAGGGCACATGCCCGGGTTGTGGGCTCAATCCCAGGGTGGGGCAGGCATGAAGCAGCTGATCAACGATTCTCTCTCATCATTGATGTTTCTATCTCTCTCTCCCTCTCCTTTCCTCTCTGAAATCAATAAAAAATATTTTTTAAAAAGACTGGGAGCAGAGAGGTGAGTCGTAGCCCGACTATGCCTCCTCCTCCCCTGAGTGAGCCTTGGGGTGTCTACTAATCCCTGGATGTTCCTGCACCCACCAGAGTATAGGGCAGTGGTTCTCAACCTTCTGGCCCTTTAAATACAGTTCCTCATGTTGTGACCCAACCATAAAATTATTTTCGTTGCTATTTCATAACTGTAATGTTGCTACTGTTATGAATCGTAATGTAAATATCTGATATGCAGGATGGTCTTAGGCGACCCCTGTGAAAGGGTCGTTTGACTGCCAAAGGGGTCGTGACCCACAGGTTGAGAACCGCTGGTATAGGGCATGGAAATCCATGGCTGCTATGGTAGCTTTCTGCTCTAACATCAAATTAACCATCCTTGTTGTAGAAGCAGAAGAAGAGTTACTATGGAGCAATAGAAGTAAAGTCCTCTACTGGTGGATGGAAACAATTAATAATTTTTTAAAGAATAAAAACAAAACTCCATGCAATTACATTATCCTGTTGCTATTAATATAATTTCCAAAGTAAATGGAAATAAAGAGGACAGCCCCAAACCAAACCACATCAAAATAGCAAAACCCCTTGTAGGTAAGGCAGATTATTCTACAGAAAGACTGGAGGACATTTTTCTTTGATAAGAAAATAGGTTGGGAAGCAGGGTATCTCTTGTTTATAAGGGTCAGCTTAAAAAAATAACAAGCGCCTAGAAACATGTGGAATGCTGTTCTCATCTAACTTGGATATTGCAGATGCCAGGGTCAAGTGTCCAGGTTGCTTTCTATGGTATCCTATTCACTGTTCTTAGAACTGCTTTTGCAGAACCGATGCATTCACCTTGCCAAGCTTTACTCCAGGTTATGGCCAGCATTCTGTGGGCGGAGGCAGAGCTGTGGAAGGGGTTGCCCTCTGAAAGGCGAATTTCACCGGAGAATGCCTTTTTAGTTGTCTCACCGCCCCCCCCATCCCCCAACACACACCCCCACTCCCACACCATCTCCTCTTCAAGAAAGATTATCTGTCTCGGTAAAATGTCTTGTCTTTTCCTGATCACTTTTTGAAATCTGCTAACAGCAATCTGCTTTGTTCCATCGGGAAGTCCTGTCATCTCTCAGGCAGGGAGAATCATCAATGGCATCTCACTTCAACAAATTAGCCACAGTGTTTACACTGCAAGTCCTGGGGGCTGAGTTTTCTTACATCTCAAGAAATTCCCAGGATTCTAATGTTTTTCCAAGTGGGAGGGTTTGATCAAATGCATTTTCCTCCTGTAGCTTAGCACGCATTGTTCTATATGATCCTATTGAATGCTTTAAGCCGAACTCTTGGAAATATTTACACATGTGGACACACACATACACACACACACACTCACTCACTCACTCACTCACCCATGCAAGTAAATAAAGAAGCCAGTATGGTGCAGGGGAAGTAAACTGATCTGAAAGTTAGGAAACCTGCAGACTTGCATTCCAGTCCTGGTTCAGGTAAGCCAATCATTAATTATGCGACTTCAGGCAAAACACTTCTCCCTGTGAGTCTCTTTCCTCCAGTGTTAAATGACGAATGAAGGGTTGGGTCGATTATTCCTAATAGCGCCTCCAGCTCTCACATTCTATAATTTTACGCTTCTAATTGCTAGCCAGATAGGGATACATTTTCTTAAGGCCAGGCTGTAGGAAACCAGCATGAGTCAGTTCAATGATCAGCTTTTACCTCCAGCAGGAGGTATTTCGTGGTGGGTGCAGACTGACAGAGAGCCTTGAGAGACCCATGAATTCCTGCCTCAATTCCCACACAATGGCACTAATACAGCTACAAAACGGTGCTATTCTGAGGCTGCTTTTGCAGATGCCACCGCTGTGTTTTATTGTACTGGTCCTCACGCAGAGCCTGAAGGATTATAGGGCCAAGGCTAAGGGAACAACATAGAAAAACATCACAGTCAGGGGTGACCTAAATAACTTCCTGAGGTTCCTTTTAGGCCCATGAGTCAATGTACAGGAAGACTGGGCTTATTAATAAAAAAAGGCTGATCTGCTCAATGTCCAATTATACCTGTCATCCCGTAGCCCACACCCCAGCCTGACATGGTTTCTCTCTCTGAAGTCACAAAGCTCTATCTGCAGACCAGTCTTTAGTTGATCTGTGTATTTTCTGTGTGACACATCTCTTCCACGTGACAGTTCAATTGTCCAGAGAAACACTAAAACCTCTTCATAGAACAGCCCAGCAACCCAGACCACACAAACCCTGTCTCTCCTCCTCTCCCCTTGTGGCTCCTGTTAAATTTGCAACCATTTCTCAAGGCCAAGCTCAAATCCTTCCTCCTCCAAGAAGCCTTTCTTGATCCCCTCCCCATCAGACTTAATCCCTCCATTCCTTACACTCCCCAAGCACTTTGTACCTTTATTATTTTAGCACTTACTTACCTGAGTCTGTCTTATATTAAAGTTTCCTTATGCATATGTCTTTTCTGTGACATTTTGAACTTGGACAGAAATGTCTTAATTTTTTTTCTGTTATCTGCAGCATCTAGTAAAATGCTTTGCACATAGTAGGCACTTAAAATTGTTCCAGGAAGTGTGAAGGTGGAAAATAAATGAAACGGAACACATGTCTTACCTGTTCTTTTATTTTCAACTAGAGGCCCAGCACATGAAATTGTGCGAGACCCAGACCCGCCACACCATCGGACCCCAGACACGCCGCGCTGCAGGCCCCTGACCCACTGTGCCTTGGGACCCCAGACCCGCCACACCACGAGACCCATTAATGCACCTCCTGGTGACCGGTTGTTTGGTCGTTACAGTGTTACGGTCACTGGCTTTTTATAATATAGATAGTAAAATGCATTTTATGTAGTGAATTCTTAAAATTGTTGGATCACTTATAAATGCATTAAATAATCGTAAGGTAGAAAACCAATTAGCCTTGTAATTTGTTCGCATTGCACATTAAAATAAATTCAGTCTATTTAATCAGTGTCAAGAATGAAATTTGCCAGTAATATTCATTTAGAGGTAAATGCTTCTTTCATTCACCCAATGAATTTATTTATAACAAGTCTCTACACACTTTAATTTGGAAGGAATGTATACTTTTAATGAAACACTCAGAGTATTTAATTAATCATTTACAACAGCCATAAAAGACATGAAAAACCATCTTTCCATTTAAATGACTATTTCCTAGTATAACAAACTTTTCCACTCCTACTTAAGGCAAGCTATAGCAATTTCTGTTACAGTGTTTTACATTTGTCAGCCTCACCATCTCCTCATTCTTTTTCTCCCTTTATTCTTTTTGCGCTCAATCAATTAAACTAAATCAAAGGCTGTTAACGTGATCTTGGTCTATCTCAGCCTCTCTCTGCTCCTCCCTCCACTTTACCTAATGTCAAAACATCCTTCACATACACTTCTTAAAATTCTCAAAAGTATTCTCTTAAGTTTGAGCTTCATAAACTTGTAGAAAAGTACAGTGTCTTGACTAATGGCCATTTTTCACACTTTTTTTCTATACTGGGTTCCGTACAATGCACGGAAATCCAACTCTCTTTGGATAACCTGTGTTCCCTAGGCAAAGTTAAGCAAGAAAACGTCCTTATTGTCTATGACAATTCTGCTTTGTCCATACCCACCCAGAGCTCTGATAAAATGATGAGGTGAGCTTGGTATAACCTAATGCTTCATCTGCTAGTATAGGAAAGTGCCAGGGTCCTATTCTGTTCTAAACAAAAGACAAGGAAATAGACTTCAAATTTCTGACATTGACCATTTCTTTAACAAATATTTGTTCACCATTTATTGAGTGTCTATTACGAGAATGGTGCTGTGCTGAAAGGGTTTGTAATCTTGTTGGGTAGAGATATTGTTATCAATTTTTCAACGCAACCCAGTCAATGCTGTAATAAAAATAGACAGCACTAGAGTTTCTCATAGGGAAACAGAGATGAAATTAAAATCATCTATAGAATGTGAGCTGGGAATTGTGCATGTTGTATGGAGAAAAAGTACAAAGATAATCAGTGCAATAGGAGCATTAGGGCTTGTGCTTACATAGCAATGACATAGCATGACCGTGTCTTTCTTCTGATACTTAACAGGTTCTATACTCTCAAGGATGTTTTCAGATGGAGAAATGAGAGTAGTCTTCAAAGAGGAGGAGACTTTGAAAGGAGAGTAGAATATAGATGCATAAGGATAGGGAGGAAAAGAGAGAAAGCATGAATGTGAGTCTTGATGAGATTAGAACAATGACATTGTTCTGCTCTTTACCTTTCTGAGCAGACACTGGATACTATAATGTTGCCTTTTGCTTTTATATATATACTAGGGGCCCAGTGCATGAATTTGTGCACCTTGAAAGGAACTGTGGGCCGCGAGGCTGCGGTGGGCACAGGGGCGGATCTCAGCCCATCTTCCGTGCTCCCACCCGGCCCCTCCCGCCGCGGCCCCAGTCCCTTGTCTATCAGCAACCCTGCTCCTGCCACCCTGCTCCCATGTGCTGACAGTGCCAGCCCACTTGCACCTGCTGCCCTGATCACCCCTCAGGAGCAGGGGGAAGTGGAGAAGCCCCCAGGGGTGATCAGAGCTGGCAGCCGCCACTCGCACCCACTAACAGTGCTGAGCAATTGGGACCAGCACCGGGCACTGGCAGCAGGTGCAAGCAGGGCTGTTGCTGGCAGCAGGTGGGAGTGCTGGGTGGGAGCAAAGAATTTTCAGTAACCACCAGAGGCTTGCCCCGATGACAGCGACTGGTGCCCCGCCTTGGTCTGGTGCCCCTGCTCACCAGCTCCACCATCCCACCATCCCATCATGGCCGATACCCACCATGCTCCACGCATGCCCCCTGGTGGTCAGCGCATATCACAGCGACCGGTTGTTCAGTTATTCGGTTGTTCCAGTTGTTCCGCCTTTTGGTCTATTTGCATATTAGCCTTTTATTATATAGGATTGATTTTAGAGAGGAAGGGAAAAAGAGAGAGAGAATCATTGATAGGCTGCCTCCTGCATGTCCCCCACTGGGGATTGAGCCCTCAACCCAGGCATGTGCCCTGACTGGGAATTGAACCATGACCTGGTTCATAAGTCAATACTCAACCACTGAGCCACGCTGGCTGGGCATCTTTTGCTTTTAAAAACATTGCTGTGCTACCAAATATGCATGATCTCACCAGCCCTTGGTCTCTCACTTTTGACCTCATCTGCTACAAATTGTGAAACTTTCACTGGACATAGAGCTTTATTATAGTCCTCTTTAATAGCCAGGGAATAAATAGGGAATGGCACTACCTGAGGAATCTCTTTGTTTTCTCCCATAAACTTCCATCTCACACTGTTTATCATAATTAAACAGCAAATGCACCAGACAGGAACTCTGTTCTACACAAGAATCCCTATGTGGGCTGAGCCAGCTCAGCCAAGGGTTTGAAAGCCTGAGTGAGGGCGGCGAAAGGATGAAGAAATGACAAAGATAATAAGCTGGGTCTAGGTGGATCTTCCTGTGCCTGGCTGAGGCCACAGAGAGAGACCCAGAGGCAAGCTGAACCTTTATTTTATAGTCAGAGGTAAACAAGGTAGTGGTCACCATAGTTACAATGTTCTTGTGAGTTTCACTTGTTTTGGCAGCACTTGCTGCACCTCCGTCAGCCCATTAGCTTCCCAGATAAGATCTAGGGAGCATCATAAGGTCAAACCTAATTATGCTAAGAGGACTGTGCCCTCTAAACTGGGACTTGTTTGTGACTTTGCCAACAGGTCAGTCCGAGACTTAACCCTATAGCCGCGCCCTACACCTATGTTCTTGGGTTTCACTCTTTAAAAAAAAAAAAGAAAAGAAAACCATAGCACAATAGCACAGAGCATGGGCTTTAATTTAGCTGCTGTGCCCATTATGGTAGCCACTAGCCATAAGTGGCTACTTAAATTTAAGTTAGTTAAAATTAAATTAAAGATTCAGTTCTTTACTCACACAAGCATTATTTCAAGTGCTCAGAACCTACATAGGGCCAGCGACAGTCCTTTGGGGCAGTGTAGATATAGAACATTTCTTACAGCAGAGAAAGCTCTACTAAACAGTGTGGCTCTAGAGCTTTATGACTTGGTGACCTTGGGCAAATTACTCTATGCCGCAGTTTCCTCACCTATAAATGGGATAATAAATAATATGACGATTAAATTAGTTAATTTTTGTAAAGAGTTTGGAACAATGCATATCACACCCTATATGTGTATATTAAACAAATAAAAACACACTTAATTTACATATCTGAAATACGACAGTCAAGTTTAAAGACTATCCAACAGGAATAAAAGGGGGTGGGGTGAGGAATCAATTCCTATTATTTCCCACCAGCTGAGGGTCTCGTCCCACCTCTTCCCTTGGCCTCTACTCATGTTTGTTTTGTTCAGCTGGGAAGACCACCAAGCAGGAGCTCTTCTCCATTGCACAGTGAGTGCTTGATAAATATTTACACTAGAAATAATAATGATGTATATGGAAAAGAATCGCTCTATCATCTTGGAACTGTAGCCACTGCCAAAAAGTAGATGACTTCAAGCAACTCGGCTGTGCTCCATGGCAGATTAGGGGAGGAAGTGAAAAACTCAACTTGTTTAGGGATTTATGATGAGAAATAGCTCTGGTAACCAAAGTCTCTTGGATCCAACCCAGACTGGTAATCCCACTTGGATATATATTTGGGTGTTTTATCATAAATATATTTTTAAAAAGTCTCTTGGCCTGAGATACTCAGAGTGTGCATTGTTGAATGGAATTCTTTCTCACTCCCCATCCATGGGGATGGTGCACAGATCGTGAAGAGAGAAACTGATATCATTAGTGTATATACCCAAACTACAGACATCAATTTCTCCTTGTCTGGGAAATGTTTGTAACTGTGCAGAATGTAAAATGTGCCAATGACAAGCATAGTCTTCATTACCAAGCAACCATGTGCCTTTCTCATGCCATCCCTATACTAAGTTTGCCCTATATTCCACCTCTTATTCTCTAAATTCTCTTCAATCTTCCAGGTCCTTATTAAATATCTGTCCCTGCAGGAGGCCTTCTCTGATCAACCAGTTGGGTATACTCACTTCCTCTTCTGAAATCTTTGTGTCATTAACAAATTGCCATCATATATAATGTCTATGTGCTTACATGTTTATTTCCCTGCATCTAGCACTGCATTTTAAACATAGCAATTGTTGCTCAGTATCTCATACTAGAGGCCCGGTGCACAAAATTCATGCACTGGGGGGGTCCCTCAGCCCAGCCTGCACCTTTTTCAATCTGGGACCCCTCGGGGGATGTCCGACTGCTGGACATCCCTCTCACAATCCGGGACTGCTGGCTCCCAACTGCTCACCTGCCTGCCTGCCTGATTGCCCCAAACCACTCCCCTGCCAACCTGATTGATGACTAATTGCCCTCCTCTTCCAGCCTGGTCCCCCCCAACTTCCCTCCCCTGCCTGCCTGGTCCCTCCCAACTGCCCTCCCTCCCCTGCAGGCCCGGTTGTCCCTAACTGCCCTCTCCTGCCAGCCATCTTGTGACAACATGGGGGCGACCATCTTGTGATGACATGGGGGTGGCCATCTTGTGATGACATGGGGGTGGCCATCTTGTGCAAGGGCGTGATGGTCTATTTCCTTATTACCTCTTTATTATATAAGAGAATATATATATATATATATATATATATATATATATATATATACACTTTTTAAATCCCCTGTGTTTTACTTATTAATCTCTCCTTCCTTCCCCCAAATCCAGGCAACCACTGATCTTTTTACTTTCTCCATAATATTGCCTTTTCCAGAATGTCATAGGGTTGGAAACATACAGTCTATACCCTTTTCAGAATCAGATATATTTCAAATTAGCTTCTTTCACTTAGTAATATGCCTTTAAA
This sequence comes from Myotis lucifugus, assembly GCF_000147115.1. Classification (NCBI taxonomy): domain Eukaryota; kingdom Metazoa; phylum Chordata; class Mammalia; order Chiroptera; family Vespertilionidae; genus Myotis; species Myotis lucifugus. The sequence goes on along the minus strand of NW_005871237.1, from coordinate 1,926,409 downwards.
GTTCCTCTATGTCTTTTCATGGCTTGATAGCTCATTTCTTTTTAGCACTGAATAATACCATTATATGAATACAATAATTTATTTATATATTCACATATGATCTTGTTTGTTTTTAAGTTATGGCAATTATGAATAGAGCTGCTATAAACATCCATATATAGGTTTTGTGTGGATATAAGTTTTCAACTCCTTTGGGTAAATACCAAGGAGCACATTTGCTAGAAGCTAAGAGAATGTTTAATTTTGTAAGAAACTGCCAAACTGTCTTCCAAAATGATTATGCCATTTTGTATTTCCACCAGCAATGAAGGAGAATTTCTGATATCTCATGATTGTTCAATTAGCCATTCCCTAATGACAAATGCTGGTGAACATGTTTTTATAATTATTGTTAATAATCATTCCTTCCTACAACATTGCAAGGAAAGATTGCATTGTAACCATCCATATTTAGCAGCAGAGCAAACAATCCCAGAAAGCTTCCTGATTTGTCTCTAATTTTTATAGGTAAGGAATGATAAATCATAGGCTTTCCAGCCATCCAGCTAATGCAGGCTGCATTGTTGAACTTCAAGGGCTGTTCCCTCTGTGGGGAGCCAAGAAACTTTCTCAACACCGAGAGGCAGTTATGTCTGGCCATGTCTGTGTAATACAGAAGTAAGGTGATGCTTGGCAAATTGACACCTGAAATAAGAGAGCAGTAACTGAACAGCACAGTGCCAGGAGCATGTCATGCTGGGCAGAACCTTCCAATTAGGCAAACCTTCATTTCCTTTATCTGAGAGACAAAGTTTTTAAAAAGGCTTCGGACAGAATAAAACAGAAACAAACAACAAAAACATAAATCATCTATACTAATAAAAGAGTAATATGCTAATTAGACCAGACGTCTTCCGGACATCCTTCCAGACAAAGCCATGGTGGCAGGGGCCAAGGCAGAGGCGGTTAGGGGCAATCAGGCTGGCAGGGTAGAGCAGTTACGGGCAATCATATCCAGGCAGGCAGGCAGGTGAGCAGTTAGAAGCCAGTGGTCCTGGATTGCGAGAGGGATGTTCGACTGCCGGTTTAGGTCCCATCCCACAGGGATCAGGCCTAAATTGGCAGTCAGACATCCCCTGAGGGGTCCTGGATTGGAGAGGGTGCAGGCCAGGCTGAGGCACGCCACCCCCCCATGAATTTTGTGCACCGGGCCTCTAATATTCATATGAAGTGCCTGTGGAGTACCCAGTAGACCCTTGTAGCTTTGCAGACAGCATTTTTTCTGGCAGGCTTTTATTTCCTCTTGCACATTCCAGGTAAGAATGCTAAATGTTTATCCTCCAGAAAAACTGAATTTTCTCTAGATTATTTTCAGTACTGAAATCTGAATGTCTTGGTCACTAATCATTCTATGCTTTGAGCTCAGGACGGTAATACTGTTAATCAACAATCCAACAGCTGTAAAAGGAAAAAAAGTGCATATCTTTAAATTAACTAAGTTGCAAAATATGCCACATGTCATCATTCTCTGCTCATGCATGATGAAAGTCAAACTCCTCAAGAAGAGAAATCTGGACAGGAACTTCTGAAATAAACAAATTTTTAAATGGATATGTTCCCATAGTGCAGAATTTCTCACAAGCCTTTGAGTTGTACCCTTTCAGTAACAGTAGTTGGGGCTTTACTTTAGGGTGTGCAGAGTGGAAGATTTGCCAGTCTGGGGAGTCAGTTACTAGGATCAGAGGATGTGAAATTTGGACAGGGATGGTGGTGGTGGGGAGCAGCAGTGTTGGATTCCTTCGGAGATTAACTAAATTTCTGATTATTCAGTACAGCATGTCCTAGCATTCCATACATACATTTTTGGCAGTGCTCTGAGTCAGTTAGCCAGCTTTCTATTTCTTGCTTTACCGTGTTGAAGAAATAATGACATCAGAATTCACCAAATAGAAAAGTAAAAGAAGTTCTCCTAAGTCAAAGTGAGAAACAAAGAAAGGTGAGATTGTGGGAAATGAGAAAGAAAGTTAAAGAAACACAGTGTGGAATGTAGAATAAAATCCTCCTTTTATTTCTCATGTTGAAGTGGTAACATCAATGATTGCTGCTTCCTCAGTAATGATGAGAATGTTTGTGGCTTTGGCTCTGCCAACATTGGCCAGTGAATTACAAGGTCAGGCAAGTCCTGGTTTCCCATTTTTTCCAGGGCAAATATGACAAACTACATCTATGAATATCAGAGATTAGAAATGGCCAAAAGCCACAGACTACGGGTTTCTTCAGAGTTCTGTACTCTATTGGAACACACAGCCACCTTTTCAGTTGTATTTAATTAGAATGGAATATCCATCTGAAAGTGGCTTCAATAAGAAATCAAGAGGTACATGGTCCCAGCCAGGGTTGTAACAGTAGTTCAATGATATCACAACATCAAGATGTGTCTGCCCTCAAAATTCGTCAGTCCTATGATGGTGCACTTGTTCCCCAGGCTTGTCATCTTGTGGACACAAAATGGCAGCCATAATTCCAAGCATCATATTCTTTCCCAACTCCAACAAAAAGGAGAAGATGGGGTAGCAAGGAAAAGAAACCTCTTCTCCTATCTTTCTCTCCTTTTATCAAAAAGAAAAATATTTTCCCTGGCCTGTGTGGGTTGGTTGGTTGGTTGGTTGGAATGTCATCCTGTATACTAAAAAGTCACAGGTTCGATTCCCAGTCTGGGCACATACAGGTTTCTGGTTCATTCCCAGGTAGGGGTGCATGCAGCAGTTGACCAATTGATATTTCACTCTCACGTCAATGTTTCTCTTTCCCTCCCTCCCTATTCATTCCTCTCTCTCTAAAACCAATAAAGGCATTTCCTCAGGTGAGGATTAAAAAAGAGAGAGGTAAATATTTTCTAGATTTCTCCAAGGTAGAAATGGCCAGAACGAAGTCACATAACCAACCCTAGGTGCAAGGTAGGCTGGAAAACTGTGTTTTGTATTGACATCAGTGTCTGCCATTGTCGTAAGTTCAGAAAAATTGCTGGATATCAAGAGGAAAAGTCATTCCTAACAAACATGATGTTTAGGGTTCTTACTGGGATGCAGGACTGACGCACAACCAAATAATTCGGACTTAAGGAAAAACTCAACTAAAGTCCTACAGTGAAAAATGCCCACTATCCCTGATCTGATTGATTCTGCATTCTAGTCTTAATAAAGAGAATCATAATGCTGAAGGGTCGACTGGTTAAATGCTGAAAGACTAACCATAAGGCTGGTTTTGCCCTTGCTGCCTATCTCCCATAGCTTTCTTAATTCTGTTAGTCTCAGATGGGATTCATTCTGTAAAACTTAGCTCTCATTGATTCCCTGGGGCCCAAATGTTTTTCACTGAATCACTGGAGTTAAATATTTTCATAAAATTTCCCATAGAGAGATGGAGGGTGAGAACACACCCAATCCAGTAAAAACTGCCATCTCCTCCTGTAGGACCTCCAATCATCACTAAGCTCAGAGTACTTCAGCTCAAATTGAATTTTCTGCTTAAGATGAAAGGCGTATCTTAAAATAGCCAGTACTTCAAAAGTGAGTTCATCCTTGCTCAAGAGTCTCAACTAATTCAGATAATCCTACCTTACCTTGCAGATACTTCTAGTTCTTTTTATTCACTGGAACAATGTGTTGGTAGGGAATTTTAAATTCTTCCCATGATAGGAATGCAAATATTCTTAGCTCTCATAAAATGATCTTCCCTTAATAGGAGAACAGAGAGATCTCCCACAAAACAATATACTTAGTCTGGGTTCAACTTGAAGAATTGAAAATATTTGTGTTATCTTGGTTTTCAATAGGAGTTGCCCTGTGGGATCAAATCACTATTTGTCAGGGCTAATATCCCCACCTCCTGTTTAGCCAGAATCAGATGTACCAGAGAAAAGGAAAAGGAAAATAAAAAGGAGAAAGTCAAGCCCATTGCACCTGGCCCATTGTGTAATATCCCACGCTGGACTTCGAGGTGAGAATTCCTTCTTGCCCCTCCCTCTACATGTGATCAGTTTACATCCTGGAACATGAGACTTCATTTCCTCGTATCTTTTTTGTTCTAGCTCACATAGCTTTAAATGCTAGTCATGCTCATAAAATTATTTAATCCTTCCTCAAATCCTACTCTCCCTTGCCTGCACAGCCCCCTGTGGTAGTAAATGCCATAGGTTGACTATGCTGGTTGGGTTTGATATAAGTTGGTTGGTGCACATCTGTTTATTTTTGTTCTCATACAAATTTGTTGATCTTTCAGTTGCAATGAATATGCTCTGTTCTTATTTGGAATTAGCTAAAAAATAAAACCATTTCTTTAATCCCCTGGAAGTCCCATTCAATCTTGATTAAATGGGCTTATCTGAGAATTTTGTTGTCTCTAACACACTAGCTGAGGAATATACTCTGAGAGAAAGTGAACAAACTAAAGTGGAAGCAAGGTGCAATGGAGAGCTGAGGAAATTATCTAGAACAGCCTTTCTTGGGGTTTGTTTTAGTATACGCTATTCCTGATGACTGTAGAAAGAAGTAAGGGACTGCATACCTTGTCTATGCGAGCTTCCAACTTATAAGTTAAAGGCTCTGAGAGCTTGGCAGTAAATAGAAAACTCCTGGTCACATTTATTTAACCCAGTTAAATTTCCAAACTCATTTGTCCTTAGAACACTATTTTTTGGGAGTATTAATTTCTCATAAAACCAATGTTTGAGGAATAGTGCCTAAACATTTTAGGCAATACGTCTTCTATTGCATAACAATTTAATCATTAGTCACTGCTCTGAACTCTTGTAGTATTTATGCCTAGAGGTAAGGAATCAGTATGCAATAGGGGAAAGAACACAGTATTTGGAGTCAGAAAATCTTGGGGGAAAGTAAAGCATTAGAGATTAGACAAATGTTTTTTAGTACATTCTACTATTTGTTTGGTGCTTAGAATATGTTATCTTGAACTCTTTACTATTTATATAATTTTCTATTTTTAGTGGGGTAGGGTTATTGCAAGAACAAATACTCAAATCTCAATGCCTTTATATAATAAAAGTCTTATCTTTTTCTTTGTTTTTAATGCTCACCCAAGGATATGTTTTTATTGATTTTTAGAGAGAGAGGAAGGGAGAGAGAGACAGAGATAGAGACAGAGAGAAACATCTATGTGAGAGAGAAATATTGATCAGTTGCTTCCTGTATATTTGATCCCAACTGGGGATCAAACCCACAACCTCGATGTCCCTTGACCGGGAATTGAACCGGCAAACTTTCGGTATATGGGATGATGCTCCAACCAACTGAGCCTTCTGGCTGAGGCAAAAGCCTTATCTTTTTCATCAACACTGTTCATCTAAGATGTTTCTGTTCAGATAATTCTCTTGGGTGGTTTTCCTCTAAGCAAAAACTCCAGGCCAAGGTCCTTTCCATCTTGTGGTTCTACCATAGTGTGGTTTCAAAGTCACCCTGGCACTATCCAGCCAGCAGAGAAACAGGAATTCATGGAAGAACAGATAAAATGATTCAAGGCTTGAAATTGGCATACAGTACTTCTCCCATTCTAGTGGTCAGAACTAGTCATGTGAAGACCTCCTCAATGCAAAAGGCCTTGAAAATGTGATATTTCTGTGAAGAAATGAAATATCTTCAGAAATATATAGCATATATCAGGCACAAGGCCTGATTCTCAACTGGTCTATAAGCCCCTCCATTCCTAACGTTTGAACCCTAGCTCCCAATAAATGTTAATGTTCTTAATGAAGCAATTTAAGCAAGTTTGTTTTTCTCCCCAAATTATTTACAATGACCTCAATCAGTTAACATTTGGGACAAAGCGTTTCCAAGTCACTGCACAATTATAGAGAAAACACAGGGAAAATACTCTTGCAGAAATGCAATCTGATGAGGGAGAAAGAACCCACATAAATATATCTAAACACCAACTACAGACTCTGCCAAGTATCCAAAACCAACTGCAGCTGTGCAGAGGAAACAAATCTGTAAAGAGTGAGAAAGGCATTGTGGAAGGGGATGAACTGGATGTCTGAATTAATTGGAGCCAAGAGGAGATCATTGGGCAGACTAAACTTTATATAGTATTTTTCAATAGCATATAATTTTCCTAGTTATAGAAGGTGCAAAATTTAGAAAACACAGAAAAATACAACACATTTTTTAAAAAATCACCCATAATTCCAATACCCATCTGTACTTCATACACCTTATCTCTGTGGAGATTATTGCAATTTCCTTTTGATATAGTTTCTTTTGATCTTTTTTCTACACATACATTTCCCCCTCAAATATCATACTCTACAGATTTTGTGGTTCGTTTTTTAAAATATAGTCTGAACCAATATAGTGTGAATAGTTCCCAATATTCCCAAACATACCTTTTAACTGGCTATGTATTCAATTCTGGTGGGGCGTAAATTGTTTCTAAATTTTTCACTCATAAAAAATTGTGTTGAACATCTCTTAATATCTTTGTATACATCTCTGATTATTTTGCATTCTGAAAGAATAATAATAAATGGAGACTAACATTTGTTGAATTTTTGATGTCTTTACCCTGAATTAAGTTTCTTATATGCAGTATCTCATTTAATTCTCAGAACAACTGTACTATTGCCCATATTATGAGTATCATATTCATTTTACAGGAGAGGAAACAATAACTTAGAAAGGTTAACTAGCTTGCCCCATATGGCAGAACTGGGATTTCAACCTGGACTGGCTGACTTCAGTCTAAGCTTTGTCCACTGTGAGAATACTCTACCCCAGGGGTCCACTTAAATTCTCACTAGTAGATTAAACTCAATGGGAAGTTGACAGAGTAATGGATATGGCTTGAGAAGAGGCATGTATAATCAGGAAGAATGGTTTATGTGATGGCTTAGAGAAAAGAGAAAGTAAAGTTTTATGAGGGATAATAACTTTTGCCAGGTTGAAAAAAAATATATATATATATGAGTTAGTCTGTCCAGGGAGGTAAATTTGTTTCAAAGGAGGGTCTCCAAGCCAAAGTTCAGGAGGATTTAAAAATTATTTAAAGAGACAATGGGAATGCCTATCCAGTCATACAAAGGGCAATGGTGTCAAAACAATACTTGATAAAGATGTTCGTTTCATTCTGTGATTTAGGAAAACTGGCTTTCGGTTTATGAAAAAAAAATAGGATCCAAGTTTCAGAGGTCCTTTTGAAGACCTTTTGTAATAATTTTCTTCCAGTCTGACATGTTCTCTGTGGGAATGCAACTTTCCTCACAGTAGCTGTAGAATTTGAAGGGAGCCTGAAAGGCATGACCTTGGATGCCTCTTCCATTTCCAGGCTCCAGGCACAGCCACTTCTCCTAGGGCATTCTGAATCCCAGATGGAATTGGGGGGACAAGAGACAAGAATGTTGACCAGAGAAATGTCAGGGCAGAGTATAACCCAATGGCTATGAGTACAAGCTCAGTCCTCGGACTACCTGAGTTCAAATATTGGCCCCACCACTTACTAGCCATCTGACTTGGAGCAAATTACTTACCTTTTCTGTGTCTCTGTTTTTTCAACTTTAAAATGGGATGATAATAATACCTACTTCATATAGTCACTGTGAAGATGAAATGAGTAAAAACAAGTAAGAAATGTCAGCTATTATGTCCACAGGTAAAGGATGATAGCTTGGTAATATTTGCACTTGACCTTCTATACCCCCCTCCCCACCCCCAGCTCTTGGGACAATGTAGGTCTTCAGTAGGCGTGTATATGCATTCAACCTGGGAGGCCAGTTCTTCCTAAATCAGATAATTCTTTTTCCCGAAGAACAAATACCTGTTGACTGAATATCCTAAACATCAGTGTATACAATCACAAACAGACTACCCCCTAACACTTTCTTTTTCCCTTCTGAACTTTCTGTTACATGGCCCAAGGCCAACACTGCAAACAACACTATGAACAACAGAGAGAACTCTCAGAACCAGGTCCCTTTCCCTCCTCTCCCTTGTGTGTGCCTTACTCCCCTCCTTCTGTCGTTGTTCACTGCTCAGTGAACACACATGTGTACATAATTTTAACCTCTGTACTCCTTTCCTTCTTTCCAAGTTCTTGCCCTATTACCTCGATAGTGGTGGAAACTGAATGGGGACCACAAGCCTTTTTCTTTCTATTTCCCCCTTTAGTCATAGTGACCAGCTGGAATCAGACACCTAGAGACCTAATATTAGCTATCTCTAGAGTTTTAGAAGTACCCTTAAGCCTTCTACAGAAATTACTCAAAAGTCTCTATCTTCTAGCTCAAAAATCTATAGTGAAACTAGTCCTTTTAGATGTTAGCATTTTAAGTAATGTACCAAAGTCATTTTCTGCCAATTCATTAAGAATATTAAACAAATTATAATACAAAAATGCTCAATAGTTTGCTACACTATGGGTTAAATAGCACTTACAGGGCAGTCTGGGAACTAACTCCTATGGGTGACATTGTTTCTATGGGAAAATGCACTCTGAATTCCAGACAACCCATTTACTCACTAAATTTTGGGATATGACTGTTTAGTAAGTTGGAGACTGACTAAAAATACCAAATATTTTTATGTATTTTTTATCGATGCATTAAAAACACATTCTTTGGTTTTATCGTAATAGATTAAAGCAAATTCTAGACTCTTCCTAAAGAGTTGCCTCCTGACCTCTGAAGGACAGTTTAGAAAGGCCTTCGGATTTTCTGCAAAGAAAGGGCCTGGCTATTTTAATTAGTTTAATGTATGTAAGATCAATTATTTTGAGACAGTAGACAGACAAAATGATTTATATCATTGGTGGGTTTGCACAAATGATTTCACAAGGGGAAATATCACCTTCAGGTTACATAGGGCAGATGCAAGCAGTCTACATGAGAATAGTTGGAAAAATATTTTTCACTCCTTTTCTTCAAAGGCAGACAGCGTGCGTGGAATTAACTGGAATCTGTTTCTTTTCTTTTTAAAAAATATATACCATCTTATTTCAGAGAGGAAGGGAAAAGGAGAGAGGTATAGAAACATCAATGATGAGAAAGAATCATTGATTGGCTGCCTCCTGCACATCCCCCACACTGGGAATCGAGCCCGCAACCCTGGCTTGTGCCCTGACCAGGAATCGAACTGTGACCTCCTGGTTCATAGGTCAATGCTCAACCACTGAGCAACACAGACTGGGTTGGAATCTGTTTCTTTAATTGTTTTATTTTTTACTGCCCACACAATAGTGATAGGTTCCTACTCACAGGGTGCTGTGGCATTGATATATTATCAAGTTTCCTTCTGACCACTTTTTAAAGAATATAATATTTGTCCTTTGCCATCCGAAGCTGGGTCCCCTGTGAGGTTTTGACACAGGAGAATGAGTTGAGGAAACACATTTATGGAGGATGGTCTGTTTGAAATTCATTTTCACTAAACTGAAAACTGCAGTCTGTGGAGTAGAAAGGGCCCAGGACTGGTCAGAAGACTTGAGTGTTGGCCCTGACTCCTGAGCTAAGTGATTGAATAAGTCACTCACCTCAGATCCTCATTATTGTAATCTGTGCAGAGAGGGCTTTGGCATTTATACTTGACATTCCTTTCCAGCACTGTGTTTTTGTTTCTTAAGTAGGCAATCATGTAAGGAAATGCAGAGCAGAGAGGGGCTGCCAATATCACAATAACTTCTTTTAGGCCACATTAACTTAAAAATGTATTTTAACAAATAACATATTAGGTGTTTGAATAACAGTCAATATTTCCCCAAATTTGATTTCTTCCTTTCCTTGTTTCTTTATTTATTTTCTTCCTTTTCTCACTCCCTCTTTTTTCTCCTTCCTCCCTCCCCCTTTCCCTCCCCCTTTCCTTCCTTCCTTCCTTCCTTCCTTCCTTCCTTCCTTCCTTCCTTCCTTCCTTCCTTCCTTCCTTCCTTCCTTCCTTCCCCTTTAAGAGGCTGACGCACATCTTTGGCATGGGAACACAGCTCTGCAGGTCAGTATCTAACAAAGGGAAATCCCTCATGTGCTGGAAGCTTACAGCTCCACAAATGAGCCATTTATGAAAGCTGAAGTACCGCTGGGGTTAGCCAGGAAGCCACTTGTGACTCCAGCCAACTGTCCCCAGTCCAGACCATTGAGAGGGAAGGACTCTGCCAATCCGCCTCTAGCTGTCCAAATGCAGGAGGCACAGCACCTGCTGGGGAAAGCCGCAGCGTGTGGGAAAACGCTGCTGAGGAGACCGCACTTTCTCTTTTGCATTGGCCAAACCGTCCTTTTCTTACTTCAAATATTCGTTCCCTCGCTTTGGAAGGTCTGAGTATTTGAAGATTGCTTTCATACATTTAGTTTCCTCCACTTGTTCACTTGTATTTGTTTTTGTTTTGTCTTTTATCTTTATTGTTGAAAGTAAAACAGATATACCCTTTTTTCCCCATTGACCCTTCTAGCCCACCCCCTCCACTCCCGCCTCAGGCCTTCACTGCACTATTGTCTGTGTCCATGGGACATGCATATATGCATATGTTATTTGGTTAATCTCTCCCCACTTGTTAACTTTTAAAACTCATGATAAATGGGAGGGAGGTAAGGTGGGGTTGGGAATGGGGTACAGTGGTGGGATTGGAATGGGGGAGGGGATAGAAGATAAGGGTAGGCTGAAGTGGGAAGGGGGTGGGTGGAGACAGAGGAACGCATAAATAAATGACCAAATGAAAGAACAGGCAAAAAGCAGCAGGCAAATAAGCAAACAAAACAAAATATTTATTGAGTGCCTACGATTTGCTAGGTGGTATTTTGTTAGGCACCAGGCATACAGCAATGAACAATGCTGCCAGATCCCTGCTTCATGGAACTTATAGTCCAAGGAGGGACGATATTAAACAAATAATAACAAATACTTTAACAGTTAAAGTGAATGCAACTGCAATGAAGAAATATAAGGGACCTCAACCTAATTCAGAAGGTGAGGAGGGTGGTGTTCAACAAAAGTTGGGTATTTTCATACCATTTTCCAAATAAAAATCTAGAAGTAAATTATATTGAAATATAATGTTTGTTTTTTCTAAATGAAACCCAAGCACACATCTTGCTCTGCCCCACCCTATACCCCCACACAGGAAGCTACCCCCTTCTCTCAGGATCAGCCTGGGTGTTCTGTGGTTCTTATTCCATTCTTTTTTTTATTATTAAAATATAGTTAAACATGCAATATTATATTAGTTTCAGGTGTACGACATAGTTCAACATTTATATACCTAACAAAGTGACCACGATTTCTGAGAGCTCTACTCATGCTCCTTCCCCCACATCCCAGGCTGCTGTGGGGCGCCACCTAGAGTTTGACTGACACATTCTCACAGCCATAGAATACTATGTTTAAAAAAGTAAGCTTTTTGCTATTCTTTTGAAAACTGAATGGATAAATAATTAAAAGACAAATGAAAGAATGAGTGAAGGAGCAAAGCAGCGGGAAAATACACAAACAAGACAAATAATTCCATTCACTGTCCTTGGCATTCAGAGTGGATTGAAAGGACTTCCAAGTTTTCTAGGAAGAATGGCTTTCTCCAGGCGCTTTCCAAGGTTTGTTTTGCAAAGCTGCCAGGGAGAATTATAGACAATGAATTGCAAGTAGGAAGTCTCATGGTGACATCCAAAGTGTTTTAAATCCAAACTCAGAGCTATAAGGTTCTAAGAAGATGCCCACAGTTAAATCAAATTTGCCTTTCTTACTAATAACCACCTGATAATTTATCGAACAGTCTATAGTACACAAATACTTATGGCATTAAGACAGAACCAACTGTTGTGACTTATGGAGTGGACTAATATTTCAACCGTGAAGGAAGTGAAAAACATGCATGAAGCTTGTCATTTTTAAACTGCCTTAAGGCAGGATAGCCAGCTCTGTGTCACTGCACTCCAACTGGCCTGATGAAAACAAGCAAACATATAGCACAGAGACTATCTTATCTAATAAAGAAGGAATATGCAAATTGACCGTCATGCCATAATGGTCGAGATGGCTGTGCCCACAGTGGAGGCAGGGATTCCATAACACAAGATGGCTGCACCCACAGTGGAGGCTGAGTTCCCATAACGAACCTTAACGAGCAATCAGCAGGGACTGGAGGTTGCGTGGCACTGGGACGGGGCAGGGGACCTGAGGCTGTGCCCCCTGACTGGTGGGGCTTGACAGGGACCTCAGGCCACGTCCCCTGGCCAGCACCAGGCTGGGGAACCTCAGGCCACACCCCCCACCCAGCAGGGCTTGACGGGGGACCTCAGGCCATGCCCCCCACCCAGCAGGGCTTGGCATGGGACCTCAGGCCATGCCCCCCACCCAGCAGGGCTTGAAAGTGGACCTCTGGGCGCACCCACCACCCCGGCGCCATGCTGGGGGACCTGAGGCCATGCCCCCTGCCATGCAGGGCTTGATGGGGGACCTCAGGCTGGGCCCCCTGCCCCGGCGCCAGGCCAGGTGACCTGAGGCTGCACTCCCCACCTGGTGGGGATCAACGGGGGTCTGGATCTAGCCCAATGGGGGTGGGGCTGGCCAGGTCTGGGTCTCGCATGATTTTGAGGCACACGTGGGTGGGCGGGGACTTGACTCCAGTTCCCGTGGAGCGCCCCAGACTCTGATAGGAGGAAGATTTTCATATACATTTTACTAATTTTCTTTCATCTCTGACACTTCCATTATAGAGAAAGGGCAAATAGCAATATTAAAATATTTCCTCTAATTAATTCCCTTTTAATGTGCACGAATTTCATGCACTGGGCCTCTAGTAACATATATAAAGAGAAAGATGGAACTTATCTTTCCCCTTGCACTAGATATATCCTTGCTTCCCCCCCCCCCCAGGAAAAAAAATTGCCCCAAAGGAAAATAAAATTAGATAAGGAAAACTCACATTCAGTCCTTCATTCACTTAGTTCATTTAAACATTTATTAAGCACCAACAGTGGTAATGTAGAGATGAAGGAAGATTCTGCCCCAGGGTGCTGATAGTCTAGTTGGAGTAGGTCAACAGCAGATGCCAAGAATGCAGCTGTGACAAGGGTAGGCTATATCTAAATACTATGTAGAAATAATGACAAGCACAGAGTATGGGGAGCATGGGTGAGGGGCTCCTGACCAGTTTGGAGAAGATAAAGAAGGCTTCACCTAGCTTAGAGTGTTGTATTTATGTACGAAATTCTTGGAAGGCTAGGTAAACACAAAGCTATTTACAAACACAAAAAGGTTAAGCTTATCACTTTTCCTGAAAATGTTTTCATCTAAGATATAGAGTCAAAAGAGAAAAAAATTAATGAAAATTAATATTACTAGACTATAATTTCCATGAGTATAAAGACTGTTTTGGTCTTCATTTTGATCTTGTTCACTTCTATGACTCTATCACTTTCCAAAATGTCTAGTAACATAGTAGGCATTCAATAAAAATTGGTTAAAAGCTGGCTGAATGCTTAGCAGAAGTCCTGTAAAAAAATTGCGAAATTAATATTTTAGTCATCCACAGTTTCGTGCAAGTGTGGCTTATTGACATGCTTTCTTAAAAGCCTCCATTTTTCTATTTTCAATGTCACCAAATTTCAATGCTTTTGCCTTTTTTTTCCAACTTCACCCAATTTCAGTGTTTCTACCTACTTGTTATTTGCCCACATCAATTCAATTCCTTCCTCTGTCTCCAAATTTCTCACACTCTACTGTTCAACATGCATTGCCTTGGCCATTCAGGTAGGTTTGTTTACAGTTCCACCAACACCTTCTGCATTCCCACCTGCAAACATTCACTCTTTTGCTATCCCTCCTCTGCATTCACTCTTCTCTCCCCTTTGCCTCCAACTCATCCTCCCCCCAAAGATCTATCAAAATTCTCAAGAACGATTTTGAACTCACCATGCTTTCCCTGACTTAACCATTCTCTCTCTTCCCCCCCCCCGCTCTTATTAAACTCATATATACTCTACAGTCCATGCCACCTTAATGTATCTTAATGATATAAAACCCTTACATCTTTCACTTTTGTGGGTGTCAGTTTTATCTCAACTACACCCCAAATTTCTAACAGTTATGATTAGGAAATACTCACTTGGCTGGTACAGAAATTCTGAACAGTCAGTGGTAGAAAGCTGAAGTATTGCTGAAGGTAAGAGCCCAAAGAAAACTGGATTCAAATCACTGAAAACCTTGACTGCCAGGTTAAAAGACTGACTTTGGCTTTAAGCAGAAATAAGAGCTTGTTCCACCATGTCAGCCAGAGGAAAGGCAAGCTTTTCTAAAAAGTATCCTCTTCTCCATAGATACCTCACCTTTAATAGCAAAGTGGTCACCAAACACTCAATATAAAGAAAAGCCATGGCGAAGAAAAAATTTAGAAAATGCCTTCTCTAGTTTTCAGCATCTTGATTTCCTGTTCCACGGAGTTTTCTGAAAATGATTTCGTGTGTTAGGTGAGTGGTTAACTAAATATCCTGTACTTAACCCCTCCTATCTCTGTTATTGGTAAAAACTGAGTCTGGTGGTCTTCAAGAGATTTCAAAGAAGTTGTGTCCCAGGTTTGATGGAGTTAAATGGCTGATGATACTACTTTTGACTGAAGTGGACAGAGCAGCTATCCAAAGGCTTACGGAAGAATTGATAAAAGAATTTTTAAAAAGTATCGCACTTATAGACTCTTTTGTTTAATGAACCCTTCTCTTGAGAGGCAAAAATTTTGTTAAGAACTTAATTTAGCCCTGACCAAGGCAACCAATCGATGTGTCTCTCTCACATCAATGTTTCTGTCTCTCTCCCCAACCCCTTCCATGTCTCTAAAAAATCAATGAAAAAAATCCCCAGTGAAGATTAACAAACAAACAAAAAAGAACTTAATTTAAAAGAAGTTTTAGAAACTTCAAAGGTAAATGCATTTTGTAAAAGTCTTTATGTGGAACAATGCAATAAACTATGAGTTCCATCTTTAGACTCAGAGAACTTAATGAGTACTAACTAAAGGCATATATTTAGCAATGATCTGGTTTTTGCATTCAAATATTTAGGCTGAAAGAACAGTATTTCATTTTTCCTCTGAAATGTGAGATTTCTTTGCCTGGACTAGCTTAATAACTGTCACTCACTACACTTTATTTGTAAGCCTAAAAGCAATACTCACAGCACTTTTGCAGTCCTTCACTGACATGGACACAATGGTGAAAATTTGAGACACACATCTTGTTTCAGCTCCCATACAATTTTAAAAATTGTCCTTTTTTTTATCTATTTCATGCCACGTGTTTTTTTTTTTTTTGCATTTTTGTGCTTTTACTTGGCATTTTTCCTTTTTAAAATGCCCCACACGTATAGTGCAGTCTAGTGTTCCTAAGTGTAAGAAGGCTGTGAAGTCTTTTATGGAGAAAATATAAGCTTTGTGAGATAGGCTTTGTTCAGATATAAGGCTTTTAGCCATGAGCTCAAAGGTAATAAGTCAATAGGATATAACAAATAAGGAATCTTTAAACAGAAATACATATAAAACAAGGTTATATGTTGATTGGTTAACAAAAATGTTGTGATCAGAGACTCAAGTATTTTACCCTACATTTCCTCTAGGAGCTATGAGTCAGTGTTCCCTAATTCAGTGTGTGTGGTGACTTCGTAGAACATATCTACTGTAAATAATAAGAATTAACTGCATATGGATTAAAAGGCTGCATAATTCTTGATGCCGCATGATCAGGGTTAAACATTTGACAAACTATTAGTCTGCACGAAATGTAATACATTGTCTGAGCCCCCGCTTTTATGTTAGATGGATTTGGGGTTGAAACTCAGACTCTCTACCCATCAACTGAGTGACTTTACACAAATCACTTTACTTTTCTAAAGCTACCTTTCAAGGCTGTTAAGAGAATTAAATGGAACAATGAGCATAGAGCCCAGCACAGTTAGCACAGTAAGCCCCTGATAAATCTTTATTATCAATTGTCCCATTTGATCTCTCAAATAGTACAATCTTGATTTTAATGATTTGTGAAATCATAAGAATGGAAAATGAGTTTCCGTTGACAATATTTTTCACTCTGCAGAAGATTTCACAGAGTCCTACTTTCATAAAATTGCACATTAAGAGCCAAACAGGAAGCTGGAATCCCAACTTACAAATTATGTGCTTGTAGCTTTAACACATTCCCAGACAATTTTCTGTCAAAAAGGTGGCTGTCTAGTTACCACATTCCAAGCATTGTTCTAAACTCTACATACATTACATTCCTTTAAATATCGACAGTAACAACATGGTCCTACTGTCAACACACAATCACAAGGACAGAGCCCTGAAAATTGTTCAATCTCTCCTTCAGTTCAAATTTAAACATTATATCCCAACCCATACAGAGTTCACAGTGTTGAAGACTTTAAGTGACTCCTCCAAATTATTCAACTTGTCCCTCTGCTCCTCAAGTGTGGTGCATTAGTCTTGAACTCCTGGCCATGCTTTTGAATATTAGAAACCACTCATCTCAGAGACTTTGTCTCTCAGATGGACAGTTATGCCCAGACAAGTCCAAATTTACTGCTGGTGGAGAGGAAGAAATGGACTTCAGGTTCTGCTGATGAAGGGGCAGAAATCTGTATAGTGTTTGGGCCCCAAAAGGAAGCATCTAAAAATTAATCATACCTTCTTCATGGAGAAAATTAACCTCTAGTTAGCATTTCTCCTTTACCTCCTTATCCTAAAAGAATGAATGACTCTTTCCCAGCTTTGAGTTATATTTCCAAAGTGACTCTTCTGTCATCTTACTTCCACAGTGGGTAGTTGCCAGGGAAGGGGAGGAAAACCCATTCTACCTTACTTGTTTTTCAGAAAGTTGCTGTATCTTTATTTTTTTTAAATATTGCTTTCTTCTCCCTTACCTGGTACAATGAAGTCTCATCTTTTATTTGAAGGGGAGGAGGGGAGAGATTAAGCAAGGAGAAATAGCACTTGCAGCCCAAGCGTCTCTACTGATTGAACACTGCTGGGGTTATTAATCATGAGGGCTTATTCCAAAGAACATCAGAGCACATCTGGAAATTAAATAAAAATAATAGGAGGGTTCAAATCAACTGACATTTTCCAGAGAATTCCTCAAGACAATTAATAAGATGCTGCCCACAGAGGCACACAGAAACTTTGATTCTGTTCTGCCTAAACAAGCTTTAAAAAAATAAGTATCAAAATTCATCTCAAATAGTTTGGTTTTTATTAACTGCCCTCTCTTGAGGGGCTCCACACAGGACTGAAATCTGCCTTCTTTGTATTTGTTTCATTGGATTTGTCTTTAGACACTACATAATTCTGACAGCCAAGTAACTCTGAGCCCTACAGAAGGAGACTGTTTGCTGTGGGAGGCAAGGATATGGAGACCACATTTCTCCGGAGAAATACTTTGATTAGGTGACTCTCACCAAAGAGCCAAGGTCAAAATTAACTCTGGATTAAGCTCTTCCATGACAAGAGGGAGGTATTCATTTTGGAGAAGATCCTCTTTGTTTGCAAGATGGTTGTTAGACAGTGCAAAGGAAGTGACTTCAACCTCCTTATCTGTGAAAAGCAATGATTACTCCTCATGGTTTGGTACAGCCAGCTTGTCAGGAATCATGGAGTTGGGCCAAACAGAGGCAAGAGTAGAGAAAAGAGGCAAATCTAGTCTTTGCAACCCCTCCCCTCCCTTCCTCTTCCCTTGCTAACTCTCCCCATCCTCCTGCCCTCCAGGTATCCAGAAACCTCCAGCAAGTCACCAAAATGCTCTGCATTCCCCAAATCTCTTTGAGTAATCTAATTTGGGTGTCATGAGTTGAATTTGTGTGATGATGTCCTAACACCCAGTATCGTAAAAGGTGACCTTATTTTGGAGATAGGGTGTTTATAAAGGTAAGCAAGTTAAAATGAGGTGATTTGGGTGGACCCTAATCCAACATGAGTGGTGTCCTTATAAAAGAGAGAAATTTAGAGACAGACATGTATAGAGAGAGGATATCATGTGAACATAAAGACAACCATCAACAAGCCAAAGAGAGAAGCCTGGAGTGGACCTTGTCCTCACAGCCCTCTGAAGAAACCAACCCTGTGGACACCTTGATTCAGACTTCCAGCCTCCAGAACTGTCAGACATTAAATTTCTATTTTTGTAAAGCTTCTCAGTTTGTGGTCCATTGTTAAGGTAGCCCAAACAGACTAACGTACTAGGCTATGCAGTTCCATTTGGTTCCCAAAATGTGAACCACCAGCCTAAGGGAGCCTTGGAATGCTTGCCAAGGTCTCTAGATTTATACAATTATTTTGTTCTTACTTTTAAAGCCAAGTGAACATGCTGCACGAGGTTGCCCAGTGATTGTCTTTTGCATTCCTTTCTCATCACTTTCACTGTCTCATCACTCTATTCTAGCTGCACTGATTTCCTGGAGGGAAGCCTGTCCTCTCACCTCAGAACTTTGCACATGCTATTCTCTTTTCCTTCAAATACCCCACATAGGCCATATTCTAGCCAACGGCCAATAGTACTTTAGTTCTATCTGAATTGCCCCATCTTTGGGAAGGTCTTCCCTGAACTCTGCCCAAATTGGGTTAGACTAACCTTTCCTATGCGACCCCACAGCACTATTTGCTCACTTTTCTTCTATCAGTAGAAAATGGTGATCACCTCTGTGCTTAGTCCTTCGCTTACTAACCTGGGGAGGGGCTACTTCATGTTCACATGTTCACAGCACCAGGCTCAATGGGTTTCACCATATTCATTTTCACACATTACAATAATGCAGCAAAACTTTTTGTGGTTTTTTTGTGTGAATTTTCTTAATCAATAGGTCTGAAACCACTATATTGGTAGACCTCACTTTTTTTTTACATTGGAAAGTGGTTCTCATCCTCAAAAGTTTGGAAACCATTGCTCTAATCCAGAGGTCCCACAAAAGTGGCCCAAGGGCCTAATCCAGCCGGCAGATGGGAGGGTTTGGCCAGCCGGTGCTCCAGATGTCTCTGGATGTGGACATTTCCCCCGGGGGTGCTCTGCAGGCACCAGAGGCTCCCTCTTCCCACTCTCTGGCATTCACCTCTTTCCTCATTAGTGTTTCCTGTCTGGACCCTGAGGCATTGGTTCCTTGAAAACATTCCCCCCAGATTCTTTGTCGAAATTTCCTTTCCTGATATTCCCCTCCCCATACTTGTTAATCTAATTTGAAACAAAGATTTAATATTTGTCTCTTTCAGAGAAAACCTGTATTTATCCAGAACCTGTGTGTGTGTGTGTGTGTGTGTGTGTGTGTGTGTGGTGGGTGGGGTGTTGTCTGGGGTGTAATGATGCAGGCAATTTTTCTTTCTGTAATCCTGCAAAACAAAACATTCGAAGGAAGGTGATCAATTACTTCCCTTACAGTTTCACTTGTCTTGTAGAAAGTACATAAGGCCTATGAACAAATTCATTTTGATCAACCTTCATTTTCTTCTCTGGACCCTGCCAGAGACACTAACAAGTGAAGGAACAGCCACATGAGGGGAGAGTGTGAAGGTAGGTGGGGTGGAAAGAGCCACCCAACCCCCAGTCAGAATGGTCAAGCTCTAGGCAACGGAATATTCAATCACTGAAAGTGAGGTATGAAATGTTGTTTTATGAACTCTCATCTCTTTAGAAAACTTAAAGGGGGGAAAGTTAGTTTCATCTTAGAATATATCCAGAGTGCTCTGGGTTCACGCTATGATAGGGCTTAAATCAAATAGGATTGCTTATTGTCTCTATTTTGGAGATTCTAAAAAAAAGAAGAAGAAAAGAAATGTGCTGTGGAGCTAGGCTGACAACCAGGACATGATAATGTAGTGCCCTTCCAAGTGGAGGAGAAGTCCCCACAAAAAGAACTTGTCTGGCCCTGGCTGGGTGACTCCGTTGGTTGGAGCATCGTCCCATATACCTAAAGATGGTGGGTTTGATCTCAGGTCAGGGAGTGTACAGGAGGCAACCCATGGATGCTTCTCTCTCACATCAATGCTCCTCTCCTCTCCTCTCCTCTCCTCTCCTCTCCTCTCCTCTCCTCTCCTCTCCTCTCCTCTCCTTTCTGTCTTTCATCAATAAACACATCCTCAGATGGGGATTTTAAAAAAAAGGATCTGTCTGCTTTCAGCCCAGTTCTCTCTTGAGTTCCACCACCCCCCACTCAGCCCCCTCCCCTCTACACTTCCCAGGGACGCCTTTGGTGTCTTTGGTAAGCCCTGGTTTGTCCCTGAAATGCGGCTTCAATTCTGATCCCTCCTAGGACCCTCCTTTCAAGATTGACACACAGTTACCCTTTCTTTCCTCCCGTCTTGCCAGTTTTTCGTCCAATATGCCAATTGTCTTACACTTCCATGACTTCAGACCTTAAACATTTTAACCAACAGTGGGGAATTCTGTAGAGCCCTTTCTGAAAGACTCAGACTATAATCTCCTCCCTTCCCCCACCCAGCTCGCTGGGGCAGTGATTTCCTCCAAGAATTCCAACAAATTACTTAGGCTCGACTCCCCTTCCTGAAGTGATGTTAGCTGTCTTTAATCAAGCTTGCTTTTCCAACTGTTCCCGATTTGATACCTTAAAGTAGTTACAGTCCTTCCCCCTAACTGACGCTGAACTAACTGGCTTATCTTCCCCTTCCCAGCCTACCCGCAAATACGAATAATATTTCGGGGAGGGGGTGTGAGTGATGAAGAGGGAAAGGATTCATTAAATCTTTTAACTTGAATAAGTTACTCTTTTCATAGACAGAGACTTTTTTCCCCCCTCAAAGATAAATGTTTAACATCAGAATTCTGGATAGACGCATCATAAAGATCAGTCTCGGTGATTTAAAAATGTTAGTACTTCCTCTACACTTTTGAACAAATGTCTAAAGTAAGACCACCTTAATTATGTGATGCCAATGGCGTGAATTTCTTACACTAATCATGGCCGGTATTTAGTTGGTGTTTGCAGTGCCAAATCTCAACTTTTGACGTCGGGAGCTTAAGTTACAAATACCAGCTATTAGATAGCTGTAAAATATTTGCCTGAAGGCTTTGATAGTTTAAAGCCCTCCATGATAGGTATATACAGATATGTCTATTCTTGCAGCTATGTATAGTTTAAGATACATATGTATCTCCACAACACCTCATGTGTGGTCATGATATCCATCACATAAACTTCTGCGTTTTCCAAACCCTGGGATACAATTTCAAGCCCTATATAAACTGACTTTATACCGTACACATGACCGCACTGGCCCTACCACGTGGATGGCATCATTATTTCCACACAGTCTGATTCACAGTCCAAACCCAGGAGAGGGTCTCCAGGAAAAGATGTTTTAGGACCAGGTTTCCAACTCGAAATTCTCCATGGGAATTTCCAAAATAACTCTAATACTTCAAGGGGGGGAAAAAAGTGAAGGACTGGAAACCAGAACCAAAACTAAACAAAAGGAGAAGCATTAAAAAGTTATGTGATGAAGTGGGATACTGTAAAGTTTTTATGATGACTTGTTTGGAAAGAGCTTGCTTAACAAATGCAGTCATCCTCTATTCAAATGCAAAGCAGTAAAAAGTTTTATAGTCCACTATCACATGCCATAATGTGTATGGAATGGTACAGTCCAATCAGAGCTTAGAAAAGAACGTTTTGTTTGCTCTTCTAGGAAAGTTTGCCCTTGAAAACAGAAAGAAAAAAAAAGCAAAGGAAGAAAGAACTTCTACAGAGTTATGGGGATGAGGAATTGTCTGGAAATGATATCAGCTGAGGGATGGATGCAGAAAGGAGAGGTATCTCTTTACTTGTGAAGGAGAAAACTGGTGAGGGAAATGAGAACTGTCTTCACATAGTTTAAGGGCAATTTTGTAGAAGAGTTATTAATTTTTTTGTTGGGATGTGAAGGTATAAAGTAGAGAACTAGATCCAATTGTTAAGTGTTGGGATGAAAGGAGGGGGTTAGATTTGACTCAATAAAGAACCTTCTGACTTGAGAGCTTCTGACAAAGGAATGATTAGCCTTGGGACTGATTGAGGCCGCCTGTCTAGAAGATCCTGAAGAGGCTCAGTTAGCATCAAATAGGGTGTCATGCATGGAGGGGCTCCTGCAGCAGGAGGACTCTTGGTGAGATGACCTGTATGGTATCTCCCACATCGAAGTGTCTCTAATACTAAGATTTTCTTATCATTCCAAATTGGCAATTAGAGACATTTCATATCCTTTGCAAATCTGAGCTTGCATCTGAATAGGATTTTCCTTAGGAAAAGATGAAAAAGTATAAAGTCATTCTCCGTGTTTAGTGCTCCCTGTGAAAAGGGGAGCAGTGTTCCTTTTTAAAGGGGGAAATGTCAGACGTAACATCTTTTTTGATCTCAGGTTTGGAGCGCAGAGTTTTTCTATTGTTTATGCATAACCCTTTTGTCAAATGTTTGCAAGTTGGGAATTACAATATGCTGAAAGGCTGTGAGGAAAGTTCCAAAAGGTGTAAAGAAATCAGAGCTGTCAAGTTCTGAACAGAAATTTGATGTAAGTAAAAAGTAGATTCTTTCCCTTCCACATTATCACCTCTGATTTCCCCCCATTTTTTTTTCAAATCACACATCTGCCAAAGGCTCCCTTTCCTTTTGATCCCCACTCCCCTCCTTCATTTTCACCTTCTGTGTCATCCTAGGTTTTGTTCTTGCTTCCCAGCGCAGATTTCCTTCTGAGGTAAAACAAAAGGAAGCTAGTCCTATACCCCTCTCCTTAACAGGGGAGACCAAACTGCCTCTCTGAAGGGATAAGGGATAAAAAAAAAAAGTTGGAGAATCGCTGGGCTAATCCCAGGGTCTTACCCCTTGTTTCTTCTCCAACATGCCAAAAACTGCCCAGGAACAGACTTCCGGCTCCATCATTTAAAATGATTCTCTCTTGATTCTACTTTCTTGCCAAACTTACTTCATGATACAAGAGACTCTGAGACGGAGAGGGCAAGGTAATAAGCCCAGGATGAATTTTATCCTTATTAAGTACCTTTCATTCCTCAGAATCCCCAAAGGCCTGACAATCTATATTTCATGCCCTCCCACCTCACCACAGAAAGTTGGACTCTACGCTGTGAAAGGAATGCACAATAAAAGCAGAGGTAAACTCCATGCAAGCCCGATCATCACTTCCATTATGCATGAGCATTTCTGTGACACCCTGTATTGGTCCATGTTATATTACTCAGTCTAGACAGGAGGGAAAGGGGGTCTTCCTGTAAATGGTATTTCCACACATTTTCCTCTCTTTATTTACCTTCCTTCTTGGGTTCCCTTTCGGGGTACTAAATTTTCCCTCTCACACAGAATTCTTCTTATTTAATTCCTTAAGAATTCATTACAGATTGGCGGTTGCCAGAGGCAGGGGGGTGGGGCGTGAGTGAAATGGGTAAAGGGAATCAAAGGTATAAACTTCCATTTATAAAATAAATAAGTAACAGGGATGTAAGGTACAGCATGGTCACGAAAGTTAACAATACTCTACTGCACATTGAAAGTTGCTAGGAGTTCTCATCACACGCAAAAAAAAAAGTTGTAATTATGTGTGGTGACAGATGTTAATGAGACATTGTGGTGATCATTTTGCAATATATGCAACTATTGAATCACGATGTTGTACATCTGAAACTAATATAATGCTACATGTCAGTTACACCTCCATTTTTAAAATCCATTGCAGGAAGTTCTCTGAGGAGAGCACCTACCTCACAAAGCACAAAGCAAGAAGCGCAGAGGGACGTTTTCTTTTTTAGGCTTTTCACTAAATGGAAACATGTTATGAAATAAAATATTAAATATGAATAGCATATGGCCCCGCCTTGAAGGAAAATATCTCTCATTCATCAAGCGGAAGAAAGAGGAACGTATGAACTACACCAGCCTACCGCTGTCCATGAAAACACTAAAATAGCTGATCCATAGTGTGTGCTTAGTAGGCATCACCTGTTTTACATTTAATATCTCATTTATTTCCCCACAACAACGTTATGAGGTGATGTTCTATTATTTTCATCGTGAAAGAGAAAAATGAAGCTTAGCGAGAGTAAGCAAGACTTGCACGAGGTCGTGCCAATTCTTTAAAAGGAATTTGAACCCTTGTTGTTCTGACTCCAGAGTCTATTCTCTGAGCCATCGTTTTCCATCCTGCCTCTGGTATTTCTTCAAAGAGAAACGTGAACATAGCAACCATTTCCATTTTGAGTGGACCTGCTTCCACCTCTATTCAGGGTTAACCCATTCTTTATCCAGTTGTGACTTTGGGGTTGAATCCCCGAGCACTTGGAGTTCCCCGTCATTCGGGAACTCCTGGCCAGTGGAATCCTTCTTCAGGTTTCATTCCTTTTACACTGCTCTTTCTAGTTCATCTTCTCTAAAGAGTCTATGCTTGAACTTGGGGGGTAGGGTGGGCCGGGCAGAGTGCAGTGCAAGCATTCGCTTCTCACTGAAAGGGCAGCTGTCCACGGAGTTCACACAGTAACTTGAGTAGGTGTGTTACTTAATACGCCACAAGAAAATGCCCACCCCGAGAGTCTAAAATTGTGGATTTAATAGGCCTCCCGCTGCTGCTCGGCTGCCTTCCAAAGGCCCGCTGAATTGCTTCCTCTGCAGGCAGGACCTTCTGCCAGAGGCTGGCGGGGGACTGTGGTTGTTGATCTGGGGGGGGTGGGGGGGGGGAGGTGGCCACCTCAGCAATTGTGAGATGTTAAAATTGACATTAAAATATTTTTTCTAAAGGGTAAATAGAGATCAGGTAAAGAAAGAAAAAAGGCTGCTGGATACTGCGCCCTAATGTTTCTGTGTGTCTCTGAAGAAGGTGTGCTGGCTGCCAACCAGCTTTCCACACTCAGAGACCTAAATCCTCTAAAGACTCCTTCTGGGAAGATCTTGGCACGAGGACGCAGTGGCTGTGCCCAAGCTGGGTCTTCGCAGAGGTGAGGTTTGTTTAACGGGGACCCCCTCACTCAGCCACACCTCCTACCAAAGCCAAGGAGGTGGCCCAGGGAGAGTGTGGCCACCACTTTTACAGAGGCTGTCGCCTTTTTTTTTTCTTTTCTCAAGAATAGCAAGGAACTGCTACAAATGGTCTAAGACCGTCGTCGGCAAACTGTGGCTCGTGAGCCACATGCGGCTCTTTGGCCCCTTGAGTGTGGCTCTTCCTAAGCCTTAGGAGTACCCTAATTAAGTTAATAACAATGGACCTACCTATATAGTTTAAGTTTAAAAAATTTGGCTCTCAAAAGAAATTTCAATCTTTGTACTGTTGATATTTGGTTCTGTTGACTAATGAGTTTGCCGACCACTGGTCTAAGACATGACAATTCAGGAGGTAATAGGCTTTCCTTCTCCTGACCCCAGGCATAGCAAACGTCACTGAATGACTAGGAGCTTTTCACGACTCACTAGCTTTGTTTGCCCCGATTGTGGGCAGTGAAGGCAGGACGCGCCTCGGCCCATCAGAAGTGCTGTTTCATGAACTTTAAGAGTCCAAAGAGCCTTTTGGTAAAATTCACCTCCTAGAGACAGCAGATGGGTCTTTCTTAGAAATGATATTTGTTTGTTGGGAAAAAAAGTGAGAGATGTTTTGATATTCCAGTTAAAGCATACTGGTATATCATAAGTTTTATATCAATGGCTATGATTTTGTTCTTTATTCAAGTTTTTTTTGTGTGTGGAAATAGCTGCTCCTTAGGCTTGAGCTGTTGCTCTCTTACTGTTGTGATAGATCAGGGTATCCTGGGAGACAATACAACTGTTCCTGAGACCAGGAAGTTACTGTGTAGACTCCCCTTCTCAGTGACTTTCTTAGAAAATGAAGCCGGGCTCAAGCCTCTGACTTTGGAGTTGGTGCCTGTTCATACTGGCCTGTCAGAGTGGACACTGCCATTCTCTTTGGTTGCCCAACGAACGTCTGAACACCTCCATACCCATATTTGGAGGCTTCCCCACCTTAAGATTCTTGGTGGAATGTCATGGTGGTAACTGGCAGAGAAGCTAAAAATGATGCATTTCCATGGTTTCCCATATTTCTTTACTGCTGGGGCCTGAACATGGGACCCAGACCCCTGCAATCAGATATACCCATTGCAGACTTAGAAGCTGGAATCGGTGAGGCGAGGAGCTTGGATAATGTCGAGCACTCTGGCAGTGGTGGCAGCTGCCGGTGATCAAGGCCCTGGACCCCAGGGGCAGGGATGGCAGAGGCAGCAGCCAGGGCTCAGGACTGGCAGCCCACGAGGGGCCAGCTGCTGAGTCCAGGGCTCGTAGCAGCTGGGATGAGCTCCCAGAGCAGGCCCTCAGTTTGAGTCAGGGCACTGCTTATTCCGTAGAGCTCAGGGGTTTGTGCTCTGAGTTACCTGGCAATTCCATAAGTACTCAAAAGCTTTTTATATCATGCTAAGTGCAATACCCCAGTCAGAGAAAGACAAGTATCTCATGATCTCACTCATATGTAGAATCTAATTAACAAAATAAACTGTTGAACAAAATAGGTCCAGAGACATAGAAGCATGGAACAGACTGTCGAATCTCAGAGGGAAGGCAGGTTGGGTGGGAAGATATCAACCAAAGACTTAGTATGCCTATATGCATAACCCATGGACACAGACAATAGGGTGGTGAAGGCCTGAGGAGAGAGCCAGGGAGTGGGCTAGGGGACATATGTAATACTTCCAATAATAAAGATTTTTTTAAAAAGCCTTTTAATAAAGGCTTCTCCTAGAATGGCTTTCTGACAGCTGCTTATAATTAAAAATCCTGGCTTCTAACAGTAGAAATAAATTTAGAATAGATAAAAGTTCCAATTTATTAAAATAACAGAAACTCATCTTATGGTATAAAATTATACTGGTATTATTCAGAGCCTACTGAACTCTATAAGGGGTGTGTTATGAATATAAATTCACATACTTGCATATTCATGCAAAGATAACTGAATAGAAACATAAGCGTGTGTGTGTGTATGTGTATGTGTGTGTGTGTGTGCATAAGCAAGTTACATGCATAAGCAAGTTACACAATTCAGTATGTCACATGTAGGACTACAAGCCAAAAGCCTCCAGTGCCAAATCTTGCAGTTGTTAGGCCACCCTCCTTCTCCTCAGTACATTGCTTTCTCTTCATTCCCTCTCTTTATTGAAAGAATGTGTTTTATTTTTATCAAGCAGAACAGCACTTCTCCTCCTTTCTCAACCAATTTCCGCCACGTTAATCACTGATACAACTGAACTAAGACCAAACTGGCACACATAGCCAATGCCAGCCGTGAGGTGGCATTCATTCTGAAGCAGAAACACTGAGCATTAAGTGGAATGTGAAGTTGTTAAAAGGGGAGTGTGTGCTGTGCACCCTCAGGGACATGTGCTGTACTTGTTAAGGAAGTCTGGCGCTCTGAAATCCTGCTTCACAAAGCACACACTCCCCTTTTAACAACTTCATATTCAACAAGAAAATCCAATAATGCAGAGGAAACTGAAGCAAACTTCCCTGGAATCTCCACTTAACCAGCGCTTTCCGAGGCTCCTCGCCAAGGCATGGGAATGTTTTCAAAGCTTGTTTCCCCCAGTGGGTAATATCGTTTAATCCTTACAAAGACTGCGGGGCTACACCAAGGCAGGCACTGCGATCTCGTGTAACAGATGAAGAAATCGAGGCCCAGGGTCACCTAGTGAGTTCCTTGCTGAGCCGGAACTAGAATCAGGAGCTTCTGGCTCCTTGTTCATTGGTCTCCCCCCTCTACCACACCATTTCTTAAAGTCTCAGGGTTGGTTTTCCTGTTTCCTGCTTTTAGATGAAGATGCACATATGTGCACGCGCACACACAAACATACATGTGTATATCTACGTATCAATATGTCTATTTGTAAATACACATATTTATATTATGTATTTTATATATTTGTCAAAATATTTAAGAGTACAGATGTATAAAATACTGTATGATGAAATGACTTCCTGTCACGGGAAAGGATCAGGAAATCGCCTATGTGTTTTTCTTCCAAAATTATTGAGTAACTGGCCTTCAGATGAGCCAACCATGAGCTCAGGGCTCATCTTTGACACATCCTGCTTCCTCCACAATAACTGTCCTTGATCCTCTTTCCCAAGGTACTTCCTAACCATCCTCCATCATTCAGCATAAACATCTCTTTTCCTGGGAAGCTTCCTTTGATCACCCATTCTAGGTCAAGGTCCTTTATTCTATGTGTTCCTAGTAGTGTATTTCTTTCTCACTTTTCCATTCATTATTCATGAGTTAGCACAACTGCATGTCTAATACCTGTTTTTACATATCATTACATACCTCCTGGCACAGAGTGGGTGCTCAACAATCTTTACAGAAGGATGACATGAGAGCACAGGAAGGGGTATCAACCAGCAGCTCTCCTCATTTGGGACAGTGTAGTAGATAAACTGGGCTCTACAGTCCAACACCTGTGCTTGAATCCCGGCTCTGCAACTTCCCAACTGTGTAACTAAACAACTTGCTTCAGTGGCCTCATCAACAAATCTTGATCAGACAGTTACTAATCTCACAGAACTGTGAGAATTCATTGGGTTTACATATACAATGTACCGAAGACACTGCCTATCATATTAATAAATTCTCAATAAATATTGACAGTGATTATTTTTTATAACAAGGTGGAAGGAATGGGTGGGCAAAACAAGTTTATGGGTTCAATGCTAGGAAATTGAAGAAGATACAATAGGAAGACTTTTTTATTTTTCTGAGCAAGTTAGAAGATGAGAATGAGGGGAAGTTGGGTGTCAGATATAAGAAATCCTGCATCTAATCTGTCCCATTATGGAGACGACCTCTCATCACTTTCCCAGGACTTCCCTGGGGGCTCGGAAAGCCAGCTTGTCTCCCCACAGGGTGAGCAATCAGAGTTATTTTGCTTATTCTATTTCAGGAGTGGAAAGGTCAAAAGCCTAATGCATCGAGTACCTCATCGCACTAACCAGTCAGCCATACGAAGGCCTGAGACTTTAATGTGAATGTGGAATGCACCAGATACACAATTAGGAAATAGCTTTGCGTTCTGGAAGAAACCGGCCCTTTTGCAGTAGTTTTTAGTTTCTTGTGTGCAACTGCAGACATCCGTCCGTTAGGGCAGACGAACTAACCTGTCTCCGGGTGATGGATGTTTTCCTATTGCTCTGCTGAAGAGCATTAAGTTAAGCTTTCACTTCAGCTCCACAGATAGTGCAGACAACAGATGGCCTTTTCTGCAGTTCTGGTGAGTTGCTTCAACAGGAGGTTCAGAAGAGTGGATGGCTTAAAATAGACTAAGCAAATAAAGAACTATTATTGCTATGAATGCCAGGGAGCATAGTGGCTGATGAGGATGGAGTTGGAGGAAAGGAGCAAAAACTTGGTCCAGTTGCCTTTCTGACCTTGCAGGATGCAGTAAATTTTAGCTTCAGGGTAGATGAGAGAACCAGAGTAGTTTTAAAGACATCAAGTTCTATCTATAATACTTGCAGATGTTGAATATCTTTTCTGGGGACAAAAATGTCACCTTAATCAAACAAGCAGAACTAGAAGGCAGACCATGCAAATCCTTTCAAGAACTGCTGGTGTGCGTCAATGACTATTAATCCTCTTCATTAAAAAATACTTGTAATAAAACCCTGGAACCTGCATTTAAAAAAATGGTTTGGAGGCACATGGACAACTTTGGTAACATTTATTCTGTTTTTCTGAAATTTTTATGACCAGGTGAGGCCTTTAAACTACCTTGAAGTCAACAAAATTAGGGTCCCTCCAATATATGTGTACTCTGCTTCTGACTATCTATGGGATCCCAACATTCACCACAATAAGAAGTATTCTGTTTCATGTAAAACTGGAATAGTTTATGAACTCATGGGATTATTGGTAGTGTACTGACTAATTGAAAATAGTTATTGTTCAGAGCTATAAATCCTACAGAAAAGGATCAAAAGCCTGTGGGAGCTTGCTGTTTATCTTGCATGGTAAAAACCGTGCTACCATCTTGACAACATGCCACCTAAAAACCTTGGATGGCATGTTGCAGAATGGCCTCAGTAAGATGCACCTATTGGTTGAAATGGGATTTGATATTTAATTGTCTCAAAAATATGGTTAACTACATTCTTACCTGTATCAGAAATTAAAGAAATGGCTTCTAACATAAATGTTGTCTATCACATGCAGGTAGAGAGCATTTGCTCATTCCAAGGGCAAGAAATACAGACTCTATAATATCCGCAGATCATCCAGGCACACCACCCTACTCAGGTGGCAGAGGATTCTTCTACAATCTGCTCACAGTTCAAGGATGCAAAGTCTAAATGCTTTGAGCAGATGCTTTAAATCTTGAAGGAACATGTTGTTCATTACTTCTTTAAAAGAAATCTCCAAAACTGCTGGAATAGTTCAAATCAGCTGGCGTTTGGGAACCTTGGTTCCTTTATTCATATGAAAGCAAAGTCAGGAGTTGGGTCATAAAAAGACCGTCCAGTGCAAGGTGGTCAGCAGTTTATGCAACAGAACTTTAATTCTCTTACCATGAGGGCAAGGTGGGGATAATGATCTGTGAGTGACAGGGGGGAACACGAACTCCATCTGAGCTATCTTAGTACCGCTTCACAGTATTTCCAACGAATTAAGGTTTTTCAATTGCAGTCAACTGACAGAGATTCTGTTTAACCTGAACAGAGAAAAGAATTTAATGGAAAGATTTTGGGAAGTTCAATGAATTGAAGAAAAATGTAAACCAGGAAATGAATCAGGACAGCTTCAAGGACCCAAACAACAGCAATGAATGGAACACCTGAGCAGAACACCTACAATATAATGAAATTTTTGTCCAACACGAATACTTTTACGTGTAATGCTGAAAAGAGATGTTTCTGAACATTGTAGGCCAAACTATAGAAGGTTTTTTGTTATCATTGTTTTTTTTTGTTTTCTAGAGGTTGTGGCATGAGATCACCTTGATTGAATCCTTCAGGCCAACACTTCATTAGTGATGGTGTCAGCCCACACTTGTTGGAAGAGAACATTGTTTCCACTGACATTCTAGTGGACTAGACATGAAAACAAGGTCTTGGCCTGAATCCCTATTAAAACAGAAATCAAAACAGATTTTCCTACCTGTTTTTAATCAAGGCTAGAACCTTTTTAAAAAATCTTAAATCAAAGTTATTTATTTGCAGTTTGGGGCTCCCTTCTGGGATGTCTTCCTGCCGAGTTCGTAGCCCCTGGGAATATTCTTTAGTTCTCCTTGACCCTGAAGTCCAGACTTGGTGGGCCTTTGAGAGAGCCCAATATATCACATCCTCATTTTGTCTTGACCCAGTTGAGAAGTTAAAGTCATCAGCAAATGAAGGCAAAAAATACCTCTTATTTAATGATAAAATTGATCTAGGAGACTGTGCCTTGAATCTGGATAGGAGGTTAGGGGGATAGGGGATGGTGAGTGCTTCTTAATATTGAACACCAGAACCACAAACTTACTTAATCCTAGTGGCAGCATCTAAATCATGTCAGGCTTCTCCATTATTTGGGGGAGGTAGAATGCCCCTATAAAAAATCACATCAAGAAGGAACAGAGAAGAATTCGTGCCACCTAAAGGCAGTTTGTTCCAATGAGGAAGGTAGGAGGAAGGGACGCTCTTTCTATTCCCAAACTCATTCATCAAATTAAGTCACTGCACTTCTCTTGGGGAGGAGGTATTGAGAGGGTGGGGAATGACCTATTGATGGGTACCTCCAAGTAGAGACTAAATGTTCTCCGCCCCTCAACAAGACCCTAGTGCACAAAGTTGAGAGAGAGAGAGAGAGAGAGAGAGAGAGAGAGAGAGAGAGAAGTAATCCTTTCCCGCCTAAGTCTTGACTTCAGAGTTCTAGTTTTCTTCTTCAGGACACATCTCTTCTGACAATAAATGTAAGGAATGTTTACCTTTTTCTAGATTATGTCTACTAACTGTAATAGTGTGTCCTTAATGTACAACTTTTGTCCTACAGATATATAATTTAAAGAACTGTATTTTGTTTTGTTGTTTTTCTAATTTTTCCCGTTATAAGGGTATCCAATTGACATATTTCCTACTTCATCAGTTTTCCTACCTGTTTTTAATCTGCCTACCTCCATCCAATTCCCAAGCAATCAACATGCATTATCTTCCCATAAAGGGCTCTTTAATACCTTTTATATGTTTTATTTTATTGCTTTTTAAAAACAGCTTACTGAGATATAATTGGCACAAGAAACTATAATTATTTAAAGTGTACAATTAGATACATTTTGACAAATGTATACACCTGTGAAACCATCATCATAACAATGATAGTGAACACCAATTGAAGGATTCCAAATCGATATTCCTCATGTATTTTTGTAACCTCTCCTTCCTATACCTCCCTCCCAACTTCTCCCCAGGCAATCACTGGTCTGCTTTCTATCACTGTAGATGTATTTACATCATACTCAGCTTGTTTCACTCTGCATAATTATTTTGAGATTCCTCTATGTTGTTGTGTATTTCAGTAATTAATTCCTTTCATTGCTGATTAGTATTCCCCGGAATGGATATACCACAATTTGTTTATCCATTTACCTCTTGATGGATATTGACTATCACAAATAAAGCTGCTATGAACATTCAAGTACAGATTCTTATTTGGAAGTATGCCCTCATTTCTCTTGAGTAAAATACCTAGGAGTAAAATGGCTGGATCATATGGTAGGTTTATGTTTAACTTTTCAAGAAATTGCCAAACTATTTCCCAAAGTGGTTATAACATTTTACATTCTTACCAACAATGATGAAGATTCTATTTCCTTCATATCTCTGTAAACACTTTATATGTTCAGCCCTTTTAACTTTAGCCTTTGTAATTGGTGTATAATGGCATTTAATCATGGTTTTGACTTGCATTTCCCTAATGAAAAGTGCCTAGTTGCCATTCCTGTCATCTTTAGTGAAGTATCTGTTCAAATCTTTTACCCATTTTTAAACTGCATTTTTAGTTGGGTTGTTTGTTTTCTTATTATAGTTTTAAGAATTTTTAAAATATATATTGAATACAAGTACTTTATGAGGTAGATGCTTAGTAATATTTCCTCCCAGTCTGTGGTTGGTGCTTTCATCCTTTTAACAATGTCTTTCAGAGAGCACAAGTTTTTAATAATTCATTACTCCAATGTTCTCTTTTGTAGATCATATATTTGATATTGTATCTAAAGTATTTTTGCCCATGTTTTATGCTTTTGTACTTTTGAGGTTGTACATTTAAGTCAATGGTCTATTTTGAGTTAAATTTTTAATGTGATTCTAGGTATGGATCCAAGTTTCTTGTGTTTGGGCTTGTTTGTTTGGCATATGTTTTCCAGCATCATTTACTGAAAAGACTATCTTTTCTCCACTGAATTGCCTTTGCACTTGGATTAAATATTACTTGTCCATATGTGCTCTGTCCATATATCTATCAGTTGTTATATGTGTGGATCTATTTCTGTATTCTGTATCTGTTTCATTGGTGTATTTTGTCTATATGTACACCAATGCCACAGTGTCCTGATTATTTTAGCTTTACTATAAGTCTCTATAATAAGGTAGTGTAAGCCCTCCAACATTGTTCATTTTTAAAGATGTTTTAGGGAGGCAGGAAAATGGCGGCCAAATAGGCTGACATGTCATGCACTTCATCCCCGGGCCAGACTGGAAAAGCAATAAAATCAGAGAACATACACCCAGAATTAACAAATTAGACACAGCGGAGGAGACAATTCACAACAAGGAAGGACAGAGGACTCCTGGAGAATGGTAGGGAATCTGGGCTGGAGAGGGACACACACACGACCACCGGGCCGAGAGGGTGAGGAGGAAGCTGTACTGCACAGAGGCCACATCCTTTGGGGACAGGCATAGCATCCAACCCTGGAAAAGCCACAGGGCTGCTGGCAGCTGGGGAATCTAGATCTAAGACCACAGCCATGAAAGGCAGCATCCAGAAAGGTGGCCTGAAAAGCAGCCGAGCATCAGTCGTGGTGCCAGAGGGAGAGAAACTGGCAGTTGTGTGGTTATTTTGCTTTTGCTTTGTCTTTGCTTTTATTCGCTAAATCCAGTCCATGGGACCTTTTAATTGCAAACACTCACCCAAGGCTGTGGTGCAGGTAGAGGCACAGATTTGTGGAGGCTGAAGAGAGGCTGTGGAGGGAAGCAGGGCAGGGAGACATGGCCAGGATCCTGGGACATTTGTAACCTTCCAAACCTAAGTGGCCATTTCTCTCCTGAAGAGCCAGCTCTGCCCATTAGCCTCAACCCAGGCAATACAGCCTGCCATACCCTGCCTGCATTTTGAGCTATACAAAGGAAACAAAGTCTCTGGATAGCCTTAAAGAGCCTTCAGTGACTGGGTTGGAAGAGGGGCCAGTCCTCCCCACTATTCTGGGAACCAGAATGATAAGGGGACTTTAATACCCCATTGACATCACTGGATAAGTCCTCTAGATAAAAAATCAGCAAAGAAACAGCAATCCTAAACAACTCACTAGATCAGATGGATTTAATTGACCTCTTCAGGACATTTCACCCCAAAGCTACATATATTCTTCTCAAGTGCACATGGACATTTTCAAAAACAGACCACTTATTAGGGCACATGCTCAGTCTCTACAAATTCAAGAAGACTGAGATTATAACAAGTATCTTCTCAGATCACAATGGCATCAAATTAGAAATCAACTACAATAAAAACAATAAATCAAACACATGGAAGCTAAATAGCATGCTATTAAACAACGAATGGGTAACCAAAGAGATCAAAGAAGTAATAAAAAAAACATTCTGGAAACAAATGAAAATGAAAACACAACAATCCAAAATCTGTGGGGCACAATAAAAGCAGTCCTGAGAGGGAACTACAGGCCTACCTCAAGAAACAAGAAAAACTGGTAATAAGTTATCTAACCCTACAGCTTAAAGAACTAGAAAGAGAGAAACAAGAAAAGCCCAGAGTAAGTAGAAAGAAGGAAATAATAAAGATCAGAGTGGAAAAAATGACATAAAGACCCCCCCAAAAAAATACAAATGATCAATAGAACCAAGAGCTGGTTCTTTGAAAGGATAAATAAGATTGATGAACCTCTAGCCAGGCTCACCAAGAAACAAAGAGAGAGGACCCAAATAAACAAAATCATAAATGAAAAAGGTGAAGTAATAATCGACCTCACAGAAATACAAAGGATTATTAAAAAAATACTACAAACAACTATACTCCAACAAACTGGACCTACATGAAATGGACATATTCCTAGAAAAATAAAATCTTCCAAAACTCAATCAGGAAGAATCAGAAAACCTAAATAGACTGATAACTACTGATGAAATTGAAGCAGTAATCAAAAAACTTCCAGCAAACAAAAGCCCTGGTCTGGACGGTTTCACAGGGGAGTTTTACCAACCATTCAAAGAAGAATCCTCCTCAGACTATTCCAAAAAATTCAAGAGGAAGGGACACTTCCAAGCTCTTTCTATGAAGCCAGCATCACCCTAATCCCAAAACCAGATAAAGACACTACAAAGAAAGAGAATTACAGGCCGATATCCCTGTTGAACATAGATGCTAAAATTCTCAACAAAATATTAGCAAATCGCATCTAGCATTACATTAAGAAAGATCATACACCATGACCAAGTGGGATTTATTGCAGAGATGCAAGGCTGGTACAATATTTGCAAATCAATAAATGTGATACATCACATAAACAAATTGAAAGACAAAAACCACATGATCATATCAATTGATGCAGAAAAAGCATTTGACAAAATCCAATACCCTTTCCTGATAAAAACTCTCAGCAAAGTGGGAATAGAGTGATCATACCTCAACATAATAAAAGCCTTATATGACAAACCTACAGCCAACATCATACTCAATGGGCAAAACCTAAACTCATTTCCCCTAAGAACAGGAACAAGACAGGGATGCCTACTCTCACTACTCCTGTTCGACATAGTACTGGAAGTGCGAGCCATAGTGATCAGACAAGAAGAAGAAATAAAAGGCATCCAAATTGGAAAAGAAGAAGTAAAACTGTCATTATTCGAAGATGACATGATATTGTACATAGAAAACCTTAAAGACTCCATCAAAAACTACTAGCTTTAATAAAAGAATTTGGCAATGTAGCAGGAATAAAAATTAACACCCAGAAATCTATGGCTTTTTTATACACCAATAATGAACTCACAAAAAGAGAAACTAAAAAAAAAAAAAAACCAGCAAAAAAATACAATCCCATTTACCATTACAACAATAAAAATTACGATACCTAAGAATAAACATAACTAAGGAGGTAAAAGACCCATACTTGGAAAACTAGAGGATGCTGAAAAAGAGATAGAGGGAGATGTAAACAAGTGGAAGAATATACTGTGTTCATGGATTGGTAGCGTCAACATAATTAAAATGTCCATACTACCCAAAGCAATCTATAGATTCAATGCAATCCCCATTAAAATACCATCAGCATATTTCACAGACCCAGATCAAACTCTCCAAAAATTTATATGGAATAAAAAAAGACCCTGAATAGCTACAATAATCGGGAGAAAGAAGAACAAAGTTGGAGGGATCACAATATCAGATATCAAGCTATATTACAAAGCCACTGTTCTCAAAACTGCCTGGTACTGGCACAAGAACAGACATATAAACCAATGGAACAGAACATAGAACCCAGAAATCAACTAGTGACTGAACAGCAACCTGGGTATGTGCCCTGACCAGGAATCATACCCACAACCTTTTGGTGCATGGGACAACACTCGGCAAGGGCAGTATCTTTTATTTTAATGATATCCCAAATAACATTTTTATTTCAATTTTCAATTGCTAATATATAGAAATACAATTCATTTTGACATTAATCTTTTATTCTTCAAACTTGCTAAATTTATTTATAAATTTTGTATATGTAGTAGTTTTTGTAGATTCCATATTTTCTACATAGACAATCATGCATTCTGCAAATAAAAACAATTTGCTTCTTACTTCTTAAAATAAATGCATTTTTTTCTTGCCTAGTTGCTCTGGCTAAACCTCCAGTATAATATTGAGTAGGAGTAGAAGAAGGCATGTCTTTTTGTTCCTCCTGAACTTAGGGGGAAACATTCAGTCTTCACCAATAAGTATTGTGTTGGCTCTAGGTTTTTCTTAGATGAACTTTGTCAGGTTGAGCAGAAATTCTATTCCTAGTTTGCTGAGAGTTTTTATCAGGAATGGATGTTGAATTTTGTCAAATGCTATTTCTGCATTTAGTCAGATGATGATATGGATATTTTTAGTGTATCAATATGATGAATTACACTGATAGATTTTGCATTCATGGAATAAACCACACTTGGTTATGATGTACTATGCCTTTCATATATGCTTGGATCTGTTTTTCTAAAATTTGGTTTCAAACTTTTGTATCTATGTTCATAAAGAATATTGATGTGTAGTTTTCTTATTTTGTAATAAATTTATTTGTTTTTTAATTTTTATTTGTTTGTTTGTTTGTTTGTTTTTGTTAATCCTCACTGACAACATTTTCACCCATTGATTTTTAGAGAGTGCAAATGAGAGAGGGAAGGGGAAAGAAAGAGAGAGAAACATCGATGTGAGAGAAACACATCAATTGGTTGCCTCCCGAATGCACCCTGACCAGGGCTGGGATTGAACCTTCCACCCCGGTATGTTTCCTTGACTGGGAATCAAACCCATGACCCTTCAGTGTGTGGGCCAATACTCTAACAACTGAGCCACACTGGCCAGGGTTCTTTGTCTTTGGTAGCAGGATATAGTGAGCTTACAGAATAAGATAGGAAGTATTTTTTTACTATCAGTTTTCTAGGAGAGTTTGTCTAGAATTAGTATTATTTATTCCCTAAATATTTGGTAGAATTCATTAGTGATGCCATCTAAACCTGGAATTCGTGTGTGTGTGTGTGTCAAGGTTTTTTTACTATAAATTCATTTTTAAAATAGATATAGTGCTAATCAGGCTATCTATTTCTTCCTTGTGAGCTTTGGTAGTTTGTGCCTTTCAAGAAATTTATCAACTTCCTCTATGTTGTGGAAGTTACTGATATTCCCATAATATCTTATAGATCTATAATATGCTTCCATTTCTCCCTTCCCAGCCTTTATGATAATGTTTTCATCTATTTTGTTTATACATATGTCATAAACTCCATAAAACAATGTTATAATTTTTGTTTAAATAATCAAATATTCTTAAAAGAAATCTAAATAACATAGTTTTCACTGCTTCCATTTATGGTTCTCCTCATTATTTTAAGGAGATCCATATTTTCATCTGACAACATTTTCCCTCTACTTTCCTCCAACATTTCTTGTAGTGAGGTGCTACAATTAATGAATTGCTTCAACTTCTGTATGATTGAAAAAGTTTATTTATTTGGGTATAGATTTCTAGGTTGATAATTTTATTTCAGTATTTTAAAGATGTTGTTCCACTGTATTGCATAGTTTCAGATGAGGAATTTGCTATCTTCCTTATCTTTGTTACTCTGTATGTAACATGTGGCTTTTTTCTAATTGCCCTTAAGATAACCAATGGACACAAGACACTGGGGGGGGGGGGGGGGTAGGGGAGGCCGGAGGAATGTCAAGGAGAAAAAAAAGGAGACATATGTAATACTCTTTGTAATACTTTAAGCAATAAAACAAAATTTAAAAAAAGATTTCCTATTACTTTTGTTGAGAAATTTTATTATCATATATCTTAGTGTAATTTTTTATGTTTCTTGTGCTTTTTCATTGGAATTCTTGGATCTGAGAATTTATAGATGTCATCAAATTTGGAAATTTCCAGTCATTTCTTCGAATATTTTTTCTCTCCCACACACCTCTCTTTTGGGGACTCTAATTACACATACGCTAGGCTGCTAAAATTTGTCTCAGAGCTACTAAAGCCTTTATCATTTTATAAAAAATGCCTTTTTCTCTTTGCATTTCATCTTGGGTTGCTTCTATTGCTCTGCTTTCAAGTTCACTAATCTTTTCTTTTGTAATGTCTAATCTCCTATTAAGTCCATCCAGTGTGTATATTTCATTTAAGACATTACAGATTTTAGCTTTTGTTGTTTGATTTTTAAATATATTTTTTTATGTTTTCTATATCTCTATGTCATATTGGGAGGGCGGGCTTTTAGACTGCAGTTATAATAACTATTTTAATGTCTACATTTGCTATTATAACATTTATGTCTGTTCTGAGTAGGTTTCAATTGATTGATTATTCTCCTCATTATGAGTCATATTTTCCTGCTTGTTAGAATGCCTGGTACTCTTTCATTGGATGCCAGACATTGTGAATTTTACCTGTTGGGTCTGGATATTGTTGTATAACTATAAATATTCTTGAGCTTTGTTCTGGGATGCAGTTAAGTTTTTTGGAAACATTTTTATTCTTTTGGGTCTTGCTTTGTAAGATTTGTTAGCCTGGACCAGAGCAGCATCTAAACTTGGTAATGTGTTCCTTAGAACTGAGGCAAAATCCTTCTAACTACTCTACCCAGTGCCACATGAGTTATGAGGTTTTCCAGACACTATTCCTGGCCCTTTGTGAATGCTGAATACTTTTTTTCTAATGCTTTCTCCAGCCTTAAAGAATTTTTTCATGTACTTATGCTGATTAGTACTCTGCTGAATACTCAAAGGATCTCTCTGCAGATCCCCAAAACTTTTCTCTATGAAGCTCTCCTCTGGTCCAGGTACTCTGGGCTACAAACTCAAGCTGCCTTGGCAGTTGTTTGAGGCAAGGAGGTAAATCTGATCCCTGTTATTCCATCTTGGCCACAAGTGGAAGTCAATATTTTATTTTTTTAATTATTTCAAACATACAGAATATTTTTAAGACATGAACAAAGAACTCCCATATCCTCTTTGCCCAGATATTTTACCACATCTTTATTATTCTTTTTAAACCATGTAAGCAGTAATTGAGTAATTACAGACCTAATGTTTCATCGCTCTTAATTCCTCCAGTCTTTATGATAAAAAACACAATTGTCCTACATAAACATAGTACAACCAAGTTAGGAAAAAATATCTACACTACCATCCAGTTCACAGAACACTCTCAAGTTTTCCAAACTGTCCCAATAATGTCTCTTTATTTTATGATCCAGTAGTCAATCCGCATCATGCATTGCATTTAATTGTCATGGATTTCAAATCTCCTTCAAGCTGAAATTGTTTTTCACTCTTTTCATGTTTTCATTCCTCGACCTGAGTTTGTTGGTCGACTTCTTATGTGCAGAAGCAGGCCATGTTTTCTTTGCAGGAATGCTATTATGTTGTGCTTTTCTTGGGATATCACATCAAGAGACACATGAAGTCAACCAATGACGTTATTGCTCACTGGGTCAAATTAATGTCTACCAATTTCTCTACCATAAAGTCACTATTTTCCTTCTTATAACAGAGAAGCACTTTGTAGGAAGATATTTTGAAGATATTATGAATTGCACCAATATTCAGTTTATAATCAAAACTCTACCATGAGCCCTGGATGGCTCATAATGAATCTTGTAGAACTTGGGCCTAATACATAATCTATTTTGGTTTTCAAAGGCATCTTCTATGTTTATGAAAGGCTAGCAATTTAGTAGTAACAGTCCTAATCTCTGTTAAAGAAAAAAACATAGTTTACAGAAGCCATTCTATTCATTCAAATATGTGTCCATCCAACTACCCATTCACATATCATCCTTTTGTTCAATAAATATTGATAGACTCTTTTATTGGCCAGGCAGTGGAGATACCGAAAAACATAAGACACAGGTGCTTATATTTTATAAGCTCCTTGTTTTATTAGAGGAAAATAATGTCGACAACTAATCATAATTCAATGTGATTACAACAATGCTTTATAATACAGGTATAGAACATATGGCATAGCAAAGAAACACCAACTTTATTAGCATATAAGAGAAGGTTTCTTGGAGAGGTAATTTTGGATCTGGGCTCTTTAAGGTAAGTACAAGCTTGGGAAATATTTGATGAGAGTGGGAATAAGTAGAATGTTTCAGTCAGAAGAAACAGCATGTGATAATGTCAGGACATAGAAATAGTTTATTGTCTGGAGGAAGGGGAGGATAGGAGAGAGGAGGGGGGACTGGTGGTGAAGCAGGAGGAAGAGACTGGAAAAACTGAGGTAGGGCCAGGTTGGTGTGGGGCCAAATTATTTTTTCATGTGAAGGAGTCTGGTTTTTATTCCCACTAAAAGTAAAGATTCCTGGGCCCCATCCCAAAGCTATTAAATTAGAATCTCTGAGGAGGATGTGGGAATCTGTATTTTAGCAAACACCTCAAGTTTGGGAATCACAGCTGTGTGTCAAAGGGTGCTACCGAATGTTTTAAAACAGAATGAAATAATCAGGTTTGTATTTCAGAAAGTTCACTAAGGGATTCATGGAGGGTGACTTCAAAAGCAGAGCAGGTGGACACAACATCTGTGGCAGCCGTCATAGCACTCTACCAGTTATTTGCAGCACACAGCTTGCCAAGCTCTATCTTTTCTGGAGCTGATCTCAGCTAAATTTAAGAAACTTATGAAGAGGACTTAATCCAAGCTGCCAGCTTTGTCTCATGCCTTTGAATTAGTCAGGCTGAAAGGATGACCCACACACTAAGATGCTCTTAAATGGCTCATTTGAAGATACTGGTCAACAAGACTTACCAAATGTCTCATTGTTAAACATGTTTATTATTCCAAGTTTGATAGCAGGAGTTGTGGTGGACATGGTGATTTGACACTCAACGTCTACCCCACCTTCCAACTTTCTTTTTTTTTTAAACTCAATCCACTATTTTAAAAATCTTACATTGCAATCCAGGATACACATGTGTATGTGTTCCACAAAACAGTGCTTACCCATTCCGAGCTGATGGCCTCTGAAATTTCTATTCTGTTCTATTTCAGTTTTCCAGCGCTTCGTGATTAACTACTGACGGGTCCTGATCGCCACTGTGAAAACCATTGCCATAATGTGCTTTCCTGTATAACACAGACTGGAAAGGTAAAGGCTACATTTTCCCACCTACTTTAGTTAAACTTCCAGATGTTTTCAGGCTCTACAAACCAAATGCCTTCAGATTGCTTTTGTGATTTCTGCTGGGCAAGCATGTCATGGAAGTGCTTCGTCTTTCTAGGCAATGCCAGCAGAGAGTTAGTCACTAGCATAGGCACTAAGAAGAAAGGCCAGGGAAGCCCATTTTCGCAGGTGAAGTCTGTATCAGGCACAGAAAGGTTCTGGAATCTGAGGTATTTGTGGCTTCTTAGATAGGATTTTCTCTTATCAGGACAGTTTCTGATTGAAGTGTCTTCAAGAGCAAGGTAGTGACAACATGGTGGTGGAGTCCAAGAAGTCCCAATCCTAAAGTGGGAGGAGCTGCTTGGGTGCCCTATGTTGTGTCTAAGGAGAAGAAAGGAACGTTACCAAAATCTTCCCTTAGACTCTGCAGGAAATCTCTGCCGGCCCCAGTATCGCCAGGGGATTCTATTCTCTGTGGTCAGCCCTGCTGAAGTATGAATGAAGTGCTAAGTCATAGGGGCTCAGAAGTTGCCTAAGCCGTCACCCATCTAACTTTACCTGGGTCCAGCCACCAAAATGAATGAAGGGCAGCTATATCTGACAGCATGAGTCAATCTCAGAACATAAGGTTGAACAAAAATAGCAAAATATACAAGTGTATGGTTCTGTTTATATAAAGTTTAGAACACAGGCAAATTAAACCATAATGCTTAGAGATCCATATTTAGGGGGTAGAGAGAGCTATCAAAAATAGAGGTGTTTACCATAAAAGTCAGGATAGTGGGCATGCAATAGGTAAGTCATGGGAAGACCTCTGAGGTGCTGGCTATGTTCTATTTTTTTACCTCAATGATGATTTCCCAGAAGTTTAGGTATGCACTTTTCTGCGCGTGCATTATGTTTTACATTCCTTTGTACATACAAAGGGTGAAGAACTTCAACAATAAACAAAACAATTCATTGGGATTCACATAACCTCAGGATTAAAAAATAATTTCTGATCATCCAATCTATCTACTCATCTGATGCTTGAATCTCTACAAATGTTTCTGTCCTCTGCTTGACCCCTTCTGAAGAGCTGGAGTTGTGTAGATGTCACTCATGAGAGCAGTAACAAAACCAGGCAAAAAAACAGGTGAGACCTCCAGCTTTACTGTCATGTAACTGCAATTATTTACCCACTTCCCTCAATTCCCAGCTGCCAGGTCACTGTGGACCATACTTAAAGAGCTAAAAATGACCTGCAAATCTAACATTGAAACTTAGCACCCTTAGGATGTAACTTCCTCTCCCTGACCCTTGGGTATCATAGCTTCTTTTATTTAGCAGGGGGATATCCATTTATGATTTCTTAATATTGCTTACAAGAGACACATGAGACAGCAATGATCAATACCGTAGCAGAAAAAGAGATATGTAACACTTGGGTTACCTTGAAGTATAAACTGCTTTCTTTTTCAAATGGGCTGCTAAGTTGGAAAGGAGTATTAGGAGAGCAGAAATGAGGGGTGAGGCAGAAAGAAAATCTCACTGGGCATCTAGGCTCATTTCCTATTTTCAGATTCTACGGGATGATCTGCAGAAGTGAGCAGGTAAGAGGCAGGTGAGCTGGTTCTAAATGATCATCCAGTTGAGGAAAAGTCACAACATAAAGGTTTCCACTTCTCCAGTCTTCAAAGAGAGATTCAATTTATTTTGCGGGGCCTAATATTGTTAGGACTAAAGGTTCATGCCTGAAATCTTTTCAAGCCAAAGGTGCTATGTCTGCTTCAAATAATACACTTGTTTTATAAGTTCACCTTTTTGTTTTTAAACAAACACGGAACTTTTCAAAAAATTCTTCCCTTTTCCCTGGTGCTTTGTAGGACTTGAGAGATTTATCAGCTGATTAGAGATTCCTGAGTAAATGAACATATGGATAATATGTCTTTTTGTTTGTCCAGTAAATATTGACATGAAGTAGGGAAAGAGTATTGGGAGAGCAGAAATGAATGAATCACGAAGAACAAATAAAAATTATAAAAGAATAAATAACTATTTGGAATTAGGGGATTCTTTTTGAAATACACAAAAGTTATACATTTGCATGAGGATTATTTCTGAGAATTACAGGTAATAACTCCATTATGAC
Source organism: Myotis lucifugus (assembly GCF_000147115.1). Lineage (NCBI taxonomy): Eukaryota > Metazoa > Chordata > Mammalia > Chiroptera > Vespertilionidae > Myotis > Myotis lucifugus. Next base: position 1,882,204 of record NW_005871237.1, on the reverse strand, counting down.
AAAAGACAAAAATTAAATAAGTAGAGCTGCCTCTCTACTCCATGCAGGCAAAGAAAAGTTGAAAAGCGAAGTAATTATCTGGATAATTCAGACAGAAATACAACTACTGAGGGAATGTAGGCCTTTTTTTTCTGGCCCAAATTCACTTGAGCCATCCAATAACACGACCCACCAGAGTGGAATTTGGCATTAAAGAGGCTTGTCTTGGCTCCTGTCCAGTGGGATTTAGTTACTGAATTCCGTAAAGGGCATTGTTCAAACATGGTCTCCCATGTAACTGGGTTCTAAGGCATGAGCTGCAGGAACCTTGACATCATCACATGACAACCAGGGTATTATTCCATTGGATCGAATTATCCAGAAAATCACTCTCATTCCAGTTCACCTTTCTGGGTTAGACAAAAGTGAAGTGTATTGCCCAAGATTTGCGGCACAATAATCACAGGTGACTACCTGAAAGCTTTGCCTGCAAAGTGTGTTAATAAATATGATCCAGATCCCAAGATTGTACAGATAGAAGCAAACGGGCCAAAGGTGACGGTTATTTGGTAATTCCTCACTCACCACCCCTGCCTCCCACATTCGTGGTTGCTCTAAATGCACATTGGATTACTGAAATAACTGTGTTGATTAATGAATGGCAGAAACCATAGCACTTGAATTGCCCACCATGCCAATAGTCTTTCATGAATCTAATTTGCTCCCTGAACACTTGTTTACTAATTGGAGAAAACCCAAGGATGTCTTGCAGAAAGTAACCTTGTTGCAGAAATAGCAACTGTGATCTCTATCTTGCTTTTCTAAGGCTTCTGCAGTTTTGCTGGCTATGCTTGAGCAAAGTTTTTGTTTGTTTGTTTGTTTGTTTGTTTTTAAACTACCTGGGTTTAGGCCTCTGTGCACACCTGGGAGATGAAATCCTCCTTTCCCTGGGAACTGGGATGCAAGCTAAGTTCCTGTTTTCTTTGACTTCAATACAGACAAGGACCAGCTGGTTAGTGCTGACGCAACCGATACGACTGGCGGGAGCGCTTCTCAAGCATTCTGCATTTGCTCATTATTTATCAATGGGGAGGTAGTTTTCCGGAGAAAGGCACATTCTTTGTCTTTGGATGAAAAGTCCATGCTTCCAAGGGGGATAACCTAGGAAGGAAAAGTTGATCATTCATTTCCCATGTGTAAGTCTCACAGGTAAGTCTTCATTTTAAAGGTTTGAATTCAAATATAGGAAATGAACTGTGGCCCTTAAAATACCAGATAGTTAACTTTTTTCTGTAGCACTATGATTTTTAGTAGCCGAGTATGCCATCTCTTGTCGAGCAGGTTGCTTTCATCACCAAGTTGAAGCATATGTTATTGTTATAAGTACTATTAATTCTTTGGTTATAACTTCACACTGGAAATAATTTTTAACATCAACAGCCTCAAGGCATCAAATAATGCAATGCTGTGTTCAGTGCATTCCCTATGTGGTTGCATGGCCTTCACATGACCTTGAGGACTCTGGGAGATAGAAAAGTGGACAATTAGACACTTAGGATCTTCTGGTGCCTGCCCCATCCTCTTTTCACTATTTCACAGGTTTTTCCAACATTATGTGAGATAACATTAAAAAAAAAACATGAAAAGGAAATTTTCTACACATTTACCTACAATTTACAGCTCTTACTTTTTTTCCTCTTCTTTTTCTCCCCTTCACAATCTCCTTCTCTTCTCTTTTTTTGCTCTTTTTGATCTTGTTAGATAGAACAACAGGGTCTCTTTGAATTATTTATGTTGCTGCAATGAACATTGTATTCCTATTCATCCAAGGGAGAGTATTTTTGCTTAAGTTTTCCAACCATGAAACTAATAGACATAATGGAAATGTAATTGATACTTAGCTATTGTCCTGGAAATAGATCTCATTACAATTATATGTAAGAGATATTTAAAAATAACTGTAAAACAGGAGACATATTTATGCACTTCTGAAGATGAATAGACTTTTTAATAGGTGGAGAGACATTCCATAAGATAAGCTGAAATTAATCATATTGCCGAAGTTTTCAAAGAGGTTAGAGTCCAAATTAAACATAAAAGGGCAAACCGGTTTCTTCCTCTTGCGTATTTTAATGAAGACTAGAGAGGTTGGAGAAATATTTATATTCTTTTATTCATATTTTCAGGATTGCCTCATGTCTCGATTTTTTTTCTCCAAGTCTCTCATTTAAGTGAGGGTACTTCAAAGTGAATATGGGTATTCTCAACTCCTCATATCTTTTTTTTAAAAGGAAGAATTAATGGGACTGGAAATGTAAAAACAACAGATGTACTAAAAGTGTGATTACAGCCGGGAGTGAGACGTCCGGGGGAGTCCCACCACTTTGTGTAGCTTCGGTGGAGGGCTGATTGTATCGTGGAGACGCTGGAGCCCACAGCAGCACCAAGACCATCACTAGGAAATGACTGCAGATTTCCCTCCGAGTGCCAGAGATAAGGAGCTGTTTCTTTCTAAACATAGCTATCTGCTTTGTCGTTAACAAGAGACCCTGCTAAGGATTGTGGGTAATTCATTTAAGGATGACTATTGAGATGTGCTGTGTGGTGAGGGAGGAAATTGTGCTCCCAAGTACTTGCTGCATTAATGGCTCTGGTGGAATTCAAGGGTAGAGAGGGACCTGCTCTTCGCAAATGTCCTCCACTAAGGGACAGATGCGGAAAAGTGAGTTCCCCTTGGAACTCAAGGCCAGTGCTGAAGTGAGGTCTCTTCCATTCTGGCCCCAGACTGGTTTTTTCTCTCCACAGAGCTACATAGTTCAGTCATGACGCCTTGAGGGAGCAAACACTGTCTTCAGACAGTGGCGGAGATAAGAAAAACTGAAGCTGAGTCCCAGGCACAATGGTGTGCATGTTGATATCACTGGGTTATGAACTATTTTCTTTTAATCCAGTTTCAAAAGATGACTTCCTCCATATGCAATTAATTCCACATAGAACTACAAGGAACCGCATATTTTAGAACAGTTGTGTCATCAGTATGAATGTTTAAACAATCTCTGTGGTCTCTTTCCCACAAACTGATTTAACATGTATATAAAGAGGCTTTTGAAATGAGCACTTTACATTTGCTTCTCAAACTTCAGCGTCTGTTTTCAGTAAATATTGAAGATGAAACTTCCCTCATTCATGCCTGGAACACTGGCCAATTGCAACCGAGGAATGCAGTTCACGGGGTCCTCATGAATAAAACCCTCCCGTTGTGAACCTCGTCTTTCTCAGGCCATGTCAACAGGACCACGGCAACATGAATGTGGGAGAAAGCATTCATGGCCATTGGCTGAGCGAGCCACAGATTATCCTAATTAATACCCAAACAGTGGGAGCCACACTGACCTGGGTTCAAATCCTGCCTCTGTCACTTATAGATGGAGTGACATGTATCCTTGTCTGGCCATGGTGGTCCCAATTTGCTCTTACTGCTCTGGGGTAATTATTGACAGAGGTCCTTTCCAAAAGTGTTCCAGTTTGAGCTAGACTGTATATGGCATCCTATTAATAGCAACACCCAGCTTAGCTCTCTGTGCCCTTGCTTTTTATGGGTACTGCAGTATGTGTTGGGGTTCTGGTCCTAGAGACCTATTTTGTAGGCCAAACTATCAAAACTAATCATGAAAATAACTTACAGTGAATTGAAGCACAGCTATTTATATGGCATAATAATTTATTGCAGCATTAGGTGTGTTTTTTCTTCCCACATATTTGTTTTCTTTTCCCAATTCGAAAAGAAACCAGTTCCTTTTGTGCTTCGTTGGCTCGGGGGGGTTTTGCAGGCTGGAAGGCAGAGCCCCTGAAATCTGTGGCTCTTCCTGCTTTTTGTAAACACCTACAGCCATTGAAGGGATAAGTGCCCCCGACACTAAGGAAGGGGGACAAAGCCTGGGAGGGCAGAGAAGCAGAGACAGAGTGCAGAGGAGGAAGCCAGCCGACCCCACTGAGAAAGCAGAAGAGGTGGTGACTAAACCCACGGGCAGGATCAGCTATACAGTTGGTGCAAAAGGAAATGGTGAGGCTCCTTGTTCACGTTTCAAGATGACAACAGAGCATTAACACAAACTCAGGGCTCTGAGCGTGGGGCCCCATGAAACTAGAGGTCGTTTGGCCATGCAGCTGGCTCTGGCTCTGGCTCTGCCCAGAGGAGATGGCTTCAAGAAGGAGGCACCAGTTCCCTAACCCTAAATGGTGCCACCAAAATCCAGGGCACCACTCTAGGCCTCACAGTGTAGATGCCAGTGGTTCCTTGAAAAACTGGAGCTTAGAGTCCTTTCCTCAAATGTCCTCATTCCAAGTAAAGCTTCACGGTTCTGATGTGAATCTGGGAAGGAGAGGAGGCCCCAACAAGGATGGGATGGACATTCTTACCATCTTAGAGGAAGGATGGAAGCTGAGAGTCCGAAAACTAAGTTGATTTAAAGAAATAAAAACATTTTTTGATATGTTTTGCACACTTCAGTTTGTAGACTAAAGTTGATTCCACATATGTTTTTATAAATATTTAAGTATATAAAACCAAATGTTTAATATAAGATCCACATTGTAAATATTCCTTTGAGTGTATTTTCAGCATGGACTGCAAGGGCTGACTTGTTAAAATATAAGACCCTAAAGTAGAGCGGAAGATGCCTGCTTTTTTGCTAACCCTCCCTGAAATACCCACAGGCTTTCTTCACTGCTGCAGGGACCTTTCATCTGCATTTACAATTCAGATTGTGGGGATTCCAAGATGGCTGCAGATTAGGTGGAAGTACACTCACCTACTCCTGGCACTAAATTGGATTTACAGCTAAATTATAGAGCAATCAACCTCAACAACCAACTGAAGTCTAGCTAAACTGAACAACATAAACAAGGATTTACAGAAGAAGACACATAGGGACTGGTAAGAAGGGCAAAGAAGCAGAAAGGCCTGGCTCCTACACCCACATGTATCAGCTGAGAAGCCTGAGGGATATCTCAGCTGCAAAACTCCTACTCCCAGGAGTGAGGGGTTTCAACCCCATGCAGGAATCCCAAAATCAGAGCAACCGAGATGAGAAGAGGAACCCACATAGCCTCTAGTGGTGAAAATCAGTGGGGATTCAGTCCACCTGGGAGAGACGGGAGTCCAGAGACCCAGATGCCACCTTGCTAGGGTTAAACCCTCCTATTGTTACAGCACCAGCCTGAGGAGTGCACTGCCTAGTCCTCTGACTACTGGCAACACCACTCTGCTATGCTCAGGTTCTACAGAGGGGTCTGCTGGTTGCACCCAGCAGAGACCCTTGGAGCACTCTTTTTCCTTTTCTGGATAAGTTCTTGGTGGAGACTCAGACAGTAATTAAGCTATGTAGCTTTGGGTACAGAGGAGAGCACCAGCCACTCTGCAGCCCTGCCCTGCTGAGTTCAGTTGTGCAGGGGGACCAGAGTGCCACAAAGAGCTGGGACTTTCAGAGCATCCCCCAGGAAAGCTTTGTCCAGGAATCAGATGGGTGGATGCTGGGTTATGTGGCTATATTGGGGATGGGAGGGTGGACATGGGGAGCACTCCTATCTCTCCTGTGAGCTCAGCCCATGCTATTCTGGAGAAGGGAAAGAAGTGCTTGCCCCACTCCTCAGCCTTGCAGGAAAAACTCCCAATGGAAGATTGTTCAGATCAGCCCTCTCAAGTCCCAGTGGTCCCGCCCAGCTAAGCTCAGTTCTGAAGGGAGAAGGGTGTGCTTCTGGGAACTGGGATATTTGAAGTCTCCCTTGAAGCCTATTGTCTCCCTTGGAAGCTATTGTCTGGGTCTGGAACAAAGTGCTTGGCCTACCCCACCCCTCCACCCCTCTGTGGGCTCAGCCAGCACCACCACCAATGGGAGACTCTTTTGATCTATCTTCCTGACACCTGGTGACTCCACCCTGTTGAGCTTGCTCCTGAGGAGGTGATGGCAGGCTGCACCCAACCTGAACCTGTGCTCTCCCTGAGGGAGTTAGAGTTGGAGACTCTAGTAGAAACTAGTGGCTTGGCTCTGGAGTAGCGCCACTTTCCACTCAATGAGTGCCTGACCACACAACCACCAAGTAGAGGACCCACTATCCCTGTCCTCTTGACCCTGTCACCCCACTCTCATGACCTGTGGAAGGATCTGTGTATTGTGGCAAGCCTGTGCCAATTCTACAGTCTCTCTTTGGAAGGCTCTGGAGGAAGATCAGGAAACCTCTGGAAGAGTCAGAGTAGCTGACAGGTGGAGGCAGTCCTCAGGGAGCCCCAGACCCTTTATAGATCTTCCTCCAGCTCTAAACTGGAGGAAGCTGACCCTTTTACACAGATTGGCTCCTCCCATACACACCCAGGCCCAGTAGATACAACCACAAACAGTGAATAGTATTGTAGCTCCGGATAGATAGCCCAAGGCTGGTTACACACAATGTCAGACATCAACCTATACCTGAATCCCACCCAAGTGGACCCAGGACCAACACAACCAATGATGAGCTTTAGACCACACCAGAGCTTGACCCATCTAGCCATACAAATGGCACATCCAAAGGGGGATTCTGGCAGGCAGCCTTCTGGGAACAACTCTACCTTGGGAGTAGATCCTGCACAGCAACTTATACCAGTGATCAAGCTTTACCTTTTAGTCAGCCAGCCTGAAAGGTTAACTCCACCCACAAAAGGGCCAACAGCATTCAACACACAATTACAACAGGAGGGTACATATATCCCACAAGAAACATTACTGGAGCACTGAGCTCAGGTGATTTGGAAGATTGTGCCACTGAGCTCAACAAGACATCAAATCATAAAGTCATCATAACAACTTTGGGAGTCATAACAGATCTACCTAATACACAAAAACAAAATGGGGAGACAAAGAAATATACCCCAAATGAAAGAACAATAGAAATCCCTAGAAAGAGAATTAAATGAAATGGATACCAGATACAGAGTTTAAAACAGTAATTGTAAGAATGCTCTTGGACCTTAGGTGAAGAATGATGACCTCAGTGAGAACTTAAACAAAGAGATAGTAAGAATTAAAAAGAATATAGAAACCATAAAAAAGAAGCAGTTAGAAATGAGTACAATATCTGAAATAAAGAATACACTAGAGGAATCAACAGCAGGTTAGATGAAGCAGAGGTAGAATCAGCAATTTAAGCAGCCAAGCAAAGCATCAAAGCAAAAGAGAATTAAAAAAAATAAGGACAGTCTAAGGGAACTCTGGTACAACATCAAGTGTAAAAACATCTACATCATAGGGATACCAAAAGGAGAAGAGAGTGAGCAAGGAATCGAAAACCTCTTTAAATAAATAATGGCTGAAAACTTCCCTAAACTGGTAAATGAAAAAGTTACACAAGTCCAGAAAGCACAGAGAGTCCTAGTCAAGATGAATATAAAGAGACCCACACTAAGACACACCATAATTAAAAAGTCAAAGGTTAAAGACAATGAGAAGCCTGACTGGCGTGGCTCAGTGGTTGAGTGTTGAACTATGAACCAGGAGATCATGGTTTGATTCCCAGTCAGGACATATGGCCAGGTTTCAGGCTCAACCCCCAGTGTGTGTGTGTGTGTGGGAAGGGGGAGCGGGGGTGCATGCAGGAAGCAGCCAATCAACGAGTCTCTCTCATCATTGATGTTTCTATCTCTCTCTCCCTCTCCTTTCCTCTCTGAAATCAATAAAAAATATTTTAAAAAAATAAAGACAATGAGAGAATCTTAAAGGCAACAAGAGAGAGACAGTTAGTTACCTACAAGGAAGTTCCCATAAAGCTTTCAGCTGATTTCTCAACAGAAACACGTTAGTCCAGAAAGGAAATAAAGAGCTGCCAAGAGAAAAAAATAGCTAAAGGAGTTCACTACCACCAACCAGTATTGCAAGAAATGTTAAGAAGAATTAGAGAGAGAGAGATGAACATAGGTATAAAGAAAAATAATGGCAATAAATAATTACCTATCAATAATAACCTTAAATGTAAATGGATTAAATGCTCCAATCAAAAGACATAGTGTAGCTGAATAGATAAGAAAACATGGCCCATATATATGCTGTCTATAAAAGACCCACCTCAGGAGAAAAGACTGAAAGTAAAGGAATGGAAAAAAATATTTCATTTCATGAAAATGGGGGGGAGGGAGGAAGCTGGGGTAGCAATACATATATCAGACAAAACAGACTTCAAAACAAAGTCCATAACAAGAGATTAAAAGGTCATTACATAATCCTAAAGTGATCATTCCAACAAGAGGATATAACCCTTGTAAATACATATATACTCAACATAGAAGCACCTACATATATAAAGAAAATCTTGGTGGACATTAAGGGAGAGACTGATAGCAATACAGTCATAGTAGGGGATTTTAACACCCCATTGAAATCGATGGATAGATCTTCCAGACAAAAAATCAACAAGGCAACATACTGGATTGGATGGATTTAATTGATACTTACAGAACATTTTATCCCAAAGTGACAGAATATACATTCTTTTTAGGTGTACAGGAACATTCTCAAAGATAGACCACATGTTAGCACACAAATAATTCTTAATAAGTTTAAGAAGACTAAAGTCATATCAAGCATTTTCTCTGACCACAATGGTATGAAATTAGAAATCAACTACAATAAGAAAAAAAAAAGCTGAAAAACATTTAAGCACATGGAGGCAAAAGAAAATGTAATTAAGCAATTAGTTAACAATGAAATTAGAGAAGAAATCAAAAGTTACCTGAAAACAAATGAAAATAAACATACAACAGCCCAAAATCTATGGGACACAGCAAAAGCAGTACTGAAAGGAAAGTTCATAGCATTACAGGTCTACCTCAATAAGCAAGAAAAAATCTCAAATAAACAATCTAACCCTACACCTAAAAAAAAACTAGAAAAAGAAGAACAAACAAACCCCAGAGTAAGTAGCAGAAAAGAAATAATAAATACTACAGCAGAAATAAATGACATAAAAACTTAAAAAAAAACACAATATGAAAGATCAATGAAACCAAGAGCTGGGTCCTTGGAAACATAAACAATATTAACAAACCTTTAACCACACTCATCAAGAAAAAAACAGAGGACCCAAATAAATAAAATCAGAAATTAAAGAGAAGTAACAACTGACATCACAGAAATACAAAGGATTGTAAGAAAATACTATGAACAAATAATTATATGCCAACAAATTGGACAACTTGGGTGAAATGGATTAACAATTTGCCAAGACTGAATAAGAAAACCTGAATACATCATTTACCACTAAAGAAATCAAAGTAATAAAATAAAAAAAAACTCCCAGCAAACAAAATTCCTGGACCAAATGGCTTCACGGGTAAATTTTATCAAACATTTGAGGGAGAACTACACCTATCCTTCTCAAAGTGTCCCAAAAAATTTAAGAGGGGAGAAGACTTCAAAGCTCTTTTACAAGGCCAGCATTATCCTAATTCCAAAACTAGATAAAGACACTACAAAGAAAGGAAATTATAGGCCAATACCTTTGATCCTTAATGAACATAGATGCTAAAATCATCAATAATATATTAGCACATTAGATCCAGCAATATATTAAAAAGGTCATACATTATGATCAAGAGGGATTTATTCTGGGGATACAAAGTATGTACAAAATTTGCAAATAAATAAGAGCAATACATCACATAAACAAACTAAAGGATAAAAAAAATCACATGATCATATCAATAGATGAAAAAAAAAAAGCATTTCATAAAATCCAGCACCCATTTATGACAAAACTCTCAGCAAAGTGGGAATAGAGGGATCATACCTCAACATAATAAAGGTCATATATGATAAACATACAGCCAACATCATACTCAATGGGCAAAAACTAAAAACATTTTCCCTAAGAAGAACAAGACAGGGATGTCCATTTTCACCACTCTTATTCAACACTAGAGACCCAGTGCATGAAATTTGTGCCGGGGGGGGGGGGCGTTTCCTTCAGCCCAGCCTGCACCCTCTTCAATCCGGGACATCCCTCTCATAATCCTGGACCACTGGCTCCTAACCGCTCACCTGCCTGCCTGCCTGAGCACCCCTAACTGCCCCCCCCTGCTGGCCTGTTCACCCCTACCTGCCCCCTGCCAGCCTGATCACCCCTAACCACCTCTGCCTGCCAACCTGATCACCCCTAACTGCCCCCCCTACCAACCTGGTCACCCCTAATTGCCCCCCTGCTGCCAGCCAGGTCGCCCTCAACTGCCCCCCGCTGCCAGCCTGGTTGCCCCTTCTGCTGGTCTGGTTACCCCCAACTGCCCCCCTCCGCCGGCCTGGTTGCCCAACACAGCCTGCTGTTCGGTCATTTGGTCACCTCTCACTGCCCCACACCCCCGCCAGCCTGGTCGCCCCATGCAGCCTGCTGTTCAGTCGTTTAGTTGTCCCTCACTGCCCCCCCCCCACCCTTGCTGACCTGGTGGCCCCATGCAGCCTGCTGTTCGATCGTCCAGTAGTTTCGGTCATCACTGCCCCTGGCTTTTTATATATGGATAATAGTGGAAGTCTCAATCACAGCGATGAGACAAGAAGAAGAAATAAAAGGCATCCAAATTGAGAAGAAAGTAAACTGTGGTTATTTGCAGGTGACATGATTTTGTATATAAAAAACCCTTCCAAAAAAACTAGTATATCTAATAAACAAATTCAGGATACAAAATTAATATTCAGAAATTGGTGGCATTTTTATACATCAGTAATGAACTATCAGAAAGAAATTAAGAAAACAATCCCATTTACTATTTTAACAACAAAAGTAAGTTACCTAGGAGTGAATTAAACAATGAGGTAAAAGACCTATACCTGGAAAATTACAAAATACTGAAGAAAGAAATTGAGGAAGATACAAATAAGTGGAAGCATGGATAGAAAAGATTAAGATCATTAAATTATCCATTCTATCAAAGCAATCTACTGATTCAATACAATTTCTATTAAAATATCAATGGTATATCTCACAAACCTCAAACAAATATTCCAAAATATATATAGAGCCACAAAAGACCTTGAATAGCCTCAGCAATCTTGAGAAAGAAAAACAAAGTTAGAGGTATGACACTACCTGGTATCAAACTATACCACAGGCCATAGCAATCAAAACAGCATGGTATTGGTGCAAGAACAGGCATATAAATCAATGTAACAGAATCGAGAGCATAGATAAACCCATGCCTTTATAGTCAATTAATATTTGACAAAGGAAGCAAGAATATACAATGGAGTAAAGACAGACTCTTCAATAAATGGTGTTGCGAAAATTGGACAGATACATGCAAAAAATGAAACTAGAACACCAACTTACAATATACACAAAAATAAACTCAAAATTGATTAAAGACTTAAATGTATTTAAGTTGCAAACGCATAAAAATCCTAGAAGAAAGTATAAGTCAGTAAAATTTCTAATAGCAATATTTTTAAATTTATTTTTAATTTTTATTGATTTCAGAGAGGAAGGGAGGGGGAGATAGAAAAGTCAATGATGAGAGAGAATCATCAATAGGCTGCCTCCTACATGACCCCTGTTGGGGATTGAGCTCACAACCCGGGCATGTGCCTCAACAGGGAATCAAACCATGACCTCCTGGTTCATAGGTCGTGGCTCAACCACTGAGGCACACTAGCCGGGGCTGTTAGCAATATTTTTGCAGATATGGGCAAGGGAAACAAAGGAAAAAATAAACAAATGGGACTACATCAAACTAAAAAGCTTTTGCAAAGCAAAAGAAACCATCAACGAAATGCAGAGAGAACTCAGTGAATGGGAGAACATATTTTCCAATGATACATCTGATGAGGGGTTAATTTTCAAAATATATAAAGAACTGACAATACACAACATCAAGAAGACAACTCAGCCGAAACCAGTTTGGCTCAGTGGATAGAGCGTCGGCCTACGGACTGAAGGATCCCAGGTTCGATTCCGGTCAAGGGCTTGTACCTTGGTTGCGGGCATATCCCCAATAGGAGATGTGCAGGAGGCAGCTGATCAATGTTTCTCTCTCATCGATGTTTCTAACTCTCTATCCCTCTCTCTTCCTCTCTGTAAAAAATCAATAAAATATATTTTTTTTAAAAAAAGAAGACAACTCAATTAAAAATGGGCAAAGGCAGCTGAATAGACTCTCCAAAGAAGACATACCATCCTTTATTACTGTCTCTGCAACCCAGCTCCTTCCTGGAGGACAGACACAGTCTCAAGGGAGCCTGTGGAAGCAGATGGGTGCAGCCCCCAGCTTCATTTAGCATGGAAGAGGCTGCTTTAGCAGTAGACCTTGGGTAGTGATGTATTGGCTGATCAGCTGCTGGGGTGCCTTGAGGGGTGATCGCTGTCCACACAGAGAGAGGTCTGGAGGACACACAACAGCCCACTTCAGCCCAGGGAACTGAAGGGGAGGCACGAACTGAACTGTGTAAAAAAATGCTCAATATGACTAATAATCAGAGAGATGAAAATTAAAACCACAATGAGATATCGCCTCATACCTGTCAGAATGGCTATCTAAATAATAAAGAGCCAGGGTCGTAATGACCGAAGGCTCAACCTGACTGGAAGTCAGTGCTGGGTTGCTGTGGTGACCCAGCACTGACTGGGGCTGCTGCCGGCGCCCTGGCCCAGCACTGACTGCCTAGGGGACTGTGGATCAGGCCCGGAGAAAGGCCTGCAGAGAGAGAGGCAGAGTCTGATCCGGAGCCTCTGTGGAAGCCATTGATCAGAACTTGCCTCTCTTTCTCTCCCGGCCTGGCCAAAGCTGTGCCTCCATTACTCTCCAGATCTACCGGGCCTGCTCATCCAGGACTTCCTGATCAGGCCCCGTTGATAGGCCCAGAGAGGCTGACTGGCATAGAAACTGACCAATCAGAACCAAATTGGTGGGCAGAGGAGGGCAGTTGGGGGCGAGATCAGGCCTGCGGGGGAGGGCATTTGGGAGCAAGATCAGGCCATCAGGGGAGGGCAGTTAGGAGTGATCAGGCAGGCAGGGGAAAGCAGTTAGGGGCGAGATTAGGCCAGCAGGGGAGGGCTGTTGGGGGCAAGATCAGGCCAGCAAGGGAGGGCAGTTATTGGTGATCAATCAGGCAGAGGCAGTTGGGGGCGAGATCAGGCCGGCAGGGGAGGGCAGTTAGAGGCGATCAGGCAGGCAGGCAGAGGCAGTTAGGGGCAATCAGGCAGGTAGTCAGGTGAGTGGTTAGGAACCAGCAGTCCCAGATTGTGAGAGGGGTGTCCCACAGGGATTGGGCCTAAACCAGCGGTCAGACATCCCCTGAGGGGTCCCCGATTGGAGTGGGTGCAGGCTGGGCTTAGGGAACACCCCCGTCCATGCATGAATTTCATGCACCGGGCCTCTAGTTATCAATAAATCAACAAACAACAGGTGCTGGAGCGGATGTGGAAAAAAGGGAACCCTAGTGCACTGTTGGTGGGAATCAGACTAGTGCAGCCACTGTGGAAAATAATATGGAGTTTCCTCAAAAAATTAAAAGTGGAACTGTCTTTTGACCCAGCGATCTCACTTCGAGAAATATATCTGAAGAAACCCAAAACACTAATTTGAAAGACTATATGCACCATTAAGTTTATTGCAGCATATTTACAATAGCCAAGATCTGGACATAGCCCATGTGCCCGTCAGTAGATGAGTGGATCAAAAAACTGGGGTTCATTTATGCAATGGAATACTACACGGCCATAAAAAAGAAGGAACTCTTACTTTTTGGGACAGCATGGATGGACCTGGAGATTATTAAGCTAAGTGAAATAAGCCAGTTCAGAGAAAGACAAATACCATATGATCTCACTTATATGTGGAATCTAATGAACAAAATAAACTGACAAACAAAATAGAAACAGAGGCATGGACACATGGAACAGACTGATAGCTGTCAAAGGGGATGGGGGGTTGGGGACTGGATGAAAGAAAGTGAAGGAATTAGGCAAAAAACAAAAAACACCACACCATATATAACATAGAGACACAGATAACAGTGTAGTGTTATGATAGCTAGCGGGAGAGAGGTAGGAGCTAGGTGGAGGTGGGCAAAGGGGGGAAATGGTGAAGGAAAGAGACTTTGCTTAGGGCAATGGGCACACAATGCAGTGTGCAGGTGTTGTTTTATTGAGTTGTACACTTGAAACCTGTATGATTTTGTGAACCAATGTCACTCCAATAAATTCAATTAAAAATAAAAAATAAATAAAATTCAGTTTGTTTCTCTCAAACATTTTTCTTATCCATTTCATGTATAGAAATGCTTTGAGAGTCAGTGAATGGCAACTTCTATGGGATAAGAAGTTCCATGGTTTGGGTTAACTGATTATATATTTGAACATCTTATTTATGACAGTAAATGTTTACTTTTTTATTTTTAAACTTATCTTTCTCTGTAGTAGTGTGTGTCGTTTAAGGAAGTTACTTAATCTGCTATAGTATCCTTAAGTAAGGATCCTACCCACCAATTTGGGACTCCATAGTACCCAGCACATATTCTATATAATAAAAGCCTAATATGCTAAGTGTCCAGTCATGTGGTCAGCTGTTCAACCAATCAAAGCATAATCCTATGTAATAAAAGGGTAATAAGCAAATAGACCAAATGGAAGAACAACCGAACAACCAATCAAAGCGAAATATGCTAATGATATGTAAGGCTGTTCAACCACTTGCTATGATGTGCACTGACCACCAGGGGGCAGATGCTCCAACCAGTAGGTAAGCTTGCTGCTGGGGTCCGGCCAATTGGGACTGAGCGAGGTGGGCCAGACATGCCCTGGAGCCCTCCCACAGTCCCTTCCCGGCCCGATCGTGCACCAGTGGGGTGCCTCAGCCTGACCTGTTCCCTCTTGCAATCCGGGACCCATCGGGGGATGTCGGAGAGCTGGTTTCAGCCCGATCCCACAGGCCACTCTCCTTGGGAGGGCGCCAGACATAGGGCTTATGGCTGGTGAGCACTGCTGTGGCAGCGAGAGCCTCTCCCGATTGGGATTGATTGGGCATGAGCCCTCGGCAGGCACAGTGGGGCCGGGATGAGTGGGAGTGGCAGGTAGGAGCTGCAGGTGGCATTGGACTATGGGTTTCAGCCCGATCCCTGCAGGCCACCCAGAGGGACCCCACCCTTGCATGAATTCATGTACTGGGCCTCTAGTATGCTAATAATATGCTAAGGCCACTCAACCACTCACTATGACATACACTGACCACCAGAGGGCAGATGCTCTGACAGGTAGGTTCACTTGCTGCTGGGGTCCCACCAATCGGGACTGAGTGAGACCAGCTGGACACACCCTGGAGCCCTTCCGCGGTCCCTCGCAGCTGGCCAACCTCCCATGTCCCTCACCAGCCCCTATCGTGCTCTGTTGAGGTCCCTCGGCCTGGCTTAAGCCCTCTCATAATCCAGGACCCCACAGGGGATGTCGAAGAGCTGGTTTTGGCCCGATCCTACAGGCCAGGCTGAGGGACCCCACTGGTGCACGAATTTGTGCACCAGGCCTCTAGTAAACATATAAAATGCTAAAATGTTGCTGGGTTTGGACATGACTCTGCCATGTTAATCACACAATAGTGGTCAATTTCTAGTTCATGGGTCACCTCTTTTTTTTTTTTTTTTTGGTTGTAAATGAGTCTCCAACCACATGAATTTCTAGGAATTTTTGTTTTAATATTAAAATATTAAACCTTTTCGGATTTCCATGGACCGCAGAACAGCTTATTGCATGCTGCTGCCAACCACTCCTACTGTCATTAGATATTGAATCACTGAGGATTAGAATCAAAAAGGACCAGAGATCATAATGTTTTGCAGTGACTCAGGGATTCCTGGGGTGTCCAATGGGCTCCTCAATGTACGTGGTCCCAGACACCTGCTCCCCACTTTGCCAGAGGAAACTCCAACTCTGTTTCCTATGTTATCCATGTAAGTACACTTTTATTTACCAAAGGGCACAGCTCATAAATAAAATTTTAAAAAAAAACATTTGAAGATTACTGATCTGTTCCAACCCCTACATTTAAGAATTGATAGAAGTTTGTTTTAACCAACACCACACAGCCGGTTGGTGCAGAGCCAGGAGAAAAGCGAGGTCAGCTCCCAGTCCCAGCAGCTTTCCTTCCAACAGGCTGCCTATTGCAGAAAGATGTCACAGGGTCAAGGCTCAAACCTTACAAATCAGATGTACAAAAACAGTAGCGTATTTGTTTTCTGTAACTAGTTTAATCTTGCCCTGAAGCTCTCCTTCCTACAGATGGCGGAAATAAACGTGCTAAGTAACAGCCTCTTTCATGGTGGGAAAAAAGGAGGGGGAGCTGAATTCAAAATTGAAATTCTCTATGGGAGCCAGTTCTCTGCCTTCTCAGGATCTTCTTGCTTTCCTTTTCCCAAGATGGTGCCTGAGTGATGGGGAGGTTTATGGGTTCTCACGGAGCAGGCGCAGGCTGTCTTCCTCTACAGGCCCCTGCTGTTCACGGCTGAGGTATGGCTCCCTTTGGTCTTCAGGCATCAGCCTCTACCCACTCTAGGTATGTCTGCAGCTGGTGTCATTTACAGTCTGTCTCTCCGCATGGGCAGTCTGTGGTGACAGCTCCCAGGGAGCGAGGCCATCTGTCCCAGGGAAGATTCTAACCAGGGCCAGTGCCAGAGGAAGGCCATCTTCAGGACAGAGCCCATCGCCATTCAAGGGAGCGCCTCTTTACCAGGCACCTAAACAACTGAGAGTTAACAAGAATCGTGTATACATTCTTTCCTTAACGTTTTAAGTGAAAAATTAGAAGCAGGCACATAATTATTTTTAAAAGGAGATCTTGTTAAAGGCAGCAGAGTAAAAACACTTATGCCATTTCTCTTCCTAAAATCCCAGGGAAAACAATAAATGAAACAAAAACAGAAGAAAAAAAAATCTTCCCATCATGAATGAAACAAGGAAACAGTTACAATTCCAAACCACAAACTATGAAGAACATCTGCCAAATATCGTGGGCATGGATGGAGATAAGGGAGGCCCTTAATGCTGACAAATTCCTCCTTGGATCACAGCAGGATGTATAGTTCTCTAAAACTGAGTGAGGCAGTCCTAAAATGTCAAGCCTAAGATCCATTGTGAGAGAGGGGAGGTCGAAGGACATGAATGAAACATGGTTAGAAAGGGAGATTGTGTGTAAGAGATGCCCATTTTTGGATGCCACAGATTTTTCACTTTTTTGTACTTTTCCAAATTTTTAAAAAATTTCAATGAGCACTTTTTGTCAAAACAACAGCTATTTAAACAATAAGTAAAAGCTAAAATAAAAAGCAAACACAAGCCTGGCTGGTGTGATTCAGTGGGTTGAGTGTTGACCTATGAACCGGGGGGTCATGGTTTGATTCACAGTCAGGGCACATGCCCAGATTACAGGCTCCATCTCTTGTGGCCCGGGGGGGGGGGGGAATGTAGGAGTTAGCCAATCAATGATTTTCTATCATCATTGATGTTTCTATCTCTCTCTCCCTCTCCCTTCCTCTCTGAAATCAATAAAAATATATATTTTGAAAACAAACACAAAAACAAAGCCACTTGTTTTATTAGCTGTGTGTAAAAGGCTTAAAGGATAGCCCTGACCAGTGTGGCTTAGTTGGTTGGAGCATCACTCTGTGCACCAAGGGTTTTAGCACATACAGGAGGCAGCTGATCAATGTTTCCATCTCATCTCTCTCTCTCTCTCTCTCTCTCTCTCTCTCTCTCTCTCTCTCTCTCTCCCCCTTTCTCTCTCAATGCATGTCCGTGGGTGAGAATTGTAAATAAAATTTTTTTAAGGCTGAAGGATACTTAATAGCTACATCAGAATTCTTCTTAGGGAGGAACAGTCTTTACTCTAATACCTTAGTAGGTTATTGGGTTTCAAAAGATAAAAACAGACCCAGAGTTTGGAAGAAGAGAAAATAGAATGAAGGTCAAATTGTTCTGAATCCAAATATAGGCACCATAGTAAGGGTTGGCTGAGATTACACCTCCTGAGAGATAAGCAGGAAGAAAAGGAGAGAAGGACTCAAGAAATATTGGTGGTGGGAGTGGGGATGGCTCCAATATTAGAACCCGAGTTGACAAAAATCACCAGCAGTCTTTCTAACCTTGAGAATGCTGAGGGTTTAAAGTTATTTGCATTACCTTGATACAAAGACCCCCCTTGGCTTCTCTCAGCCTTCTCCTACACTCACAAAGGTCTTAGTTTTATTTATTTGTTTGTTTACATTATTTTTTTTCTTGAGGTTGGGTAGAAACGAAGGCAATCAAAAGAATGAGACAGCACTCCTGGGTTGGAAATGATCAGCAGAAGTATGAGGTCTGAGTCAGAGCTAATGAGGAGAGCTCCTCTGACCTCCATCCCCAGCCCATTGACCGACTGCTTTAAACTCCTTCCCACATTCACAAAGGTCATTTTCATTTGTACCTCAGCTGACCTCTAGATTAACTGTGCTATAAGTCAGGAGGGAGAAGGATGGGGCTATTCTGATAGAGCCCAGGTAGGAAGTCATTGTAAGGAGCAGTGGAGAAGGGCAGACAGAACAGGGCAGAGATCAGCATGGTTTCTCTTCACAGGTGATCATTCTCCATCTTGAATGGCCACCCATGTCCTATATACACACCCACCCTAATCCTTTCCAGGCCACTTCCCCCTCCCAGTTCATCAACAACTGTTCAAAAATAAACAAATTCCAACACATGAGCAAGAAGATAGCACAATGACTCTTAATGGTATCTGGAACTCCTTCAAGATTTATGTCCTTGGTACAATATCTGAATAGTATACTGAGCTCAGCACACATTCCTTCTTATTTTAGGTCTTCTTCTGAATAATCTTCTATTTGAAATAGTAATGGCTTCTAATAGTGCTGATTTCTTAAAACTGTTGTTTACTGAAAGCTCAAAGACAAGTCATCTCACAACACATGTGGAGAAGAAGCAGGATAACCAAGATTTGTAAAACTTCCAGTTTAAAAAACAGGAGAATAGGAAATACTCAACAGACATTAGCAATAGCAAATCCTGAATAGGGATATAGCAATGCTGGTGCGAATCTAGAGACCTGAGATTCGCTTTAAGAATAAAATCACAGGCAGTCACCAGGCAGGCCTGAGATGTCTTTGACAATGTGGTTTCCTAAAAATAGTGGTTGGCTTCTCTTCTACATGCTTCCTGTCAATTGCATGTGCATAAAGACACAGCCAAAGATCCTGTGTGGACAGTCTTTAAACTTGAAGATTTCCTCCCTGTACTTCTGACATTGGTGATCTGTCCTTTCCTAGTCTTTCTTCAATGTCCACTTCTTGAAACTTTGAAATCATAGCTTTTCATGGTGAGACACCCCTGAACCCCAACTTTTCCAATGGGTCCAAAGAAGGTATATTGCAGAGAACTGTTAGTTAATGGGAGAAAGGCACACGGCCTTTCTAGCTAAGGTGACTACTTTGAAGTCATTGTTTCTAACTGCTGCTTTTGGGGAAGCAGTTGTCTGGGTCCGTCAGCCTTTCGAAGTTCCATATCATGGGGCTTCTCTCCATCTCACATTGTGGCCACAGTCAGAGAGCACATCCTTTAGGAAAGCAGTGCTGGCTAATCCTGGGACTTGGTGTATAACAAAAGACACCTTGTTGTGCTCTGGCCGGTGTTGTTCAATGTTTAGAGTTCAGCCACCTACTGAAAGCTTGCGGGTTTGATTCTTGGTCAAGGGCATGTACTTGGGTTGTGGGTTCACTCCCCACCCCCGGTCAGGGTGCATGTGGGAGGTTACTAGTTGATGTTTCTCTCTCTCTCCCTCTCCTCCCCCACCCCACCTCCTCTCTCTGAAAAAGCAATGGAAAAAGTATCTTCAGGTAAGGACTAACAACAACAAAAAAGACCCCTTGCCTTTGCCCAATAGTAGCCCCTACCTGCTAAGCCCAATTCCACATTTTCAATTCTGATAGATTTATTCTACTTCCACAGACCCACTATTTTATTAGTTTATTTTCTTTTTCTTTCTTTTCTTTTAAAATTGCATATGATGAAATCCATTCAGGTTGATTTAAGCAGAATTTATTAAAAGTTATTGGTAGCTCCGTGACTCATTGGGAGATCTGAAGAAAAAGAAGCTCAAGTCTACGATCCTTGGAATGCAGCTCAGAACCTCCCACAGACACGGCCTGATGAGGATACTGCTGCCACCACCACTCTTTGCCAGTATGTTTACCTGCAAAAATGCATGCACAGTGCTCCCAACCCAATCTGTTTTCTCATGCTGCTGACTTCCAAATCAGAGTTTCATGTGGGTGTGTTTGATTGGTGGATCTTTGGTCACATGCCTGCTCCCTCGCTGCAGAAATGCTAGGAAATTCTTCCCCAGAAAAGAAAGACTCACAATGTGGAAAACTATGAAAATGTAGAGGAGGGGTCTAACAGAATGACAGGTGTCTGTTAAATAGGATGTTGTTTATTTGTTTTTTAATGAACAATTTTCTTATTAGAGCCCCCAAATGATTCAGGTCTTAGAGACACTAACTACTGTAGAAGGTGAAGGTGAAGCATGAGACTGAAACATGGTTTGGTTGAACATTTATGAAAGGTAAACCTCTAGATTCTTTCACCCACCCCACACAGCCAGGCATTTATATTCCCACCCTTCCTTCCTCTCTCCCCTTAAATGACTAGAAATGTATTCCCTGTTGAAGTTCCAGTCCCGGAGATACCAGGCCCAGAGGAGGGCAGGACCAAGGTGCTGGACTGAAGACAAGGAGACTGAGGTAAATAAGTATGTAAATAATCTACTTTCAAAACCCCAAGTGATGCTTGCAGCTGTCTCTGGATTCCAGCAGCAGGCATTCTAGGGAACTCCACTCTGATTCCAGGCATCTTTGTTGTGGGCTGGGAGAAGAATGGGGGAGTTGTAATGATCACCTGCTTCCATTCTCAGAACTTATGTGGATGGTGTTCACATTCTCTTCTCCCCAGAATCTATGTATTGCCTGCCCTGCTGTTCCATTCCACAGCAACCTAAGAGTCTCCCAAGAGTGTCCTAGACCAGTTGAGGAAAATGGTAAGCCTTATCCATTTCCAGATGAAGAAATGAGTGAAATGGTGTCTGTTATATTTTGTTTTGTTTCCACCAGAGGTGAACTAGACATCATAGAAAGTCAGAGCCAGATGATCAAGCACACTATCTGATAGCTAAAACTAAACTTTAGAATTTTATGGTAGAAAAAGATAGCTTTCCCAGGCTCCAAGAGTCCAGGAGCCTGACGCCACATGCCATCTGCTGGTCCTAAGCTGCATAGCTCCAGAGTAACTCCAGAGGCCCGAGAGGGAACAAAGGGAGCCCTGGCGCCTTTGGAGAGGGGGGCTCCAACAGCCCTGGGCTGCAGGTTTTAGACGTGAACAAGTCCAGACCACTACCTTAAGAGGAATGAGGAAAATGAGGATATCCTATTTTTGGCATGTATCTCCAAATTGCCATCATTCACTTCAAGTTCATAACCGCAAAGGCATTCCTACTTATTTTCTCAGGTGTCGTGAAGTTTTGACATGGGAAGAAAATATTGCTTCTAGAAACATAAATTAGACTAATTCAGAATGCCCTGATTTTTGCACCAAACTTCTTCTCAAAGGACATGGCATCTTCTGAAGGAATTGTGTCTCGGATTCTATAGCAGCTTGTGTTGCAAGATTGTGTCCACCCAGTGATCTTCCTTGGGTTCCAATCTTTGCACACTGCTTGGGGTTTCTTTAAGTAGCTGCCAGATGGCAGGTAAGTACAACCCACCCTTTTTTCATAGATTATATCACTAATTAGTCTTAATTAATGGATGCTAAGTCTACTTATTCCCCCATTCCCTGTATTAAATTGTCTTTGATCTAAGTTCGATTATTTGAGCAAAGCATGTCTGTCCCAGTTTTAATGGTGCAAGACCCCCTAGAGAGATGTTGTAGGATGGCAACAGGTTTACTCCCAACTTTTTATAAACCAAAACGCAAACAAAAGTTTCTCTCACAGGACACACATTCATATTTGATCCAATAATCCATTGAAATGAATGTAGAAAAATAACACAGTTAAATCTGACCACTGTTTGCAAATTGTAGCACCAAATATACAACAAATGCCTCCCCCACCCCCCACCACCACCAAAAAAAGAAAGAAAGACAGGGGAAAAAGTTAAGAATTGGGTTTTCATAGAGTCTATGCACAAGCTCCATGCAAAGGCTTAGAATCCCAGAAGTCAAGCCCATCAGCCAAGAAGTGGAGACAATTTCTGAATTTTGTTCAGTCAAGTCACTTTGACAACACTCATGCACTGGCTGGTGTAAAACTGAAACATCCAATAGAGTCTTTCCCTTACATCTTCTGCATAAAAACAAGGAGCTACTATTAACTGATGAAGCAGTTGGCTTGGCACCTGCCCTGACTATTCTCTGCAAAGACAGACAGATATAGAAAACATGACAAGAAGGCTTGGGAGTTTGGGGTGGGAGTGGGGGTTGGATGGTAGAGAGGGTAGCATATGGATATTTTCCAATCTTCCACAGACCACTGATGGGACCTTCGATTGGCCACCATCTTTGTTCCATCCTCTACTAGTATATATGGCTAATTGCAAAGGTGCAGATCCCAAACTCTTGGGTCAGTTATTTCATTGAGGTCTCTAGGCACAGAGAAACATTGGCAAGCAGGGGTGGAGGGCATTGAGACTAGTTGGATATCTTGAAAGCTGAGTTCTAGACCAGTGTTGCCTACAATTAGCCGAGAGACCTTCACAAGTTGATTTACCTTTTAAGCTACAGTTTTCTCATCTTCCAGTTCCTACTCTTACTCCCTCCTCGTTTCCCTCTGCCCAATCCTCCCTTCCCCTCTCCAGATGAGGTGAGGAGATGGGGAGCTGCAGAAGATTCTTTGAGTTCCCTCGTTAAGGTGCTAGTGCAGTAGGCTCAAGTCCAATGGAGCAATTTTTAAATTCACACATGTCTGGCCCTCCCCAACCCTGAGTTCTGGCCAGCCCAAAATGTGTCCCCTCCTTTCTCACTGTTTTCCTTTTTCTCTCACTTGTTTTCTTTCCTGTCCCTCTCTGTCTATATCAGCAACCTCCTTTTTCTGGTATCTAACCAGCCCTCCCAATTCTGTTTCATGTTATTGACCTAAGATGCTATGTTCCTTTGACTATGTACTATTTCTTTTAAAAAATATTGTGTGGCCCTGGCCAGGTTGATCAGTTGGTTGGAGCATTATTCCATACACCAAAAAAAAAAAAAAGTGTTGTGGGTTCAATTCTAGATCAAGGCACATACCTAGGTTTTGAGTTTGATCCCTGTTGGGGCATGTACAGAAGGCAGCTGATCAATGTTTCTCTTTCTCTTTCCCCCTTCTTCTCTCTCTAAAATCAATTGAAAACATATCCTCAGGTGAGGATTGCTAGAGGCCCAGTGCACGAAATTTGTGCACTGGTAGGGTCCCTAGCCGCTATTGGCTGCCAGCCAGGTACTCCCTCACTTCCCCCAGCTGGCCTGCCCCCTGGTCAAATTCCTGGACGAACTCCTGGTCGAGGAGACAACTTGCATACTATGCTTTTATTATATAGGGCAGGGATCCTCAAACTACGGCCCGCGGGCCACATGCGGCCCGCCGAAAACATTTGTTTTTTTTACTTCAAAATAAGATATGTGCAGTGTGCATAGGAATATGTTCATAGTTTTTTTTTAAACTATAGTCCGGCCCTCCAACAGTCTGAGGGACAGTGAATTGGCCCCCTGTTTAAAAAATTTGAGGACCCCTGATACAGGGTATATAAATATATTGTGTGTGAAGCTGGACTTCAGAAATTTTGGAAAATGTAGAAGAGCAGATGATGATGATGATGATGATGATGATGATAGTTAAGATTTATTGAGTGATTGCTTTTTGCCAGCCAATGTTGAAAGCACTTCACATATATTCATTCAACACCCAAGAACCCCATGAGATAGGTGCTATTATTATCTCCATTTTGCAGGTAATGAAACTGAGGCACAGAGAAATCAAGTAACATAAAAGAGAAAGCTAAAAATTACCCATAAGATCTTGCTGAAAATAACTATAACCAACACAGAATCCTTATGTCTGGCTGAAAGGAAGACTTCTTGCCTCACGCATGCATTTATCCATTCAAACACCATTTTGTTGCAACTCTACACTGCCCTGGGGCAGGTTGTGGATTGAAGGATAACTGCATTTGAGGAGTTGCCTTTTGTCATAGAATATAGAGGGAACTTGTGGCCAGTGAAAGAAGAACAGGCTGGAATCCACTGGCATCCTACATCCCTACTCCCAGAACAAAAGTCCAAACAAGAACTCAGGGTCTTGCCAAGAGCCAGCTGTGGAAGTGAGGATATTAAAAATAACAACCAAAAGGTGGCCACTACTTCTGCCCTGAGAGCAGTCATCTCAATGACTGACAGATGTCCTGGAAGAACAAGTGTCATCTCACTAATGACTGTCATTAGTGATGGCAGCAACTATAAAACACATACACACTCTGCATGTTTAATGACATGGGAAAGTGCTCATGATGTATGAGATGAGAAAAGAAAGCCACAAAACAGAATGTGTGTGTGTGGTATGATGGCAAACACTGTTCAAAAAAAAAAGAAAAGAAAGTGCACATATGCCTTGAAAAAGCACTGAAAATAAAATTCAAAACACTTAAAATTACAAAACACTTAATAATAAAAGGAAAGACTATAGGGTATTTCCTTTTAGTTCCTCAAATTTGCACAAAGAACATGTATTATTTATATGCTCAGAGAAAAAGTCAACAATGTTAACTAAAAAAAATAAAGCTGTACATGTATTCATTGATTAGCAGTTGAGTGTCAACAGATTATATTCAGATGAAATTTAGAATTCCTGATTATTTTTTTAAAAGAAGAAAATGAGTATTTATTGGCTAAGTATTTTCTCCTACATTACCTTATGCAAGCTTCATCAGGCTTTGTAAGATCAATATTCTACTGCTGTGGGGACATTTGGTAATACGATCAAGGTCAGTGGGCTGCTAAGGGGCAGAAAGTTCAATTCCAGTGACTCCCAGACTCTGATTCTGTTTGCCAGGCCGATGGTGTCCTGCCATTTTGTTTTCTAACGTGAGCATAATCGTGTACTCTCGTCCGTGGTTCTTTGAAGCAATGATGGAGAGGGAGGGTGGGGAGGATGGCGGAGGTGGGGGTATACATCAGAGTCGCTGAGGGCTCCCAGGTGATCCAGACCTGCTTCTCCTCTATCCTCCCTTCTCCCCAAAGGTGTGGTGTTACCAAGGGCCCACTGAGTCAGCATTTCCAGGATAGTGAGAAGGCAGCCAAACACCTCCCCAGAGATATCCTGGGTTAAAATGTTTTGTGCCTTTGGTTAAAATGCAAATATCTCTGAGAATAAACATGCCTTAAGCCATATCACTCCTGAGCATAAATAATTTTGTCAACTTCTCTCCCAAGTGGACCAAGAGGATGACAGTGAACACCCAGAGAAACACCGATAACACGGAAGGCCAGAAAGGCTTTGAAAAGCCACTAGAATCTCCATGCCCTTCTTTGCAGTCCTGCCAATGGCTGGCCTTGATTATAATATTTAGGTTTCTGTGTTTATATGTTGTCAGGGGAAAGCAGAATATCACATTCTATCAAGTCACTTGAAAAGAACCACTGATTTACAACGCCGAGGCACTAACAGAGTGTTTGATTTAAAGGAGTGTATCTATGTAACTGGAATAAACACACCACACTTCAGAAAGCCTGCAGATAGCTTCTCTCGGAGCAAATGGCAAAGAAGAACTACGACTTGTTTATATTCTTTCCCTTCCCTAAGGGTTATCAGGGCCTTTTTTCATCACCTTGGAGGGAAAACAAATGATCAAAAGATGGATGACCCCTCGTCCCTTCCATATCTCCTTCTTGGTATGTCAAAAAGCTTTCCAGCAAGGCAGGGCAAGCTAATTATTTTCTTCTAATCAATCAGCTATTTTAATGATGTGTGACACTCCTGATCTATCAGTACCATTAAGATAACGTGTGCTCTGTTGGGCTGCAGCCAGTTTGCAGACAGTCCACTAGCCAGCCTGGACCCCCAAACCCACGTTCATCCGGGTGTATCTCCAGGGCCTCGAGAGGGAAAATCAGGCCTGGAATCCATGTCCAGGTGGAACTGATTTGAGGAATTATTGAAATG
Organism: Myotis lucifugus; assembly: GCF_000147115.1. Lineage (NCBI taxonomy): Eukaryota > Metazoa > Chordata > Mammalia > Chiroptera > Vespertilionidae > Myotis > Myotis lucifugus. The sequence continues at coordinate 1,855,992 of NW_005871237.1, read as the reverse complement.
CAAATCTTCTCCCAAAGGCCTACCACAGAACCCAGAAATCCCACTTGCTGTGCTGAGTTCTTTCTTGGTCTTCAGGAGAAGTCACTGTTAAAATTTTTATTTTTAAAAAAAGGATTCCTGACCATGGTTAGGTGTTACCATCTCTTTCCACTTTACCTCTGAAATCTTGGTCAGAACAGCTGCGTGGAAAGACACAAAAAGAAAGATCTGGAATACAGTCTAGGTGGCCCAGCTCTATGGTTGAGGAGAGGGGCGAAATGCGTGGGAGAATGTGAGTGTCCTTGGGAAAGGACTGGAAGAGACGGTGTTGAGAGAAGTTGGGAAATCCTGACAAGAACATGCACCTAAGTTAATGAAAACAAACTCAGCTTTACTCGGAGGTTGCCTGGAGCCTGCCCTTCAGACCCAGTGTACTAAGCAGGGAGCAACTCCTCATCTTCCAAGGCCTGAGTTCACAACTACGGGCCAACCCCACGTCTAAGGAGGCCACAAGGGAAAGAAGGTGGTGAGAAGGAGCCTGGCAGCGCCAGGCTTCGGCCTTTCTGACAGCCTCACCCGGCACAGGCCACTCCTCCTCCTCCTCCTCCTCTTCCTCCTCACTTTCTCTCTGGCTTCTGCAGCTCCAGCAGCCTCAGATATCAGATGGGGAACTCGCTGGTTCTCCCCAGCAGCCTCAGATATCAGATGGGGAACTCGCTGGTCTCCGTCTCACCAGCTGACAGTGGCCCCGACCAGATGCTTCCTAGGAAGCCTTCACACCCCGCTCCCATTAGGCAGTAATGGCACCAGGGCTGCTGGCGGGGAGGGGCACTGGGCTGCGGGACCACAGCTGGCAAGCAGCTTTTGCTCTGGATGACTTCAGCTTGAAAATCTGCCCTGAGAATAGTCTTTTCTCCAAGGAAGGGAAAACCCTATGGAGCGTGGACATAGGCTGCTTTCGCCTCTGGATGGGGCCGAGGGGAGGGGAGAGAGCATGCCATCCTCCCTGTTATCGACTGCTCCTTGTGCAACAGGAGGAGCCAATTTCAGACACCATCACCAACCCTGCCACCAGGAAGAGTCCACCAGGAGTGGCTTGCTTTCCCGGCACCCTGCCTGTTTCTATGGTGTGCATGAAAGTCTGTAGGCTCCCACAAATGTGTATCATATGCATGTTATGTTCCAGACACCACACCAGAGCTGGAGATGCAAAGAGGAATAAGACACGCCTCCGGTGCTGAGAGAGTTCATGGCGGGCCGACCAGGGGGCAAAAAATACAAGCATATAATTATAATAAGGTGTTACAAATGCTAATAGGAATCTGCATGGGTAGTGTGAAGACACAAAAGAGAGATGGGAGAAAGCTTCGGAGAAGAAAGGGTGGTGTTGGGTGTTAAAGCAGGAGGAGGAGTTTGGAGATTAGGCAAGAGAGAAAGGCAGTCCAGACAGAGAGGCTGCGTGTGCCAAGGCATGGAGGTGTGGGGAACTCGTGGCCCACACAATTGCCTGTGCTGTCTGTAAGAATTAAGGGGAAAGAAACTCAGAGTTTTATTTACTCCTTTGATAAATATTTGTTGGACACCACCTTATGTTTTAAACAGTAGGGGATGGTGAGTAAATAGAAATGGATTTGGCCTTCCTGGAGTTTACAGTTCAGTCATGGAGACAGACAATAAGCAAATAAATAAGTACATAAATTCTAAATGAGGGCAGCTGCTTTGAAGGAAGCCATCAGAGTTCTATAGTAGAGAAGGGGTTTGCCTCAGGCAGGATGCTAGGGAAGCCTCTTGGAGTTGAGGGGGATAATCAGCCAGGGAAGAACTTTCCAAGCTGAGGAAATAGCCTACGCCAAGGTCCTGAGGCAGAAGGCTTGGAAAATCGGGGAAATCAAAAAAGGCCAGTGGATGAATGGCAGGGAGAGAGGAAACAGGTAGGAGATAACTTTGTTGAGATCTTAAAGGCCAGATCACGCAGGGTCTTGTAGATCACAGCAAAAGATTGGGGGATCTTTTCTAAGTGCAAGAAGGCAAAGAATCGTTTTAAAACAGGGGGCAGACATAATCTGAATTTGGTTGGAAAAAGAACCACTAACTTTTGTGTGGAAAAAAAAAACTATATTGAAAGAAGTCAAGTGTAAAAACTGGGAGATCAATAAGGCCTTTGCCCCCAGCCCAGTAAGAGCTGATGGCAACTGTCAGCCGGTAGAAGCAGTGGGTACAGGAGAAGTGGATGACTTAGGATATTAATTTGTCATCCTGGTTCTCTTTCCTGTCTCTTTTTTGTATGTCATCATGTAAGCATCTCTGAGGATAAGACACCATTTGCCTTTATACTTTCACTGTAACAAGTACTTTACACGTGTCCTTGGTCTAGCAAAGAAGGAGGAGCCATAAAGAGCTGAGGTGTAGTCTCCTGTCCATGGCCTCTCATCAGAAGACACTTGTGCGGCTTCTGGCCTTCTTTGTCCATCTCTCCGTCCAACGCTGTCAGAAGTGCACACCTCAGGCTGGTTTTAGAGAACTGGGCATGGAGAAGAGAAGCAGAAGGTAATATCCCTCCTCCCAAACACAAAGTGTTCATACAAGCCATTCCTTCCATTGTCTTTTCCTGCTTCCTGGAGCCTGAATAGAAGCTGCTCACTGGACCAGCCTATTCCAGGTATTTCTGCAGGTGCACTATTGGCACATTCTGGGCTGTATTGCATTGTCACGACTCCATCCTTGACCTTGAGGTCTGTCGGATTATCCATCTGCTCCAGAAGTCTAAGAGCATGCACACAGAAGAGGATCAAAAAATACTCAGGTTGGTTTATAATTTATAACCAGCTTCCCTCTGAAAATTCTTGAGGGAAGCCTCAGCCATTCTCAGGATCTTAATTCAGTCATAAGAAAGTCTCCACACAGCCTCCCCTTTTGAGAAACATGAAGATTTATGTTATATTCTCTTCACTAAACTTCATCAATCCTTCACTATACTTTGCAGTGACTGGAAGACGATTGTGTCTCTATGTGTATATGTGTGTATGTGTGAGTGGTGTGCGTATGTGTGTGTAATCTCCAATATATGAAACATTAGAATTTATAGATCATTTTCTCATACATGTTTTTTCCTTTAGTATTTAGTACAACCCCATTTTACAGGAGAAAAATGAATCTAGAGAAGTAAAGTTATTTGGTTACAGAATTACACCTTATAGGTTCTAAGAAAGTAGGGACTGTATCTTCATTGTTCTCCATTATATCTCCAGGACTTAGCACAGTGCTGACACACAGTAGATATTTGGTATTTGTTAAATTAATTAATAAATGAATAAATTATACCTTGATACAGCTGGGATTAAAATCTTAAACTTTAACCTCTCTGCCTACCATGTATTGATCCCCTCTGATAACTAGTGGGTCTATCTAAAGAAACCAAAATAAATGAAACCACTTACTCAGCTCAGCCTTGCAGCTTAGATACATTCTTGTGTAACACACATCAAAGCCAGGCCCGGTTTTAGTGACGCTACCCATTTGGCTTGCTGTGGACAGAATGGGACCATGCAGAGAGGAATTCTCAGACTGAGCATTTCTCACTCTATTTGACTCCGTGACCCTTTATGGCATTACACAACCCTTCCCCCATCTCAGCCCCAAAATGCACATATGTTCACACACGCATTGTATACCACTTTATGGAGGACTGCACAGTCAAACTCCCTACCTAAGTTCAAGATTGTCTTTAGGCAATTTTTTTTTTGCTAAAATGCATGTTGAATGTAAGTGCCTCTGATAAACCATATGTCCCCACAATGTATAAGGCTACCACTGGGCTTCCAGTGAAGGAAGGAAGGAAGAAGAGACAGAAGTTCACAGAAAGTGGTGCTTTTTATTGCATCCCCAGGGGAATAGCAAGCCAGCTCCCTAGAACTTCTAATTGGCTTGGAAAGCTAAAGGGTTGCAAATGTTGGTGAAATAATTCTTTCAGACCCTCCTACTCAGGGCAGCTGGATGGATAGTTGACTAGTTTTTCATTCACATCTGAGGAATGAGAGAAGGTTGATTGTCTATTTAAATCCTTGCTGACCCGTGGCTAGGAGCTGAGCAGTCTGACACATTGCATCTAGTCCTGGTTATTCATGAAACTACGATCTGCTTAATGATTGATTTATCCTCAGAGAATTTGGAATCCCAGGCCATCTTGTTGCCCGTTTCCCCACTAATATTCTTGGTAAATACAAATAGAGTGGTTTTATAAACACTCTTTTAATAAACCCCAGAAATGGAGCCAAGACTAGCATCTATCATTCCACTTTCAGGAACAGGCCGCTTCCCTCAGATCATTATTCCTTGTGAAAATACCACATTCAGTTAAACAGACTTGCTGGTGTGGTCAAATAAAATGGTAAAATGCAAAATAAGAAACCTTTTGTATGGAGGAATGAATGAAGTAAAATAATTCTCCTGCCAGCTCAAATTCATCTAAACATCTCCAGAGTATCATGACCTTCAAAATAAAGATGAATTTGTGAAGATTAGCAGTGACAGCCATGGGAAGTAGAGAAGGATAGCAGAACCCAGCAGACCTTTAATGAGGAAAAAAGAATTCAACCATTGAGAAGCCGCGGGCCCCAAATCCTGTATATAGCAACTGAATATAATGTAAGCTTCCCATATCCTGCTTGCTACCACTGTGCCCTCACTTCAGAAAGGCCAATTTCTCCAACAGAATGAAATGTTCCTGTTATTCATATGTGATATATATTAATTATGAAGGAAAATATGTAAAGAAATTATGCATATGTAAAAAAACAAAATATACTTTACAAAATAACATATAATTAAAATGTGTTCATGTATACCTATATATAATGTATTGCAACAAATTTTAAAACTTAGGCAAGCTCGAAAGCAAGAAATAATAATATTAAACACATATTGGATGCTTGCCACGTGCCAGGCATCATTCTTGGTATTTCACGTATGCGAACTAATGTGATCCTCACAACAGCTCCACAGGATACAATTATTATCCCCATTTTACAGTTGAGGAAACTGAGGCACAGAGAGGTTAAGTAATGCAGCCAAAGTTATACAGCCTGTAGGGATTGAGCTGGTATTTTACCAAGTTTCAGAATCTGAACCTAGACTATGCTTTTAACCATATTCTAAAAGTAGAATTGAAGATGAGAGTCCCCGTGGGCATGTTGGAGCTGGAATACATCAGAAGCTGGAGCGGAATCAGCTGTGCAGGACAGGTGCTGAAATCACATACCCCATATGTGCGGTAGAGCTGAACCCCAAATCTTGTCTAAAGCCATACACTGGGATGTTCTGTCTGGATTCAGCATTAGGAACATTCTGCCCACCAGGTTAGGGATGTGGCACCGAAGAGGACAAAGTCACTTATGGAAAACAGAAACCCCAAGACCATACTTTCCAGGAATGAGTTCCAAATTCACGCCACCTGCATGACATGGGAATGAAATTAACATAGAAACTGGTCCACAAGCAAACTTTGCACCCAAAGAGATGCCTTCAAGGGAAGATGAGCTCAGAAGCACATAAGGAAAAAAGTTCACATGAAAGAGCAAATGCGCAGGAATAGAGACAACTGAGCAATCCGAAAGAGGTTTTTAATTCGGTTTTTTAATATTCAAGATAAAAAACAAAGGAATAGATAAAAAGAAATATGTTGGAGGAATAATGGGAGAATTTTTAAAACAGGCAAATATAGCCCTAGCCGGAACATCGGCCTGCGGACCAAAGGGTCTTGGGTTCCATTTTGGTCAAGGGTACATACCTTGGTTGCAGGCTCCTCCCAGGCCCAGGCCCTGGTCAGGGCTAGTGCAAGAGGCAACCAATTGATGTTTTTCTCTACATCGATGTTTCTCTCTGTCTTTCCTTCTCTCTTCCACTCTCCCTAAAAATCAATGGGAAAATATCCTTGCGTGAGGATCAACAAAAAAATAAAATAAAATAGACAAATATAGATTCTAGTTATGAAAAATACACTCATTAAAAAATTTTAAAGCATTAATAGATGAGTAAAACAGCAGTGTAGAGCTGAGGAGAAAATTAGTAAATTGGAGATAAATGTAAGGCTATCAATCAGAACATAGTTCAAAGAGATAAAGAGGTAGGGCATACAAAACAGATGATAAAATGACATGGAGATAGAATGAGAAGTTCCACATGTGGTAGAGAGGTACTATTTGAGGAGACACTGGTTAAAACATTTTTTTATATTTAAAGAAAATTATGAATCCTCATGAAAAAGAACGTAGAATCCAAATAGGATAACTAAATACATACCCAATACATAAGCATATAATATGAAAACTGCATTACATAAAAACAAACATAAAGGATACAGGGAAAAAAGACAGATAACCTTAAAAGGTGTGATAATAATGATCATCAGATTAACAACCGACTTTTCATCAGCAATAATGGATTCCAGAAAATAATGGAATATTGGATTTTTTAAATTTTTATTTTTTTCAATTATAGTTGACATTCAATATTATTTTAGTTCATATGTACACCATAATCATTAGGCATTTATATAACATATGAAATAACCTCCTGGATAATTCTAGTACCCACCTGACACCCTACATAGTTATTACAGTACTAGAGGCCCAATGCACGAAATTCATGCACGGGGGGTGGGGGAGTCCCTCAGCCTGGCCTGCACCCTCTCCAATCCGGGACCCCTCGGGGGATGTCTGACTGCTGGTTTAGGATCAGGCCTAAACCGGCAGTCGGACATCCCTCTCACATTCTGGGACCACTGGCTCCTAACTGCTCACCTGCCTGACTGCCAGATCGCCCCTAACTACTCTGCCTGCCTGCCTGATGCTCTTAACCACCTCTGCCTACCTGCCTGATAGCCCCTAACCACCTCTGCCTGCCAGCCTGATTGCCCCTAGCCACCTCTGCCTCGGCCCCCGCCACCGTGGCTTTGTCTGAAGGACGTCCAGATGGATGTCCAGAAGATGTCCGGTCTAATTAGCATATTACCCTTTAATTAGTATAGATTATTAACTATACTCCCTATGCTGTAGCTTACTTCTCTGCAATTGTTTTGTAACTGCCTATTTGTGGAATAATATCTTTTAAATGCTACTGGGACACAACTGTTATCTTGGCATTTCACAACCTATTAAGGTATCACTCTTGAATGGTAGCAAAATAAAGATATTTTCAGACTTCCAAAAGCTAAAAGAGTTTACTCCTAAGACCTTCATGGAAAGAAAGGATAATACTTCAACAGGAATAAAATTTAACCCAGAAGAAAAGCAGGAGATGCAAGAAGCATTGGCAAATAAAGAAATAAGTAAAACATGTGGGGAAATTTAAATGAGTGTTGACAGTGGAAATACAATGTCTGGTCAGCCATAATACAGAAGAGGGAGGGCCCCTTTGCAATCAGGGAATTCTGAGGTACTTGACTAATTCAGGAGAAAATAGACATCGATAAACCTCACACTATGAAAATTATAAATGTAACAGTGTAAAATGCTAATTGACTAAGATGGTATTTGCTGGTCTGTTAACCAGTCATTCCTATATCCCTTGAGATGTGGTTTTTTTTAAAATACAGATTCCCAGGCCCCTTGATGTTTCTCTGTGTCTGTCGTTTTTTAGAAGCTCCCCAGCTAATTTTGCTAGGAAGTCATAGTTGCTACTGACTAGCCAGAAGGGTGCGTCCTCTAGGTCCCCAAGATGAAAAGGGCCCATTGGAAAAACCAACGCACTATAAGAAGAAGCTCTGGGCAAGTGTCCTGGGATTTTAATGGGAAAAGTCTCTATTCTCCCTGACTTGTAATGTTTCTCTGGGTGATTAGTTTGAGGAGGTAATTTAGTAGATCCTGATCATTGGAAACAAAAAATTTTGAAGTGATTACTTAAACTGTGTATTGGCAGAAATTGAATATTTAGGCATAATTACATACACATAAATGTTGTGTATCAGGATGTGTTTCTTATGATGATGTGATAACTGTTGGCATTCTGTATGCAGTAGCAGGGAGGTTTAAACATTTGAAGTGATTAAACAGTATTGCTTGTGAAAAAAGTGCTTTGTAAAAATATGTAAAAGTTATTATCTCTTTCATTAGCCTGGGTCAGAAGCAAAAGTCAATGCCCAAAAGTCCCATAAGAATACAGCGTGGCTGTGACTAAAATGAGATGTCACTTACCAGATCCTTTCGTCGAGGTCCCATGATCTATGTCTGAAGACTATTTATCAGTGGGGCCCAAATCCCCCCGGTCAGAAATAGATGTCAGACATATAATGAGCCAAAGTCTATGGAAATGCAAATTTACCTTTTTCTAATGCCTGCTCTACAGAGTTTGGGAGATTTTTTAAACGTGTAATACTATATTAAGACTCTCCCGCTTTGTTTGAAGGCCTTGGGAATGAGAGCAGTTGGAAATTAGGAACAACGCCCTTTGCCCACAGAGTTGAGAATAGCTAGGGTTGAGCTAGAGGAGACTTACCCCTCAGTTCTTCCCATTAACAGCAACCCTAAAATAGCAGGATCCTATCACCTCAGTCACAGTGTATTATTGCTATTGTGCCTCTGAGCCTGTTCCCTCTATTACACTGTGAAGGCCTCTTGAGCAGGGACTTGGTCTTATTAATCAGGGAATCTCCAGGTCTAGCCCTGTGTCTGGCACCCAGTGGGTACCCAGTAGATTTTTATTTCTGAGTGAGAGAGTGAATAAATGAAGTCCCTGAGGTCAATGCACTTATCATCTCAAAAAATACTTCCTCCCCTTTTAAATGTGGCTATTCACATTTAAATTAATTACAATTCAATAAGATGTTAGTTCTGTAGTCACACTAGCCACAGTTTAAGTGATCAATAGCCACATATAGCTCCTGTCTACTATCTTGGACAGTATAGCATTAGACTATTTCCATCAGTGTAGAAAGTTCTATTGGACAGGGCTGGGACCCCATCTGGGACCCCTGGAGCTCTACACTCATCTATGACTTTGCCAATTGTTAACCATGTGGCTGGGCAAATCACTCAAGTTCACTTGTGCATGCTTTTCCTCTGCCTAAAGAGCTCTTCCCTCCCGTGGTAGTCTAGTTAATCACTCCTCATCGTTCAGGTCTCAGCCCAGTGACCATCCCCAGCTAGGTAAAGGCCTCCCATAGTACCTTGTGCAATTTCTTGTCAAGATTGATATTTTATGTATTTGTTTTCTTTTTTAATTTTTATTTTATTGTTTAAAGTATTACAAATAGTAGTACATAGGTCTCTTTTTTCCCCCCCACTGACCTCCCCCCGGCCTCCACTACCCCCTGGCACTTGCCCTTGCCCCCTCGCCCTCAGTGTCTTGTGTCTGTTGGTTGTGCTTATATGCATGCATACAAGTCCTTTGGTTGATCTCTTACCCCAACAACCCTCCCCTACCTTCCCACTGTAGTTTGACAGTCTGTTTGATGCTTCTTTGCCTCTGTCTATTTTTGTTCAACAGTTTGTAGTGTTCTTTATTATCCATAAATGAGTGAAATCATGTGGTATTTATCTTTCACTGACAGGCTTATTTCACTTAGCATAATGCTCTCCAGGTCCATCCATGCTGTTGCAAATAGTAAAAATTCCTTCTTTTTATAGCAGCATAGTATTCCATTGTGTAGATGTACCACGGTTTTCTAATCCATTCACCTGCTAATGGGCATTTAGACTATTTCCAAATCTTAGCTATTGTAAATTGCACTTCTATGAACATAGGGGTGCATATTTCCTTTCTTATTGGTGTTTCTGTTTTCTTGGGATATATTCCTAGAAGTGGTATTACTGGGTCAAATGGCAGTTCTATTTTTAATTTTTTGAGGAAACGCCATACTGTTTTCCACAGTGGCTGCACCAGTCTGCATTCCCACCAGCAGTGAAGAAGGGTTCCTTTTTCTCTTCATCCTCTCAAGCACTTGTCATTTGTTGATTTGTTGATTATAGTTCTGACAGGTGTGAGATGGTACCTCATTGTTGTTTTAATTTGCATCTCTCGAATGATTAGTGACTTTGAGCATGTTTTCATATGTCTCTTGGCTTTCTGAATGTCCACTTTCAAAAAGTGTCTATTTAGGTCCTTTGCCAATTTTTTTATTAAAATGTCCATACTACCCAAAGCAATCTATAAATTCAACACAATCCCCATTAAAATACCAACAGCATACTTCAAAGACCTAGAACAAATTCTCCAAAAATTCACCTGGAATAAAAAAAAAGACCTGGAATAGCTGCAGCAATCTTGAGAAAAAAGAACAATGTTGGAGGGATCACAATACCAGATATCAAGCTATACTACAAAGCCACTGCTCTCAAAAGTGCCTGGTACTGGCACAAGAACAGACATCTAGACTAATGGAACAGAAGAGAGAAGCCAGAGATCGACACAAGCCAGTATGCTCAATTAATATTTGACAAAGGAGGCAAGAGCATACAATGGAGACAAGACAGTCTCTTCAATAAATGGTGTTGGGAAAACTGGACAGATACTTGCAAAAAAATGAAACTAGACCACCAACTTACATACACCATACACAAAAATAAACTCAAAATGGATAAAGGACTTAAACATAAGAGGGGAAACCATAAAAATCTTAGAAGAAGCCATAGGCAACAAAATAGCAGACATTTGTCATAGTAATATCTTTACCGATACAGCTCCTGGGGCAATGGAAACTAAAGAGAAAATAAACAAATGGGATTACATCAAAATAAAAAGCTTCTGCACAGCAAAAGAAACCATCAACAAAACAACAAGAAAGCCCACTGCATGGGAGAACATATTTGCCAATGTTATCTCCGATAAGGGTTTAATCTCCAACATTTACAGGGAACTCATACAACTTAACAAAAGGAAGATAAACAATCCAATCAAAAATTGGGCAAAGGACCTAAATATTTTATGTATTTTGATGTGATTATGCAATAAATATATGTCTCTCTTAACACACTTTCAGCTCCAGGAGGACAGCATTGGGTTTGCTCAGCGTTGTACCTCCGGTGCCTAGCAAAGTAAGTGACACCTAGTAAGCGCACAGTAGTTATTGAACAAATGAAGGAACCATCAGTTTCAATGTCTGTGCCACAGCCATTGCGAGTGGTTGGTGCTCTGCTGGACTCATCCTCAGCTGAGCCGCACAGGAAAGGCCTTCCTGCTGTGATAGTCATCATCCCTGTGCTAAAGGTCATTGCTAACGCTGTCCATTCTCTTCTTTGTTGCCTGTGCTAAGTATTTTCAATGTCACCCCTTATGATGTGCCAGCATAATTAAGACTTTCAAGGTAGAGAGACTGACCTCTAATTGAACATTCACAAAGTAAGAGAAGTAGATAACACTTCATTTAGGCTTTGAGATGGGCACTATTAGCCTTCACATTTAGAGGCCGCTCATCCAAACTCTCCTTCAAGTCAAAAACATGACACAAAGCCTGGACAGCTTTCCGTCCTCTAGGAAAACCCCACCTCCGGGTTTTAATATCCAGCCCGACTCTCAGGATTATATATATATGCAAAGTTAGAAAACATACATGTCAGTGCTCCAAAATTCTAGCCACGTTTCTCCCAAGGGCCCCAGAGGTTTGCAACTATACGGGCTCCTGAGCATCATCCCACGCCTCTTGTTTCAGTGGAAATGTGAGGACATATGGGGCAGTTCCAGCTGAGTGTCCCCTGAAGTGGTTCAGATCTGCACATACCGGCACCATGGAATGAGTACAGGCAGACCAAAACAGCAACGAAAAGGGCCGCCCACTCAGGCTCCTGTGAGCCTTCACGTCTGAGTTCATGTGGCTCTCACTCAGAAACGGAAGTGGAAAACCAAATAAAGTCAACTCCACGGAGGTCCTGGGGACTTAACACTGAGCAGCCGCACAAATACCAGAGTGATGCATCATGATTCATGTTCTCACAATAAATGCCTAGGAAAGTAATAAGGATTTGGCACTTAGTATAAAGCATTGGCGAAACAGCTCCAAGTTTTCTGCCTGTTGTAAAGTGTAGCCTGGGACATTTTCTCCCACTGAGCAATATGCATTAGCAACGTTATCTAGAGTAGCGAAGGAGTTATTCATAAAGCTTTACTAAATGATGTCAAGACTTTCATTTATTTATTTATTTTTGTAATGTTCTTTTCTGTTCTGGGAGAGCTTTTAGAAAAGACACTAAGTTGTTTTTCCCAATGTGTCTATACCAGCCCAATATCTATAATAATTAAAACATAATATGCTAATTAGACCAGACATCTTTCTGGACGTCCTTCCAGATGAAGCTGGGGCTGCAAGGGAAGCCTGGGTCCCGGGTGCTGGAGGGAAGCTGGTGCCAGCAGCAGGGGTAAGGAAGGCCTACTCTTGCACGAATTCCATGCATCGGGCCTCTAGTTAGAAGATAAAACACATGCCTAGAGGATTAGCAATTCAGAAATCACCTTTCTCAAAGTGATTCACTTTGGGAAAGAAGTGTTGAAAAATTAAACAAGTACCCTCTTGATTTAATACTGCTCATATTTGCAAAATAGACTGCAAAGCACAGAAACAAGTTAAGGCAAAGAACATTCCTATGGAATAAATATTTAGGGCAGCGATTTTCAACCGGGTTCATTTCATGGCACACATAAACTAATAACTAAAATTCTGCAGCACACCAAAAAATACATTTTTTTGCTGATCTGACAAAAAATAGTTTTCCAGATCAAGACTCTCAAGCAACATGAGTCAAGGGGGAGCTCAAGGGACAGTGGGACACATTTGTAGGGCAACCTGTGCCTATGTCAGTGGATGGCCTCTACCCTCTCTCCCCAGGCCCCTCACTTCCTTGTGGTCTCTCTTGCCTCTAGGTCTTTGCACACAAGGTTCCTTTTATTTGGGATCCTCTCTGCCCCTCACTCCCCACCAGCCTTGCCTGGCTGGCACCTACTTATCCTTGCAAGCCATCCCTTTTACCAAGAAGCCCTCCCTGACTTGGTGGGATTAGGTTAGGTGCCGCTCTTCTGGCTCCTCCCACTAGGATGACCAACCATCCCTGCTTGCCTGGGACTGAGACTTTTAGTGTTAAAATCAGAACAGTCCCGGCAAACTGAAGCAGTCCTATTTCTCATGCTCCCTGGGCTTACCTTCCCTGGACTTAGGGTCTTCTGTTATAATTGCCCATTTTCTTATAGCACAGAAGACTTTTTGTTTCTGGTACTTGCAAAAAAAAAAGTGCCTATGAGGAATTACTGCAACCATTTTCCAGATGAGGACCCTGTGGCTCAGAGAAGTAACTTGCCCAAGGTCCCAGTTGGTTACAGGGGACCTGGGGCTAGAACTGAGATCAAAAGCTGGGTTTCATAACCTCGCTTTTAACCACTATCCTGCACTACCAGAAGCGTTCTGCTGTGTTGGAAGAAGGCAAGCTAGAGAGGACTTTGCTTTCTCGTTTGCAGCACAGCAAACTGAGGCAAGGGGCATTCCTGGGGCTGTCTTATCCCTTGCCTGTCACCTGTTTTGAGCCTGGCCCTTCTGGGTAAAAGGATGCATCATTTACCAGCACTTATCCCTGAATTTCAAGGGAGACTGGCCCAGTGGTTTTATGAAAGAGCTGAATGAACAGCTAATAAAACAGGAAGGTTTCCAACCCCTCTGTGTGATATATAGAAGCCAAGATCAAGAGAGAATAGTACTCTTGTCCCAGGTAACAGCCAGACAGTGGCAACACCAGGCATGAAACCATAATCTCCCGACTTCCTGTGCGTGCTCGCTGCCCTTTCTTCCCGCATTCTCTATTAGAAACACACAAGGCTCTCTTTACCGCACTCTGAGGGCTTTAAAGCTGCTGTTTCTGCTGTCCTCTCTTCCCAATCCGAACACTTTTGTTTCTTCTTGAGGAAGAAAGTGGGATGGTTAACAGCATCTGAATTTCACAATGTCCCTGTAACATGGAATAAATACTTTGCATTACTTATTTCCAACATGCTGAGGGGCTGTGGAAGACTAAAGGCTGTCCTCGGCTTTCTGCTCTAGCTCTGACCAGCTTGCTCCATCCGGTCACTGGTTGGAGGTGGGTGGGGGGACTCAGCTAAACGTGGTGTTCTCATCCTCTCAGTGCCACATGCCCTTGTCTCCATGGTTACGCTAGAATTGCATGTGACTGGCAGATTTGTTTTAGCTCACTCTTTGCAGTGCTGAGAATGGCAGGTTTTCAGAAACACCTATCCAGCCCCTAGGACCAGCTGAATGAGCTGAATGCAAAACTGGACCAAGAGTCTGGTCACCCCAGAGTCCATAATCATCAGAAAATTCTGCTCCGGGATAAGGACTGCAGAAAGCACTGCACATTCAAAGCCAGTTGGGGAAATGAATTTTGGGGACTTAGTCAGTACTTTAAAAAACTGTGGCTAAAAGAACAGAAACTGTAAGGCCTCCACACACCACCCCCACCGCCCTCCATACCTGCAACCCAGGAATGTGGCTTGTACTAAAAAGCCATCTTCCAAGAGGACCTCTGAACTTAAAACAAATGCTGTTTAATTTGCCATTCATTAGGGGTGTATCTGGATTGATTTATTGTGCCCTTCTGACCCCAAGTCTTTGGAACGGCATTCCTTCACGATTAAGCAGGGAAAGGATGCAGGCGGGACTTTCAGGGATAAGCGCAGAAGGCTGCAACAATACTTCAAATTGCTCCGTATCAAGTAACCCAAAGGAAACGCTCGGCCCGATTCAGCATTGGATGCACGTGAGCCAGACAAGAGTTTGCAAGTTTTTTTTGACCCAGGTTTCCCGAGGCTTTCCTAAGGGATGTGGCCAGGACAGGCCACTATTATCCAGATTATGGGCTTTTGAGTACTCCCACATTCAGGATACTCTGAGAATGCTTAACCACATACAATTGATCACAGAAATTGCAATCCCTTTTGATCCCAAGGAAGTCAGCTCTTCCTGGTAAGTGTGCAGCAGTGGCAGGAGAGAGAGAGAGAGAGAGAGAGAGAGAGAGAGAGAGAGAGAGAGGAGGGGGGTGCAGCAGGGAGAATAAATTCCTACTGGCAGCTCAATAGGCCAGTGGTAATCAGAAAATGAGAAAAACCTTGTAAAGCACTAGGAAGAGTGAGGCTAGAGCAATTGCCCTTTAGAGAGGAGATCAACAGCCTCTCTTGTGGGTGGCACAAGCATAATTACAGCAATTAAGAGGAAAGACTACAGTCCTTTTATGCTCTTAATGTGTAAACAAACAATTCAGGGACTTGTAAGCCGAGAGAATTGGTACACAGTTTAACTTTATCTACTACTGTGGCTCTCCTTGCTTTAATTGGCTTCCAGGAAAGTTTTAAGGGCTGAGGCCTTTGTGGTTGTGGTTTTAGTTAAAAGCACAGATTTACCTGTAGTCGGGCTGGGGGAGGGAGAACTAGAGCGCTCTGACTGGCTACCCAGCCCCCTAGGACCAGCAGCTCCCTGGCCTCCCCTTGAGCCTGTGGGAGGCCTGAGGGAAAGGGACTCCGGCTGAGGGTGCCCCATGCTCCCGCACTTCCTATGAGACCCTGAATATCATGTCCCCCCTGGAGCAGCCACAATTTAATCTGACCTCTACTTCCTGCGTTCCACTCCCCTCTCCTTCCCTCCCACCCGAAGTAGCATGTGTTGTATTGTCTAGCAAGCATCCGAATGGTTTTCTTTTCCTAGAGGAGAAATAAAGAGGAGTCCCGGGCAGTAGATTGGACTGGCACGTTGGTCATTTTCTGTGGTTTGAGGGCAACCAGGAAGCCCTCAGATCCAGCCTCCTCCCCCAGGGGCTGACATCCTACCACCTGTGAGCAACTGGCTCCCTAGGGATTGAACCCTTGGCTGTTCACCATCGAACGCAGCTCCTTGGAAGTGCTGCTGTGAAAAGCAGCTTGATCGCCAATCAAGGCCTGAACATTCTCTGGAGGATGATTTCCAACCTCTCCCTGAAGAATTCGCTGCATGCTTCAGAGTCTAGCTGTAAGTCAGATCATCCTAAACATAGCCTCTGCGCATAGCGACAACCCTCCAGCTATTTTCTCATGATGCAATCACAAGTCAGCAGACAGGAACTTAATTATATTGATTGGGATTCAGTCCTTTGATTTAAGAATTGCCTTCCATTGCTCTTTCAAATGCAAATGCCTTTGCTCCCTGATTTTGGTATGTCCACAAAACGAGGGATCTTTTCTCAAGATGAGGTTGACTGGGGGAATGTTCCTGACTAGGAGTTGGGAGAGCCCTCCTACAAGCTCTGTGGCTCTTTGGCCAGAGAACCAAGAGGCTGCCTGCCTGTCTGGGCTCTCTCACTATCTTGTACCCATCATCCAGGATTCTCTGGCTGCTCCAGGCTGCCTTCCACATTCACTCTCAGCAGGGCCCTCTCACCACTTCCTCCCTCACATCCTCACGAGGCCCAGCTGGCCTGACAGGGGCCACAGCATCCAGGAGAGCCAGTGAGGGCTGGCAGACAGCCTTCTGGATGGAGTTGAGGGCCAGGTCAGCACAGCCCACCAGAAGGAGCTACCAACTGTCCTGTGGGGTTGATCCTGAGGGGCCTGACAAGTGCTCCCTGCCCAGGAATGGGAGAACCCGGCAGAAAGATCCTGCCTCCTACACTCACTCTGAGGCAGGTTCCGTGACCGGAGCACATGGTAAGCTTTTGGCTTCATGTCAACCGGCACTTCATCAAGCAGAGGCTTACTTAATAGCAAGTGAAGGGACAAAGCTATTTAGTGTCAGGCTTTCGCCAGATCTTCCCATTCTGAGGTATAGGTTTGAGCCAGGGTCAGAAAGAAGGAATAGTTGTTGGGTGGGGATAGTACTAATGGGGAGCAGGAACTCGGGGTATAATTCTTAGTTCTACCACCATTTCACCATGAGATAGAGAACTGTGTAATGGTGGAATTGGAGAGAAAAATCTTTAGCACCCATTAAAAACATGACCATTCCAAATGGATTATGATATTTCTTTCTGGGAAAATAATGCATAATCGCAATAACATGAGCGAATCAATGGGAAAATGCGTGACTACACAAGATTCTTCACGTCTCTGACGCTGTATAATGTCATATCACATCACAGAGAACAAAATAGAAAGAATGATGTGTCTCAAGAGAGTTTAACATCTTAAGCCTATTTGTCCCATGAACGCAAGTGTTTACATTGTATAGCCAACGTGCCATATTAGGGAATGGCTTTTCTGCAAGGTTTTGTCAACTGGCTAATGGATGAATGGGTCTAAAAGGGTAAGAAAAAAATTTATGTCTTTGGTTCTTCAAAGTTTCCTTCTGACTCTCAGTTCCCATCTCCTAAGTGTGCAGGCAGAGCCAATGAATGAATAATACTTGTCCTTCCTGGGAAAGTGGGAGCAGACATGGTTGTGGGACTCCGGCAGTATCTGTGGCAAGTCTGGAAACCTTCTGAAGAAAAGATCAAACCATCCAGCTGGCGGACACACAGGGGGAAAGAGGCCTCCTGTCACTGGCCTACTCAAGCTGTCCAGCAATGAACTAACCAAGGTCCTGGGTCCTTGCTCAGGGAGAAGCTCTGCTCAGCATTTGAACCGTTCCAGTGAATGTCTGAACAACCAGCGATTAAAGAGATGGTTCCGTGTCAGTCAGGAGAAGGGTCTCTGGGGCTCCTCTTCAGAGTTGACTCTGTCCCCACCATACATCTGCTGCAGCATCTCTACCAAGTTACTAGGCCTAGGCATCCCCGTACTTAAAGTGGGGAGAATGGTATCTACCTCATCATTAACCAGCATTAATAACAGTGACCAACACTTATACAAGTGCTTCACCCATAATAAGCACTGCTTGAATATTAACTATTGTTACTAGTGTTGTTTTTATTGTTAAGATTAGTAGTATTCTTACAAGACCACACTGGCTTGCCTTCCAAAATGTCCAAAAATATATGTTTAAGAACTTTGGGTTGGGGTGAGTCCACTGTAAAACTGTGACATAGGTAGGGAAAGTGGGGGGGGGGAGCTGTGAGTCCCCTTTCTTGGGGCCAAGTTCTACTTTCTATCAACCATCAGAAAACCTTGACCAGACTCACAAATATGTTTGAGCCTCTAATGGCCCAGAATGCCCCCCTACCCTGACTGTAGACACCACCACCAACTGCTACCACACATAGACACGTGCACACACTTACTGACCCAGCCTCTGAGACCTTCGGCTTCTTCCTATTCCTGTCCTGACCAACTCTGGGATCCAGGAATTAGGAACTAGTCTTCATGGGACAGCCCACATTCTGTGACTAAAGACTTCTTCACCTACAGACACAGCCTACCTTGCTGACCTCAAGAAGACACAGGGAGGGACTGGCCTCTGGTCTATCTCACAGTTTAGGCTCCTTGCTATGTGTTTACAGCTGCTTTCCCTGGGGCCTGCCATGCTGTCCTCTGGCAACAAAGAAAGCACCTGGAAGGTCAGGACAGCATCCTTTGCAGTCAGGCTTCTGCTTAACTTTTCCAGTTCCTTCCCAGCAGTCCTGCCCCAAAACAGGTCTTGCTCCTCCACACTCACAGGACTTTGCACACTGTGCATCTCATACCCAGATGCTCTTCCTGGCAAACTCTTCTCACAACCACATCCCCTTGTGCACATTCCTAGACTTTCTTGGGTAGAATTAGACACTTGTTTTTCCCCATTACACATTATTCATCTGTGGGTCTGTCTTCCCAACTGGACCACTTCTCAATGCTATTTTCAAATCTCTACTGTCTTTGCTAAGAACATAGTGGATGCTTGCCAGAGGTTGATGTGTTTTGTTTGGTTTGGAAACAGTTGTTTGGGATTCAGAATTCAGATCTTCATTGGTTGGCGGGATTATTATGTCTTCTAAATGACCTCCCAGCTTCCAGTCCATCCTTGCCACTCAGTTTTGTTACTTCTGTGTACCCAAACCATCTACGGCCCCACATTGCTGACAGATTCAAGTCTGAAGTCCACAGTTTGGTGTTTAGAGCCCCTCATGTCTTGCTTCACCCTATCTGTCTATCCTCCCTCCCACTGTTGCCCATTGGTACCCTATGCCCATGCTGACTAGAATACTCTGCAGTTCTTACTTCTCTGTAGACTAGTTTGTTTCTATTGACTGTATTTCCCTTGTCCCCCTTCTCTACTGGACCAGCTCCCAGTCAGCTTTCAGAGACATCATTTCCTACGGGAAGTTGTCTCTGATCCTCCCACAGTAGTACCAGCTGCTTCCTCCTCTGAGTTCTCATGACACATTAAATACCAATGATATGTGGCCTTCTCAGTTACTTATGTGCCTTAGCTTCTTTAGACTGGAGACCTTAGAATCCCACCTTACTCCCTTTTAAAAAATTTTTTATTGATTTCAGAGAGAGGAAAGGAGAGGGAGAGAGAGATAGAAACATCAGTGATGAGAGAGAATCATCCATCTGCTGCTTCCTGCACGCCCCCTACTAGGGATGGAACCAGCAACCCCGGGCATGTGTCCCGACCGGGAATCGAATCCCGACCTCCTGGATCATAGGTCAATGCTCAACCACTGATGTATTCAGTAATTTTTGAGCCACACCAGTGAGGCCTTACTCCCTGTTAATTCTTGAGAAGCTCTGGTCTCTGTGAATGGTGTCCACTAGTGTTTCGTGGTGCCCAGCCTGTGTGTTCATTTGTAGAAGCTCTGGGTCAGGGGCCTTCCTGGAACCTCTAAGTGCATCACACAGGAGGCATCTCTGCTTTCCGTAAGAGAGATCTTCTCTGCAGACAACCTGCAGCCTGTGCATAATGATATTTTGACTCTCACTTTCAGGTGACATTGCCTTTTAGTGACTATAGGCTAGAAAGTAACTCAGCCAAATTAAGCTTATTTTCTCCTGTTAAATATTTTATTTTCAAGGTCTTCTACTCACTCGCTCACTGACCTCCAACTCCAAATGACTTTGTTCCCTTGCACTCCCCACTTTGGAACAGGGGGAGATGGAGAATTTTTCTCTCATAAAATAGTATGTACAGTGATGATTCATTCATGGCCTAGCAAGTTCAGTCAGATCAGGTGAATCTATTGCTACTTTAAGTTAATTCATTCATTCAGACACCTAGATCCCTCTGGGCAGGCACTGTGCTGGGAGGGAGGAAGGTGGGGCCAGAGGTGCAGGCATCTTTTCCTTGCCCTGAAGATGCACACTGCCTGTTGCTTTCCATCTCGCTGCCTTAGATCCTCCCGTCCCTTCAGAACAGTTGGCTCTGGGTGGTGGTGGTGGGGGGGGGCCTGGATCTGGAAGGGAAACCCTTTCAACACTTGCGAACAGAGACACCTCATCAGCAGGAACGCTAAGGAACATGGGGTTTTTACTCAAGACTGAGCCGATTCCCTGTTTACAAAAGCAGCACTGAGCTGGAATCAAAAGCACAGCATTTTCTAATGGAAAAGAGAACATATGAGTCAGCGGACCAGAAAGGTTAGGGACAGTCAAATCCTCAATGGCACAGCTCTGGTCTCAGGGAGTCAACCTGGGAGTTCCCTGCACGGAGCTGAGCCTGAGGCCTCCCAGGAGGGACGCTGATGGAGCTCCCCAAGCAGGAGCTGCTCCGCTCACCTCCCAGCCAATGGTGCTGCTTCACAAATCACCCTGAGACTTAGTGACTTAGGAATTGTTTCATTGTCATCTTCCAGGGTTCTGGGCTCAGCTAGAGGGCTCTCACGCTGGCTCTCTTGTGCAGTTGCAGTTGGATGGCTGCCAGGGCTGGAGTGTCTCAGAGGCTCTCACTCAAGTCTGGGACTGAAGCTGGCTGTGGTGGAACCTCAGCTGGGGGTGCCCACTGAGCACCAGCACACGGCCTCTCCATGTGGCCTGGGCTTGTGCACAGCGTGATTGATGGCTGGGTTCCAAGAGGGACATCCTACGAGAACCAGGTGGGAGTGGTATCACCTTCTATGACCTCGCCTCAGAAGTCACTTCTACCACACTCCATGAGTTGACCAGATTCCAAAGGAAGACACATAGACCTTCCTTTGTAGATTTTAAAACCACCACAGCTAAGCAGAGAAAAATCATTAAGCTATCATGGGATGACTGTGACCAAATGAGAAATTTTTGTGGAATTGGTCAACAAAACAAAACCACGTGCCTAGAACAGGGATTGCAGATTATAATGGGTTATATCCATTGTCATAAATTCTAGCAGGTGGGACAATGGGATGAGCACTGGGCTAGAAACTGGAATATTTTCTTTCTTTCTTTTTTGGACATGATATCTTTTTTTTAATTTTTTTATTGTTTTATTGCTTAAAGTATTACAAAGAGTATTACATATGTCTCCTTTTTTTCCCGCCCTTAACAATCCCCTGGCCTCCCCTATCCCCCAGTGTCTTATGTCCATTGGTTATGCTTATATGCATGCATACAAGTCCTTCGGTTGATCTCTTACCCCACCCCGCTCCCGCCCCTCAACCCTCCCCGGCTTTCCCGCTGTAGTTTGACAGTCTGTTCGAGGCAGCTCTGCCTCTGTATCTATTTTTGTTCATAAGTTTATAATGGTCTTTATTATCCATGAGTGAGTGAGATCATGTGGTGTTTTTCCTTCATTGACTGGCTTATTTCACTTAGCATAATGCTCTCCGGAACTGGAATATTTTCATTCCAACTCTACTATTTATCTTGACTGTTACTTAAACTTGGGCAAGTTAGCTAACAGCTACAAACCTCAGTTTCTTCATCTGTAAGGAAAGGATGATATTATATCTACCTTTTGTGGCTCAATGGATATTTACAAGAAAGCAATGTGATTAAGAATGCAAAAGGACTTTGAAAATAATATTCACTAATATAAGGTATCCGAATATTGTAGGCATTTTATTTTTACCCTTCCTAGGCCCTTGTTTTCTTGTCTGTAATAGTGAGGTGCTAGAATAGATAAGTTTCCCAAATTGGAGACCTAAAGACAAATTTTAAGGGGTAAAAATTCTCATGGACTCCTGAACATGTATCTGTGAACCCTGAAGCCTCCAGGGACCCCAGTTTGACAAACATTAACTTAAGCAACTAAAGTCTTACTCCATAAAATCTCTTTCAATTGTAAATAATTCATGTGAATGAGAGGACATTTTTTTCCCTTTATAACCAGTAAAATACATTTTAAATTATAATCAAAATGAAAACCACAGAATTAAAAGACAATTACTCTAGAGCTCTCTGACCCTGGGGAATATATCTGTGAACCTGGACCAGATGATCTTGAAGATTCTGTCCATTCCTCTGCATGAGTCTGTGGTTTTGTGGGGTGAGTCACAGAACTGGCTTGTCTACTGAGTCATAAGCTCCTGGAGAGGAGGGATGGGTGTGTCACAGACCTCTTTGAATCTTTAAGACATTCTGCATAGAGGATGTATTCAGTAATTTTTTATGAAAAGGAAGTACAAATGGACAAAGGTAGTGACAAATGCTGCACAGGACAATAAAATCCCATCTTTTCTGCCAAGGTAGTGCTCTCATGTGGACCCTCCCACTCACCCCTTCAGTGGAGGATGCCAGCAGCCTTGGCAGTAACAGGCCTGGCTACTAATTGGCTGTTTCAGGATCTAATTAGCTCAATGCCTGATAGGTACTTGCTTCTAATCAAACTGACAACGGTAGAAAGTTGTTTAAACAAAACTGATTGGAGGGAGAATTCAAAATACAAAATCATGCCTTCAGGTTCTACATGATCTGGGCTCTCTCTGTCTCTCAAACTGGATCTGAGCCATTTTCCCTCAGCTCTGCTGCTCTCTCTGCCTGGAACACTGTTCTCCCAACCGGATATTTCCTCTGTATCCTCCCGTTTCTGTTTCAGTGTCTCTCCCTTGGCACTTACTCCCCTCCATCTTAGTCAAGCCCTGCTACACCCCCTCTTAGCTCCTGAATCTTTCATTTACAGCATCATTCAAATTAGTTTCTGAGTCTGTTCAATTTTCCACCCACTAGACTGTAATCTTCATGAGGGCAGGAACAATGTCTATTTTGCACATAACTGCCTCCCTAACACCCAGTACAATACCTGGCATACAGAAGGCATCCAAATGAGCGTTTGGTTCATACATAAATGAAACAAGCAAACTGGCATCTTCTAAGCATTTCATGTAGGCTCAGCACTGTGTTAGCCACAAGCAATTGTTATGTTTCTAAACCTATTGAAGGGGGATAAGTCTTCCTCCAAAACTAGGATTTCTCTTTCCAAGCCAGCTGCCCAGCCCCTGCTGCCTGTCAAACATAGATTCACAAGCCAGATTGACTAAAACCAGACCTACTCCAGGGCCCTGTTTCACACCGTTTCCAATAGGATATGAATCAGACAAGATACCATCAACCAAGCATTCAGCCAGGAAACAGGACCACGGTAACCGTCCAGGGCGACCTGCCTTCCCCAGCCAGGACCCAGCCCTCCTGACAGCATCTGTTACCACCTGAGGAACGGAACACACTCAAACCCCACAGAATGCGCTCTGGAGCCAGGCGGTGGGCAGCCACGGGAAGTGTGTTAAGTGTGGAAATTCCCTTCAAGCTTTTCAGGCAGCTCGAAGCCATGAGGTAAGGAGGGACTTCAAAACTCCAAAGAGAAATTCCACTTTCCTTTTCCTCGGCCCTGGCCTTTCCATTCCAAACACAGCCCTGCTGCTTGGAGCCACTTCATGAATGTGGGATTGTTAGGGTTGGTCCAGAGACTCGCCGCTATTTTTCTTAGGTTAAAAAAAAAATGCACACACGCAATTTGGCGTACATGCTCTCTTTCATTTGCCCTGAAGAAATCAATATCCCAGTCTGGGGTTACCTGCTGTGGTTCACATACACCCTGAGGCATAGCTGTTTTATTTTATAGCTACTGACACTTCCCTGGAGCCCAAGCCCTCTCTCTGGTCTCAGCTCCAAGATGGGCTGACTATGCGGCCGAGGCTCCGGCAGTTCCTCCCCTCTGAGCAGTTCCAAGGACTCACAGTAGGAACCCGTCTCCACCTCCACTCGCTTTTCTCTGTGCTCCCTGAAGCCATCTCCACGGAGGCAGAATGCCATCTGTTCATTTTATGATTCAAGGAAATTGAGTTTTAATTTGTTGCTGGCTCCATCACTAGCTCCATCGTTCAGAGGGAAGTGATTTTCCCTCAAAGCCTCAATTCCTTTATCTGTGAAATGAAAACCATAATTGTATCTACTTCGTAGGGATATCATAGGATTCTAAAACGTACTGCAAGTACAGCACTTGGCATACTGCTATATACAAGTAGATTAAAGCATCCTGCTACATACGGTAGATTAAAGATGGCCACACAATGGATTGCTACCCCTTCCACTGAGCGGTAGAGTAGAATTCCTCTCTCGTTGAATATGGGCCAGTTTTAGTGACTTACTTGATCAATAGAATGTGGTGGAGTTGACCTTCTGAGATATCCAAGGTTAGGTCATAAGAAACCTTCCAGCTTCTGTCTGGTCTCTTGTGTTATGCCCAGATTTCAGGATCCCCAAGAAACCACACCAGGGATCCAGCCAGGTCTGATGCAAAAGCATAAGAGTCTTTTATTCGAGCTAGCTTGGCTCCCCCACCTTGCTGACACAGCAGCAGGAAGCAGAGAGAGAGAACTCTGTGTGGAGAGAGGTTTTATAGGGGGGTTGGAGTAAGGGGAGGAGAAAGGACTGTGGGCCCTGCTGATTGGCCAGGTGCAAGTCGGTGTCTTGTTCCTGGGTGTGTCTAGCAGAGGCTTAGACTTCCGGGAAGAAGCTCCTTTCCAAGCACATGGCTGCCCCAAAATGGAGGACACAGGGTAAGATGGAGGGCGTAATCCTCGCCCTTTCATCTTGGAAGTCTCATTCTGTGGGAACCTGCTGCCAGGTATGAATTCCAACTACTCTGAGACCCCCATGCTGTGAGGAAGCCCAAGCTAGCCACAGGCGGAGGCCATGTGGAGAAAGAAAGAGGCCTGGCCAGGAGCCAGTCATGTCAGTGAAGTACATTCATTTCAAGTCCAGAAGATATAACTTGGAGGAGAACCAACCAACCAGGGCAATTTCCAGAACTAAGTCCCCAGGCACAGGACCCTAAGCAAGCCAACCATTCTGAGGTCTCCGCCAATGGAACAGAAATAAGAGCGGCGGAGCTACCCCTGCAGTGCCCTGCCCAGGTCTTGACTAGAAAAACCACATTCACACCACTCACTAAGTTTTGGGTGGTTTGTTATGCAACAATAGAAAATCAGAACACACAGGACACCTCCAAAATATGGTGATTATTACTTGATAAAAACATTGCCAGCATTTGTGGGGGGAGGGGGGAATCTCACAAGTGCTCCCTAAATTCTGAGCTTCGCTAACTGCAGGACACACGCTTCCGGTGGCCATACGGTGCTAGAAAGATTACAAAGCGACAGAAGGGACTCCCCATACCTTCCACGGCCCTGAACAGTGCCTGGCACCTCACGGATGCTCAACAAATGTCTCCTTTGTGAACAAATGATGAACATCACACATCTTTTTGGAACATCAATTTTACTCCAGGATTATCTTTTCTATCTAACAGATGTTATTATGAAATAGAAGACAAAAATCTTTCAATATTTTAATGTAAAACATCAGACTTCCAAAAAACAATTATACCTTGAGCTGGTCACTTAGGTTCTGCAGCCACTGCTCTGGTTATGAATTCTCCCTCCTCTGTCATTAGGAGTAACTATTTATTCACTTAACAACTACGTGAGTGCCTACTTGTGCCAGTGAGGACAGTCCTTTTCAAAAGTCACCATAGGAGGCTATGCTGTTTTCCGTTATGTTGCTATTGCTCAAAACATTTCACATGCGTACACTTTTTTAAATTTATTTTTAATTATAGTTGACATATCCTATATAATAAAAGCGTAATATCCAAATAGACTGAACAGCGGACCGGTCGGCAGGGGCCGGGCCTGGTGAGCAGGCAGCGCCAGGCCAGCCAAGTGCATGCCAGTGGCAGAGGAAGGGGACGGCAATGGGGGGGGGGCGGCGGTGAACAGCGGCAACTGAGGGGCAATTCAGTGGGGGGCGGGGAGGAGGCGAGGCCGGCCACTTGCCGGCCCAGCACCAGCCCCTGATCAGCCTGCCTGGTTGCCTCCCACAGAGAGAGAGGCCACGGGAGGCGACAGCAGGGAGATGGGGGTGGGGGGGGTGGGAACCGGCTGGTACCGTCTCTTGATTGGCCTGCCTGGTCGCCTCCCACAGAGAGAGGCCACCGGCAGTGGTGGCAGCAGAGGAGGAGGTGGGGGGCGGGCCTGGCCACTCGAAGTTGGCACGGTCCCCTGATGGGCCCACTGGTCTCCTCCCTCAGAGAGAGGCCAGACTGCAGCTTAGGCCCGCTGGAGCGGGCCTAAGGTGTCAGTGGGACATCCCTGAGGGCTCCCGGACTGCAAGAGGGTGCAAGCCGGGTGAGGAACCCCCCTGAGTGCACGAATTTTTGTGCACCGGGCCTCTAGTAATATTATATTAGATTCAGGTGTACAACATAGTGATTCAACACTTAGATACTTTACAATGTGATCACTACAATGTCTAGTAACCATCTGTCACCCTGCAAAGTTATTATAATATTATTGATTTTACTTGCTATGCTGTACATTACATCTCATAACTTACTTTATAACTGAAAGTTTGTACTTCTTAATCTCCTCCCCCTTTTCTGCCCAACCTCCTACCTCCTACCCCCAAGTCATGTTTTAGTAAAAATTGTCATAATCTCAACACTCCAGATTTTAAGTCAATGAAATTTTCGGTTTGTCGCCTTAGTGATACATACACTTTTGAAATTACTGTACAAATGACACCTTTTTACTAAAAATAGAATTCCAGAGCTTTGTCATCTCCCTTCTGAGACTTAGCTCCTTTTGGCTTTTTTGAGATTTCTACTTCTTGCAAAAGCTTTCTCCCTTCCTTTTTTCCTCATTCCAACACACACACACACACACACACACACACATTATTTTTTTTAACATAAAACAAGCATCTGAATGAATGCTTGGTGAATTAGTAAGGGAAACAGCCCACAGATACTTTGTAAAGTATTTTGTCTGTGTGCAGCACTATGCTTGTTTGTTAAAACTGATTTGGATCATCTAGACAAATTCTAGGAACACAGCCGGCTAGAAGGTGAGGAGAGAAGATAGTGGTAACAGAGGTACAGATGGATGACAAGAGGACTTGAATTCTCTGTCCTCTTAGAGGACAGAATTTAGAGAATCACCACCCAAATGGCCAAAGTTCTGGAAAAATATGGTCTTGCCTAAGAACAAATGGTTTTACTTCCTCCTGCTGGCTTGGTTTTAGCTATAAAGAGAGAACCAAGAAAGAAGAGAAAAACTGTCCTTTATGGCTGATGGTCTCAACTTCCATCTTCATGGACAGGCTAATTCTGGAGTTCAGCTTCCATGCATACCAGAGTCACTTAGCAAAGGGACTGGCTGTGGCTGGGCTGCTTGGAGGAATGTCCATGGCAGCAGCACCAGTGAGTCAGCAATGCTGGCCCAGGGCTGGTATAAGAGGGCACCGGAGATTCTGCTTCTCTGTTGCTGCATAACAAACTGCCCCAAAACTTACTGGCTTAACACAACAATGATCATTTCTCTTGGTTTTGTGGGCCTATTAGGCTCACCCAGGTGGTTGAAGGCCCCGGTTGATGCAGGCCGTTGACTGGAAGCTCACTGGGGGCTGTCACTGGGGTACTACTGTGGCCTCTTCACATGGCTTATCCTTAGTAGCTGGGTTGCTTGAAGGGAGTAATTCAAGATGCAGGAATTAGAAGCTGCCAGTCCTCTGAAAGGCTGGAAGCAGAATTGGTACAAAGTCACTTTTGCTATATTCTATTGGTCAAAGCAATCACACATCAGCACAGATTTAAGCATAGGGTAGACTTTACTTCTTAGTAAAGGAGTAGGAAGAGCATAGGAGAGAAGGAATGATGGCAACCACCTTGTAAGACAAACAACCACATGGAATATCTCCAGAAAGTTTCTTCTAGATTTGATGGGAGTAACTGGGCTGGTTGCAAGACAATTGAAAAGTGATGAAGAAAAAGATAGATAAAAAATAAGCCTATTTGTAAAACAACAACAAAAAACTACACTCATCCCCTCTCTCCATCCCAATGTTGCTCCTCATTCCCCAACATACACCTGGAGGCAGAATGAGGTGGTTCAGAATTCTAGAAACCCAGCTGGTAGGACTGAGCTGTGGACTAATGAGCTTATGTCATTGTCTTATCATTAAACTATTCCCCCCGGCTGGTATGGCCTGGAAAATTACCCGTTAGAAATAAGTAAGAATTCAGACTCAACGGACTAAAATTTACTCATCATAAAGGCAGCTCAAAAGAATATGCTGTAGGTTTGCAGACAATTTCCAGAGAGACATGCATTCTCAGAATGTTTCCAGTAATGGCAATAGCGGTTGACCTCCTCCCTGGGGGACCCGTGCTCATTAAGATGTATGCGTTCAGGACTGTTAAAATTCCAACTCATTACCTAATAGTTGCACCTTATGCACTTGGATACCTCTGAAAATGTTTCCAGCCCTTCCATTTCAGTCATAACAACCAACTGACAGTCTCCTATACATTTGAAAGGCTTTAAGAGAATATTGCTGTAGCAAAGTTTAAAATGAAAAGGAAAAAAAACTCAAGGAAGTACTATTGATAGTCTTCTGTATTCATTTTCTTTGAATTAATCTAACATGCACGAGGAATAAATTCTTCCCAGCTTTGGGGTCAATGCTTCTCTATTCTCATTAATTTCTACATTCCACTGGGGGCGGGGGGAAGATAATGCAACCTCAAGAACAATTCCAGGGCCAATACCAACAGTGTCTTGGAGGCAATGTCAACCAACATTCATTGATTACTAACACTTGTTCTTCAGGATCTAACTCAAGCATCCCTTCCACTGAAAGCTTTCTCTAAATCCTTCTTTCGCTGTGGTAGAGTCTAATCATTCCCTCCACAATGTTCCCTTCCCTCTTCCATTAAAGTATTTGACACCTCCCCCCAACACTGTGCTTAACTCTTTGTTTTCCCTCTTTCTCTCTCACTAAATTATGAGCAGTTTGATATTGCATTCATCTTTGGATCCCCAATATAGAGCACAGTGCCTGACATCTGGAGGAGCATTCAGTCAATGTTTGCTGAATAAATAAATGTGATGGGTAAGTCTACAATCAATTTTCTAACAAGGTCACTTTAATTATAACCAGAATTTAAAAGGCCTGACCGTAAGGAGGTTGTACTCAAGAATTAGAGGATAAGATTTATATGCAAATAATCACAACCCTAGGCAGGATGGAATATGATAAAAAGAAAGCATCCTGGTTTATGAGATCTGAGTTCCAGCCCAGCTCAGAGTCTAAGGAGCAGTAGAACCTTTTGTTTGTCCATTTCTCTATTGATTGCCTTCTATAAATCATGTATATCCATCTCATTCCTTACTTAAGAACTTTAATTTGTTCCCAAAACCCTGCCACAAAATGAAAAACAATTAAATGCAAAAATATTTCCATTAATATTAAAGGGAAAAATTATGATGTGTTCCATTTCTAAGATAGCAAATAATTTTCACAGACATAAAAATATACAATTGAACAATAAAAAGAAATATTTATGTCATAAACTTTATAAGGAAATAAATGCAATGTAATGTAAGAATTACATTGGAGTTGGTGGTGTGATGGAATCATTCTTTGAATGGAGTATTCTTTCTGCAACATATTATTCACCAATTTTTCCTAGTTTGGAGGACTCGGGTTATTCTTATGAGGGTAAGAATTTTGTACTTATCAATAGAGTTTTAGCACAGAAAAACATTTTGGGGAGCACAAAATGTCTAAACACAAGAGCACATGGAAATAGGGCATGTTCACAACAGACTGAAGGGTAAGAGATGGAACTGCATCCCTCTTGTTTGACTTAAGTATGGAAAGTAAAACTTCTAAGTTCATCCAAACAACACACAATTCAGGTTTGTCCATATGATACTTCCTAACTGGGTACTATTGGGTTGAATAAGTTGATGAATTTTTCTTTGCCCAAAATTATAATGTTGTATGGTATATTTTTCTATTCTTGGGCCCCCCAAAAAGTATTATAACAGCAATAACCACTGTAGTGTATTATCTAGTGCCACATAACAAATCCCATCAAAATGGAGTAGCTTCGTAGAATACTACTTGGCCATAAAAAAGGAGGAAATCTTACTTTTTGGGACAGCATGGATGGACCTGGAGAGTATTATGCTAAGTGAAATAAGCCAGTCAGAGAGAGACAAGTACCATATAATTTCAGTTATATGTGGAATCTAATGAACAAAATAAACTAACAAACAAAATAGAAAAAAACTCATAGATACAGAGAACAGGCTGACAGCTGTCAGAGGGGAGGGGTTGGGGGACTGGGTGAAAAAGATGAAGTAACTAAGCAAAAATAAAATCTCACAGACAAAAGAAATAATGGAGTGGCTTAAAACTACATATAAACATTTAAAAATAGATATAGTCCAGCAGTGTGGCTCAGTTGTTTGAGCATCATCCCATGCACCAAGAGGTCGCTGGTTCAATTCCTGGTCAGGGCACATGCCTGGGTTGCAGACTGGATCCCTAGTAGGGGGTGTGCAGGCAGCAGCCAATTGATGATTCCCTTTCATTGATGTTTCTATCTCTCTCTCCCTCTCTCAATAAAATCACTAAAAACATATAAAAATATTTTTAAAATTCAGAAATTTAAAAAAAAATTAAAAATAAATACAGATATTTATCATCCCACACAATGTATGTGGTTCAGGAATTCAGAAGCATTTTAGATGTATAGTTCTAGTGTGAGGTCTTTTAAGAAGTAACAGTCAAGACATTGGCTGGGGCTGCAGTCATCTGAAGGCTTGACTGGGGCTGGATGATCCACTACCAAATGTCACACATGACTGCCAAGTTGATGTTGGCTGTTTGCAGGGAACCTCAATTTCTTGACACATGGGCTTCTTCGCAGGGCTGTTTGAGTGTCCTTATGATACGGCAGCTGGCTAATCCCAGAATGAGTTATCCTTGAAAATAAGGCAGAACTCACAATGTATTTTATGATCTGGTCTCAGAAGTTTTTGCTTCATCATTGTCAAAATACCCTATTGGTTATGTAGGTCATATCTATTTAATGTGGGAATGAATTATGCATGAGTTTGAATACTAGAAGGAGGCTAGATACAATGGATGGTATAATTTTCCAAGAGCCATTACGGTGAAAGTTTGTTAGCTGGACAGATAAGATTCCTCCTTTTATGGAGCTCATGTTCAAGGTGAGAGAAGACAAGAAACAAGAAAATAAAAAATTGGGAATTTCATGCAGAGTTTAATGTTATGGAAAAAATAAAGCAAGGTAAGATGAGGTGACGTGAGTAAGGGTCCTATTTTCTAATGGATAGTCAGTAAGGCCTCTCTGAGAAGGTGCCATGTGAATTGAGATATGAATCAAGAGAAGGGGCTACCCATGCAAAGAAGTGGTAAACAGTGTCCCAGACAGGAGGAAGAAGAGCAAATATCCTGAGGCAGGAGAATGTAGGATGTATTCAAGGAATGGACTGAAGGAGCAAGGTAAGTAAGGAGGAAAGTAGTAGGAGATGAGGTCAGAGATGCAACAGGGGCTGGAACATAGAGCCTTGTAGGACAGAGTACAGAATTTGAATTTTATTCTAAGTGTGATGAGAAGACATTGGAGGGTATTTAGCAGATAAATGGCATGATGTAACTTACATTTTCTATGAATCACTTTATCAGAAAGATCCTATAAGCATCTATTATAATCATTCTGGCAAAATGTTGGTTTACATTAAAATAATAACAGGCGTGATGAAAGTTGGTAAATCAGAAAATATTTTGGAAGTAGAAACATTTGATAGATATGATGAGAATGAAGAAGAATCTATGATAAATCCACGGATTTTAGTTTCACACAAAGAGAATCATGTTGCTATTACAAAATGGGGAAGACTCGTTTTGAGAGGGAAAACCAAGAATTCTCTTTTGGACATGTTAATTTGAGGTGCTTATAGGTTATCCAAGTGGAGAAGTCAAGTAAAGTGTTGAACAGGTCTGTATGATGCACAAAATACATAATATAAACCTTGGATGTATCTTCATGAACACAAGTTAAGATAAATCTTGGTTGTGTGATTTCAGAAGAGGGAGGGCCCATATCTCACTGGGCATATTATAGAGGATTCCTGGAGGACATGGCAGCAAAGGGAATTCCACCCATGGGAACACTGAAGGAAACTTAAAGAATAGAGGTACAGCTTGATGGAAGACAAGATCAGTTAGAAGACTGTTGCCTTTGAGGGATGACGAGGGCAGGGACAGGGGCGGTGATAGCTGGAATAGGAAGGAAAAAGCATCTTCCATGTACTGTGTAGAGGTAGTCAAAAATAGCACGGTAGTTGACTGGCCTGGGAGAAGAGGGAGGAGTCCAGGGAGTTTGAAACTTTGACCCACAGTGAAGAACAGTGCTGTGTTAAGGAGCTGCTTTGGGGTTTGTCTGTTTGTGGAAGATATGGCTGGGGAAAGATGATGAGTCTAAAATGCCAGCAAAATGCCCAAATGGAAATACCCATTTTGCTCTTCTACCAAGAGGGTGGGAAATACAAATTGGTGTTCTCTCTACCTAAGGATATCTTGAAGGTAAGAGGAAAAGACAGGGTGAGGGGAAGGAACAGAAGAAAAAGAATAGGGCTTCCCAGGCTAGCATGGGTGGGCTGGGACAGTCACTCAAATCTGTAGATCACAATTAGCATCTAAAGGCTGATCCCTTTGGCTCTCTATTCCCCGAACCTCATTCTCTTAGTGCCTATTTGGTATTCAATAGATAATTGAGTTTCCCTGAGAAGTGACTATCTAGAAGAGTCCCCTTTCCTCAGCCATGACTTCTGCTGGCTCCCTTGAAGCTGGTTCTCACCCCTCCAGTAGACCCCTAGGCTGCCCATTGCCCCCCTTTAGGGGCTACTCCACTCTAACAAAGAGTGTGGATTCTCTAAGAGCTATTTCCTTCAGCATGGGTGGGGACAGAGATACTGTTGCATAATTTAGAGCCTAATTCTTTCCTGTCTTTCATTGTTTGCTATTTGTTCAATCCTATAAGCACTGGACAGATGGGGCTGAGGTGGGTGAGCTCCACAAGTTAAGTTGAAAGAGAAGCCTAAAGTCATGTTAGGTGCACTGGGCAACTTGGTCTCACCTCAGGGACATTAAAAGGAGGCACATGCATTCAGTGTGTATGTTTGAGTTGGGAGATTTATCTTTGGTAACCCCACACATTTCTGTTGTTTACATAAAAATGAAAAAGAAAATGTTTTAGCAGGAAACTACCCCTCAGTATGTCAAAAAACACCAGGGTGAATAAGGCAATTTCATGAAATGTTTTACTTCAGGGAGATGGTTTGCGCATTAAGATATTGCAGCCCCTGCCTTGGGCATTGGTTAGCTCCCCGACAGACATGATTTGCTATAATGTAGTATCTGTCACAGTCTGACTTGATTTGCCCCCAGGAAAGTGACTGGATCGTCACATCACACCCTGCAAGTTAACATTGCTCATGTTTCTTGGTTCTGACCCAGGGCCAATGAAACCTTCCTTTCCAGCAATGTCAAGATGTGAGTTTGAGGTATCACTCAGCCCTTTCTCACAAATTCCCATTTCAGGCTTCTCACGGGGCAAAACAAAGGCTTCATATGAGTTGCTGTTTAGATTCTAGTCCCTCAGCATGCCCCTCTTCTCGCCTCATTTTTCTTCCTTTTGGACTGCAGTGTGATTGATCTACCCTGATTCTTATCAGACAGCCTATCGCTATTCTTAGTTCTGCAAAATAACTCTCTTTGCTCTCCAATAGCATCTGCGCATTAAAATCAAAGGGGCAAAGTGTGTGTTTCCCGTTTTTTGCCTTGGAGGCTTCTGGGACCTGTGTTGTTTGGTCAGTTCTTCCTCATCTTGCTTGACCAAGTGCTTATTGTGGTAAGCCCAGCTTTCTGCTTTTCCTCAGGCCTCACTTCCCCTGCTCTTTCTCCTGGGATCAAAGGTTAATCCCCAGTTGTCTGGGAAAGAAAAATGCCATCTTTCCTCCTGCACCACTCTGTGTTAAGGTTGGGAGAAGAATGGGGCCAGATTCTATCTACAAGGAAGGGAAGGAGGAGTGTTATCAGTCTGCTTGGGCTGCTGTACAAAGCACCACAGGCTGGGGGGCTTACACAACAGAAATGTATTGCCTCACAATTTTGGAGGCTAGACCTCCAAGATCAAGGTGTCGGCAAGGTTGATGCCTTCTGAGGGCCGTGAGGGAGGGATCTGCTCCAGGCCTCTCTCCTTGGCTTGTAGATGGTTGTCTTCTCCTTGTGTCTGTTCACACTTGCCTTACCTTCATCTATGTCTCTATATCCAAATGTCTTCTTCTTATAAGAACACCAGTAATATTGGAGCAGGACCCCCCACCCCCACCCCCAAGTCCTCACTAACATGGTTACTTCTGTAAAGACCCTAACTCTAAATATAACATTCTGAGGGGCTGGTGGTTAGGACTTCCACATATGAATTTTGAGGAGGACACAGTTCAGTTCATAACAGATTCTCCTTCTGAGATGGAGACCAGATCTGGGGTCAGGCTGAGCCCTGAGTGAGCACCGTCTCCGCCTCCGCGGTATACAACCCTTGGGCTGTGCTCTGCTCCATGGAGGCCTCTCAGACTGACCAACCGATCTGATAGTTGATTTCCAACATGGACAAGTGCATGACATTGGTGCTTCTTTCAACTTGGCAAGATAGAATACGTTGTCAATCCATGGAATAATTACTGCTACTTTACCCCCATTGTAAGAGGCAATGAAAAAGGAGGGAGAAAGCCCATTAAAGGACATGATGTTACAGCTTTTATGGATTTCTGTTCTTCCTTTGAATTTATTCCTTAAGTCACACTGTATTCTCTAATATGAGGCCCTGGGATTCTTCCTGAGCCCCTGGCCATAGCTTCCTGCTTCAGGCCTTACAAGGACACTGACCATTGCTTGTCTTCCTGGGACTGAATTCAAGGCTCTAAATGTACAGAAACCCAGACTGAGATCCTCACTGGAAGGCACATGGCATTTCTTTAGGTTCTTGTCTCTGTCTTCATGCTGAGCTCAGGAAAGGCAATGAGCCCGCTGGCCAGGTGATGAGGGATGCAGTGACCCAAGTGAGAAAAACCAATGATGAGGCTCTCAAATCCTAAGAAGGGACTTTCATGACAAGTGGCATGGACTCAGTGCAAGGAAGAAATAGAAATGAGGTCTTCCGGAAACATCATAAGACTGCAAGATTTTGAAAAATAAGAGTGGTGGTTGTTCCCATTTTTGTGTGAGCCTGGCTTCCAGTTCCTGCTTTGTAAAGAGCTGTTGAATTGAACACAGGAGGGAGACCTGTGCATGGGTCTTAGAGATAGTCCATCTAAATTTGGAATCTCTTTGCTCTTACCAGCTTGTTTATAGCTCTGAGCCTCCACTTCCTCATCTTCCAAATAACAACGGCAATGTCCACTGCACAGAGCTGTGATGAGGATGATACACAAAGAATGTATTTATAGTGCAGACACATGGTCTGACACACAGAAAACCTAACAAAAGGTAGCCATCATCACCTTTATTTTCATCATTGTCATCCACTCCTAGTTCTTGCTCCCCTGTCATGGGTATATTACCAGGCAATGACTGATATGTCTACCCACCAAGGCAGGCAGCCTTCCACCTCTCCCTTATGTAATAACAGCAATAATCACCAAGTATCCCATCATCACCATCACTACCACCCCAGTTCTAGAGAGAACTTCCTGTTCTCCCAGATTGCCAATATTGGAAATTTCCACCCCTTCTTCCTGCTCCTGCCTTGCCTTCTCTCTCTGCTGCCTGGAAGCCCTGTCCCTCAAGCCCACACTCACTAGGGGTCAGAACTAGCAGCGAAGGGGAAGGGAAGAGCGGAGAAGCACAGAAAAGGGTGATCCCTAACACTAGCCCAAGTCCCTCTTGAACCACATGGTGGAGCTTCCACACCTAGGGGCGGGGTCCAGCCTGGCTTCTCTCCTCACCCCTTCCCTCCCACAAGCCCCTCCACTCCTATGAGGAAAGGCCCCGAAGACGACTGAGTCTGGTTTTTCCCCTAACCAGCCCTACATGCAACTTCAGGCCCTCATGTCTCCAAAACAAGCAGTCATTCCTCAGGTAGCTTTATTCCTTCAGGGGGTCTAAGTGAAAAGAGAAGTCAGTGGGGTTGGGCAGGAAGGCTTCCTAGGCCTTGTCTGTTTCCTGTGTTTGTTAGAGGCACAAACCCTTACAAAACCTCAACCGTGAGTAGAGTCTGTCTCCTCAGAGAGAGAGAGTAGAGGCTGGCTTCTGTTTGTTCTCGCCTCAGAGTGAGGAGAGGTGAGGCTACCTGTCTGAAGCCACAGCACCTGGTCTCCCACTGTGACCAGGCATGATGTGCAGGGACCACCTCTCCAGGACCTGGGAATATATCCGCTTTGTTTTCTTGTGCCTCTCCTGTGGCCCCTCCTGTGGCCCCACCTGCCTGACCATCACATGAAAGAAGACAGAACAGTCCATCGCTCTGCAGCAGGAGGCCCGATCATTAATAATAATAATGATCATGATAATAATGAGCATGTATCGGTATCCTGTCACGTGTTTCCTACGCTTGATCTCCTTACTGCGTGTTTCCTACGCTTGATCTCCTTACTGCTCACAACACTATGAGGCAACTTCAGTTACCAGATGAGGACGCGTAGGCATCAGAGTTTCTATGTCCCTCCAGCACTCTCTCCACGGGGGTGGCCGGAACCCAACGGGCATCCACAAGTCGCTCAGCTCTCCGATGCCAGGAACAAATAGGGGACCCTGATTTCCTGACTGCCAGGCTTGTGCGGGGCCAGCAGCAGCCAGCAGCTCCCACCCGCTCCTGTGGCACAGAGTCCTGCAGGGGCCCCGCCTGGGCCGGAGGTTAAGCGGCTACCCTTTTGTGTCTGATGCACATTTGTGCTTCCTTGGGAATGTGCCTTTTGAGGTCCACCGATAGGGAGGGTGTGCGCGGCTGCCTGTACTAACAGGATTTAGCTTTATGTGACAGGAAGACTAATATCAGCCCTGAGCCATGTGCTGCTGGCGACGGAGTGTGGATGCTCTTTGTTAAGCTCCCGGGGTCTGGAAGGAGGCAGCTATACTCTTGTTTAATTCCATATGAGCAGCTTTTTTATTTTTACAAATAGTCCTCTTGCTGTTAGGGAGTGAGTGAGCGACATAAATCATCATCATGTCTTTGGCAGCCAGGATTTCTTGGGCATGGTCCTCATTAAAGTCTTTAGTTGCAGGGTTCCTGGAGACCTTCCTTTGATACCTAAAAACATCAAACTGAAAAAGCTGTGGTGAGGAGGAGGAGGAGGAGGAGGAGGAGGAGGAGGAGGAGGAGGAGGAAATGGGGGTGGGGGAGGAAGGGGCGGAAGCTCAGGAGGACCCCAGAATTGCTGTTGGGAAAAGGCAAGGCAAGCTAGAATGATTACTATGCACAGCCACAAAACAAACAAACAAACAAACAAAAAACAGGAGCAGGAGCAACAGAAGCAATAAAACTTCCCTGCTGAACAGAATCCAAACTGCCCACACAAAGAAGACAGAAAGCTACAGAGACGGAGACGGGAGGGGCAGCTTCTCAGAGGTGATTCACGGAAAAGGAAAAGGTCCCCGGGCCCTTTCCTCCCCAGTCCTCAGCCCAGCAGGCTGTGGCAATCAATGAGCTAACCTTTTCCTAAGGCCCGGTCTCCCCGCTGGGCGGGAATCCAATCCCCGGGCAAAGGTCACTGGGAATAGCATCAGGCTGTTGGCAGTGGCTGTTCATTCACAAAATGAGCTCCTTTGTGATAAAAGCCGGGAGCAGCGCAGGCCGGGTTTGTGTGCATTCCAAGCTGGTGGAGGAGAGCTGCCAACACTCTCGGTCAGTGGGAACCCAGCAGCACATGCATCTCAATTTACACGATTGATGTGGCCCTGCAGAACCATGTACCTCGAATTCCTATAAATCAAGTCGCATTTTAAATGCGCTAGGGGAGCGGGCCATTTAAAGGAACCCTGCCGGGAATCTTTTGCAAAAGTGAAAAATCACCGCTGAACTGATTGCTTTGGCCATGAAGTAACAAATATGTAGCGAGTGCTTAGCATGTGCCCGACAAAGTGCTAGTTGCCCTGAGCATTTCTGAAAGGGGGGTGTCCCTGAGCTTGAGGAAATTCCTTTGAGGGGGCGGTTTTTGTCTTCGGGGAAGCCAGGATGAGCTGAGCACAGAAGGAGGGAGAGAGACTCCAGCTGCAGCCGCTCCTGGTGTTGCCACAGGACATCCACCAGTTAGTCTCTCTCCTTCTGAGCAACAGGTAGGGGCAGCACAAAGACCAGCAGGTGGTTCATTTCTTGAGATGCTAAAGAGAAAAGAGAGCAGAAGACACGGGCTTGAGAAGGGCATTCACTTCAGCAGAATTCTCCTCACCCCTCCCCACCCACTACTGTCTTGGCCCCACTAGAGTTTTCATCCGAAGCCTTTTGATTCATGGCTTCTGAGCTGACAGAGACCCCAGTCTCATTGTCCAATTAGACACATCATGGAAGGAGAGAGAGGAGGCTGCCCATCTCGTTGCCTGGGCCATACATCAGAGGCCATAGGGGGAAAAACATGTTCCTGATGCCCCGTTCAAATGCGGGAACATGTTTGCAAAGGAGCAATTGGGCGCCATGGTAATTAGGCTCCGTGGCCAGGATCTCAGGAGCCTGGGAACCCAAGCATGCTGCAAATAGCACATGTTCTTGAAAATAAAGTAAATAATTAGAAATGCACAGAGCATTATTTGTAGGAATGAAAACCTGAACGCAACCTCAAAGTTTATCTGAATAGGTCCATGATCAAGTAAGTCTTGGGATATCCAAGCAGTGGGGTATTACTCGGTCAGGATTGTGCAAAAATGTTTAACAAAGAAATTGATAAAGTATATAAAGCTATAGAATCAGTATGATCCCAATGATGTTACCATCTTATATAATAAAGAGCTAATATGCAAATGATTGTCATGCCCTCATGCCATCATGCTAGTAACGGCTCAGACATTCAACACTGGGGAGAGAGGAATGGGGACCAGCCAGGCACAAATGAGCTTGCCAGAGAGGAATGGGGACCAGCCAGGCTGTGGCCCGGGAGAAGGACAAGTCGCCCACCTCACAGTCCCAGGCACCAGCAGCTGCGCCTGCACCTGCAGCCCAGGAGAGGGACAAACTGCCCGCCCCGCAGTCCCAGGCACCTGCGGCTGTGGCCTGGGCAAAGCTGCCTGCTCACGGTCCCCTGCGGCTGCTGCCGGCCTGGGAGAAGCTGGCCCAGGTCCTGGGTGCCTGCAGCTGGCCAGAGGGAAGAAAGCCCAGGCCCCGGGTGACTACGACTGGCCGGAGGAGGGAATCCTGGGTCCCAGGTAAGGGCAGAGGCAGAGGCAGTAGGGGCAATCAGGCCAGCAGGGGAGCAGTTAGGGGCAATCAGGCAGGCAGGCAGAGGTGGTTAGGGGTGATCAGGCAGTCAAGCAGGTGAGCGGTTAGGAGCCAGTGGTCCCGGATTGCGAGAGGCAGTCAGACATCCCCCAAGGGGTCCTGGATTGGAGAGGGTGCAGGCCAGGCTGAGAGACCCCACCCCTGTGCACGAATTTCATGCACTGGGCCTCTAGTATACACATAAAAGACTGGAAAGAAATGCATAAAGATGTGAAGAGTGATTATCTCTAGGGCATGGGATTGAGCTGATTTTCTTTTCACCTTTATATTTTTCTGCATTTTTAAGTTTTCCCATGACTAGCATGTTTATTTTTGCCAATTACAAATGCATGTTCATTTTAAATAAAATAAATAATTAGAAAATAAAGACTTAAAAAGAGAGAGAAAAAAGTGTACCTATTGATGGGGCTTGATTGCTTTCTTCTCTCAACCACTAACTTGCCAAGAAAATAAGAGCAAGTCATTTAACCCCCCTCTGTAAAAATGAACATCACTCGTTTTACGTTTTGTAATTTGAATATTTTCAAGGCCTGTATTTTGTTAGGTCCAAGCCGAAAAGGAGCCAGGCCAAGAGACATTGTGAGAGTGTAAGAAGTGAAAGGTGAACATGGAGGATGGTAGGCTCTCAGGTAGGCTAATAGCCATCTCAAAGGGTGATTAAAGAACATTGAATTTATTTAGGGAAAGGGTTGGGAGCTGGGATATCCTAAGGGAAGGGCTGCACAGCACTGAGCCAAGGGGACATCGGGTGGATGACGGCAGCACCCAGCAGCTGAAGTTTCATCCTCGTATGCAGTCACTGGCAGGAAACTTTTGTTGTTTGGGGGCTGAGCTGGTGGGCTTGTAATGCGGATAAAATGCAGGTGTGCGATCAGGCGCCTCCAGGACAGTTTCCATTCCTTGTATGGTCTGACTCCTGGTGTCCAGTGAGCCTTTCCTGGTCTTCTGTTCTCCTGAGGCTGGAAGCTTACAAATGGCCGTTAAGGATTGTATTGCCCTACAGTCCCAGCATATTTGAATTCTGCTGCCAGGAGGAAAACCCATGGTCTCCTACGCCCAGGGAAGACTAGCACCCAAGTCATTTCTAAACCTCCTTCCTCTCTTCCACTCCTCGGTGGAAGCCCCAGTGCCACACCACTGAGCTGATCACTCTTCCGTCACTCTGTGTGTGGCATTGCCCCCAAAGGAGATCAAAGAAAGGCAGGCCCCAAGCAGGAGATGTGGGGGGTCCCAGGAGATGTCAGGAAGACCTCCTGAGTTGCTTGACCTGATGAATTTATCAAGGTCCAGTGTCCCCACTTCAACTTTGTGTGGCTCAGACACCGAAAATGGACCCATCTCCAAGAGGGCAGGTGATGATGGCGATAGGCAGCAGTGGGGCAGACAGCACGGGCAGGGCTGAGAAGGCTGTGATCAGGCTGTGATCGTTTTCAGACAACCTCCAATAATCCCTTCCCCCATCTTGACCTCCCCCCTCTCCCCCCCCCCTCCTCCCAGCCTAACCAAACAACCCCAACGCCACCACCACATACACTCCAGCCAAAGTGGCTGTAATTTTTGCTGTCTTTTCACACATTACCTAAGAGACTTTCTGTTGCCACTGGGGAATGCCAGCCTTAGAAACCTTCCTCTGGGAAAGGGACCCTCAGCATCAAAACTATACTTGGACAACTGAGGTGATCGGAATGGTAACGTTTGCCTGGCGTTCTGTGATTTCCAGGGAAAGTGCTAAGGGCACATCTGCAAACTCAAGAAACTCGCCTTGGGCATCAGGACAGCCTGAACCAGCACACAGCATGCTCTTCAGGAAGCAGACAATTCCAAAACCCTGAGGGATGGCAGCAATGAGTAGGGTAGCAGACACTGTTCACATTTCTTTTTCAACCTGAAAGAAACAATTTCAGTTTTTGAAATCCTCTCCTCCTCTCTCTTCCCTGGGCTTTCCTCATCTACCTCCCCCAATGTGCTGCCAGTCAAGTATAGAACCGCCAGCTAAACTTGCATTTCAGACAAACAATGAGTAATGTTTTAGTATAAGCACATCTCAAATGTTGCACAGGACATTTTTATACTAAAAAATCAGTATTCACTGTCTATCTGAAACTCAAATTTAACTGGGTATCCTGTATTTTTATTTGCTAAAACTGGCAACCCCATCCCCCAGGTCATATCCTAATTTTGAGTAATCACAGGAATAAAAGACTGAAGGAAACCAATCATTTGCCTGAAACACAAAGAAAAATGAAGAAAAGGCATTGCTTTGCTAGTCAGGAACCCCTGTAACTTGAGATTTTAACTTTAGATTTCAGGAAGAGGGAGAAATAAATTCTAATACTATGGTACCTTCTAGCAGCTGATCGTGTTTAAGTTATTTAAATTATTTAAATGTTTAAATCAGCATTAGTATTGTTTTGATTTAAGGTAAAAGAGAGAACTGTTGTTTACAATAGCCTTAAAGTTGTGTTGTGGTCCAGCTGACACATGTTGTGCTGCTTTGAATGCATTCCTCTTGTAATCGGGGCAGGAGTCCTTAGGACCACTTTTCAGTTTAGAAATAAGCAATTCTTGTTCACCTGTGCTCCGGGGGGAACATTCCTTGGCCCGTGTGTTCCTGCCATGAAACCAACAACAGCCGCTTCAGACCACTGATGAGCTTTCTGGGGAAATAGGTAACCCTATTTCAGAAAAATACTGTTTTTTGTTGTTGTTTGGAATGATAACATTTTATCCCGTTGTATAGGTAGGGTTATACCAAATCTCTGTTACTCTGCACCAAGCACATGGAGTTCTTTGTAAGACTTTGTGTTACAAAGACTGAGCAGTGTCACCTGGGCCGTCCTTCGACTCCAGATAAGACTGCATCCAAGTCATGCCAGCAGAAGTCGATTTTCTTTAAATCTTACTTAAGTAGAAAAATCCAATTACACTCAAGATTGTTGAAAGTACCGTAAAGTATTTTAGGACCCTGGGGTAGGCGAATGGGCTCAGCTCCAGGCTTTGCCACGTACCACCGACAGTGGCCTTGGGCAGTTTAGTTGCCCACTCTGTGCTTCAGTTTCCTTGGCTATAAAATAAGGGTCTGGTGAGGATGAAATGAGTTAATGTTTATAAAGTTCTTTTAAAAAGTTCCCAGTACAAAGATAAGATCCACAAGGCTTAGCAATGGTTGTCATTATTTTACACTACTGAGAGGAGTGTAAGTAGTCTTGCTATTTCCAGAAAGCACTATGGCAATGTGTGTCAAGAATCATCTTGTCCTGGCCGGTGTTTCTCAGTGGATAGCGTGTTGGCCTGCGCACCAAAGGGTTATGGGTTTGATTCACAGTCAAGGGCATGTATCTGGTTTGTAGGTTTACTCCCCACCCCAGTCAGGAGCACATTTGGAAGGCAACCAGTGGATATGTCTCTCTCACATCAATGTTTCTCCCTCTCGCTCTCTCTCTCCTCCTCTTCCTCCCTCCCTTTCACTCCACTATCTCTGAAAAGTAATGGAAAAAATATCCTCAGGTGAGGATTAACAACAATAACAAGAGAATCATCTTAAAGATGTTCTTGACCATTTGACACAATGATTCCAAATTTTAGAAATCTACCTGATGATTACCAGAGGGAAAGGGGGACAAGGGGAGGTAGAAGAGCACATGGGGATATAAATGATGATGGAAGGAGACTTGACTTGGGGTGGTGAATATGCATTACAATATACAAATGATGTATTATTGAATTATACCCCTGAAACCTACATAATTTTATTAACCAATGTCACCCCAATAAGTTCAATAATTAAAAAATAATAATTGGAGATTCAGGCACACACATAGATACAAAGAAATTCATCACAGTGTGTTTTATCATAACCAGACACTGGTAGCAGCCAAATACCAGGTCCCAAACCGGGGAACTTATTAAATAAACAGGAATCTATCAATTTGATAGATTATTTGCAGTCACTAGATATCATGTTTTTAAGGAATACTTATTTAATGTCATGGGAAATGATTATGATTAACTAGAAAAATGAAAATGTACAATAAAACATAGTTTTGTTTAATTACATAACCTACAATGACAGACCCTAGTTATGGCGACAAGGCAAGGGCTATTGGCCGTGTAATTTATTTTAGACTGCATTGAACTAATGGTTAGTGAATATACATAGACCTTGAAAAATGATATATGTATGTTAAGTCTAATGGAGGAGACAGAAGAAACACAGATGACTACTGAGTATCATGAGTCTAAGACAGGTAACAAGGAAAAGGTGTAGAGATATGGCATATGTGCTCAAAGTGACTGAGACTCTGGCCCAGCTCATGGGAAAACGTGCTGTGACCAATTAGTGATGTCTGCTATGGACTCAGGAGAATGTACTGGTGGCATGTGCAACATATATTTACCATCCCTGACACTACTGATAAGAGTGGCCAAGGAATCAAAGAATGGTGAATTTAACCAAAAAAATTTCAAGGAAGTGCCCAGATTCTTAATGAAATTGGCGTAGAACATTTAATTTATAAATACATTTAATTTATAAATAGTGTCCTGGTGCACAGATTCCTGAACATGGAAAGGAAATTAATTAGAAGAAATATTTTAATATCACTAATCGCACTTTCTCTATAATAGAAGTGTGAGCCAAATTCACGATCGACAATGACAGATCGAAACACACACGTGCGACTGGCGCCAATGAGAGCTTTATATGTATCACACATGCGCTGGTCAACTTAGCCTTTTATATATATATAGAATAAACTTTTTCCAGCCCAGTGAAGCACCCCAACTTCTCTTTCAGGTAATTGTCAGCATCACAGCAATAAATATCAACACAAAGCAGATTATTATTGTAGATCATGCAGGGAGAACAAAGGGTGAAATGTTTAACTGTAG
This sequence comes from Myotis lucifugus, assembly GCF_000147115.1. Taxonomy (NCBI): domain Eukaryota; kingdom Metazoa; phylum Chordata; class Mammalia; order Chiroptera; family Vespertilionidae; genus Myotis; species Myotis lucifugus. Next base: position 1,811,561 of record NW_005871237.1, on the reverse strand, counting down.
CAGTGTTTGACTATATTCTGCACAGTGAGAAAACCTGAAGTCATTTTCAAGTTCCACCATTTCTTACTTCTTTTCAGCCGGGTCAAGTTTCTAAACTTTCTAAATCTCCGTTTTCTGGCTAATGAAAAGAAAATAGGATTCTACCAAGTCTTCTATCTATCTACTCCAGGACTTCCGTGAGGATCAAATGAGATGAGGCATGGGAAAACGCTTCACAGACATTTGGTTAAACTGTAAAATGTTTGCACCTGGCTCTAAAGCAAGTCATGTTCCTGGGCTGAAGAAACTCCAAGGAGGCTAGTTGCTAGGGAGAGGAAGCCTTGCATTGCTATATGACGTCATTACCTGGCACCCACAGTGACCGTTTCCAGGCTGGGCTGGGCTGTGAGCCGCATTTTGCACCATGGGGTCTCGGCAGCGTCAGCTGCAATTTAGTGGGGCGTCGCTCCAGGGTGGTGGCAGGGCCTGTGTCCCACTTGGGGGAAGCTGAGTGTTGCTTTGTGGGCGACAGGTCCGTGGCGTATGTCATGGCAGCTCCTGCGTTGAGCGTCTGCCCCCTGGTGGTCAGTGCACATCATAGCTACTGGTTGGATGGATGGACATAGCCTTTTGTATATATAAATATAACATGTCACACCAAAACATCAAAGGGTTGACTGGATAAGGAAGAAAAACTGGAGAGCCAAGTAGGTTAGACTTGGAAATAGAAAGTGGAGGACTGACCCACATAATTCATGCCATTTGTTGGAAGGTTATGAGAAGCCAGGGCCTGGAGGATCTTGGCCAGGACCAAGGAAGGTGTTAGCACCATGAGTCAAAATAAGGATTATCAAGCATTTATCAAGTACTGGGAGCATTTACTCCTTCTGACTCCTTCATATGGTAGAATTTTACCAACAAAGAAACTGAGGCTCAAAGATTTTAAGTCACATAGCTAGAAATTGCAGAACTCTCTTTAATTGCAGGTCTGTCAGGTGGCAAGGACTGGAGGTTTATCCAAGTCTCAGCCCTCTAGCAGTAAGGTAAAAGCTGCTACCCCAGGGATTATGGGAGGACTTTACCATAAAGTAAAAAAAAAACTATGGAAGGAACTAGAGATCTGAAGATCTCCAACTTAACTGTTCCTCTAATTTGCTCTCACACTGTTTCCTTATCAATGTTATCTGACTTGGCTGAATCAATTAATAATTGAAAATTTTCAAGTAGCCAAACACTGAGCTAAATAGTTACTTGTTGAATCTTCACAACCATCCTACGTGGTAGGTACTTTCATTGGGACCATTTTGCAGAGGAGGAAAATGAAGCATACAACGTAGGGTGTTATGTGTGTGTGTTTTGCTGTTGTTGTTGTTTTTGGTAAAATGCCTCGTGGTGCATTAAAGGTTGAGAACACCCTGACAGAGTTTTGTCCTACAGGGTGGGAGGTAAAGTATGTACTGAGAATGTCAGTGAGAGCCCAACATGCCCATCAGTGCTAACAAGCCCAGGGGAGACTTGAGACCTGACTCAGCTCCGGCTTTTCTCGCCGTGGACTCGGCAGCAGGGTTGCCAAAGGCCAATCCAATTCAGTCAACACAGATTTCTGGTAAGCGAGCGCTCCATGTCAGCTGGAGGTTGCATGTGCCTCAAGCACTAAAAAGCTCTGCAGAGAGGCCAAGTGCAGGAATCTGTGCCTGAGATTTTCTACTCTTACAAGAAGAATGACCATGTGGGGCGCCCAGCCAAGGTCAACCTGGAATTGGAAGGCTGAGCCCAGGCTTCAAGGAGCCAGAGCCACGGTGGAAAGCTCCAGACGCTGGGGTCAGGATGGGACGGCTGGAGTGAAAGGCCAAGTGTGGGGATGTTTATTGAAAAGGACGTGCTGGGGAGAACCCAGCGCTCACACCTCAGGGATTTGGGAACTGGCTGTCTGCGATCGAGCCCTGCCAGATGAGTTTAGCCATTTCCACTTCATAAAGTTCTTGGTAAAAAAATGAATGGCAAACTCCGCCGGGAATGTGAGTTCTGAAAGGAGATTATTGAAAAGATGGTTCTGCTTTTTCAAATTTCTCACCTGGTGTTCAGGAGGAGGAAAGTAGGGAGAAACGTTTCTGGACACTTGCAGACATCCCCATCACATTCCAGAAAGCACTATGTCCTCATGGCAGGGCAGGGGGCACGGTATCAGCTAAGATTTCTCGGGAGAAAGTCTGAGCCAAAATCTGGTTGCCAGAAGAGAGTAGAAGAATGGCAGGGATTGTAAAGGGGACAAGTCATACGTCTGTGTCCTCATACACGGAACTTAAAATAACATGACCCCAGATTGCTCTCTGGGTGACGGAACTTCAAGGCATACATTAGACAGGCAGCTCGAGGAAGAGACACACTGATTACATATCTAATTTGCTGTCACTATCCTTATGACATCACATATGTCACTGTGGTTTTCCGGATTACTCTCAACTCTGAATACCCGAGTCTATATTCCCTGAGGAGTTGGCTTGATTTTTTTTTTCTTGGCACTGATTTCGTCTTCTTCTTCCTGTTGGCATCAATTCTCAGATCTTTGTTGGTGTTTTGGGTATCTCCCAAACTTCCCAATCTACGGGAGCTTTTTCTAGACTGCAGAGTCTTCTGGCCTTTCTCACTCCTGATCACTCAAAATGATATCAAACCTCACCAAATTGTCTGGCACTGCTGCTTCTGGATATATATAGCCCAGCTTTCCCCCCTTGATCTTTTTCACTGTGTTCAAGGCTAGTGTAAAGTGAAGTCATCACAATTTCTCTTTTAAGCTTAAGGAATTTGATAAATGAAGTTGTGTGGGGTCCTGGCAGGCAATATGCTTCAGCAAAGTACAGTGACCATCTGTGGACCAGTCTCCTTATCCCTTTATTATAGGCACATACTCAAGTTCGAATTGCTTTGTTAAACTTTTTTTGTGTGTCTCTCTTTTCATATTTCAGCTTTATACAATTATTCCCAAATCTTCCAAACTGACAGTGATGGAGAGTAATTTGAAAGGACTGCTCAACTTAAGTCTTTTGAAGATTTGCACCATAACTGCATTTTTCTAATTTCCTGGCATCTACTCTGTTCTCCTGGACTTTTCAAAAACAATTATAAGTGAATGAATACATATAATAACTGATTCCATCAATACTCTTGGACCATCATTTGGACTTTCTGTTTGGGGACATTTATAATTTAAAATTCATTGACCACCTATTCTCAAAAGAAGGACGCATAGTATATGTTCTTCAAGATGTCATGACCTAATTAAGGGCATGGAACAGGTACAGATTTATATGTTGTTCCTAAATACAGAGGATAATGTCTAGAGAAAAGAAGAAAGTTAGAAAATTAATTAATTATCCTTATGTTTATAAATACAGAATTGATTTTGTTCACTTTATCATCTTGGGAAGCAAAATAAAGTCATTTATTTTTTTAAGTTTTCAAATAAAATGTCCCATCTTGCTATCCAGAGAGCAACCCCCACCTCCCATGAGATCCCATCCCCTCTTGTGATAAATACAAAAACTGAGAGTTAGTTCTGATCTTTTCTTTTTAAATCCGCACCCAAGGATATGCTTTCATTGATTGAGAGAGAGAGAAACTTCAATGTGAAAGAGAAACATATATCATTTGTCTCCCATTTGTGCCCCAACTGGGGATTGAACCCACAACCTAGCTATGTGCATGATAGGGAATTGAACCCACAACCTTTTGGTGAATGGGACAACGCTCCAACCAATTAAGCCACCTGGCCAGGGCAATTCTGATCTTAATTGTTCCAGCAAAACTAGGTTTAACCAACAGAGGAGATTTAGGCTCTTACACTGTTGGAGGCATCTTACTGCCTCATGGCATCACTGGCTGGCCAGCAGAGTTTGCTGCAGCAAGTGCCTAAGAGATGCACTGTCGTCTCTGGTGGAACTGGAGCTTGGGTATTCTCCTCTGACATGGCAGCTCTGAAACTGCCCCAAAAAGCTTTGGGGGCTCAAGTGCGGCTTTGATAAGTCAAACCCCTTTTTGTCTCTGTCAAGGAAATACAGAATTGCTCCTTGTTTTAACTGGAATTTCACTGAATTAACAGGTTAATTTGGGACAATTGGCTTTTTTTTTTTAATATTGAGTCTTCCCATTAAAGAAAGTGATGTGACTCTCAATCTATTCAGGATTTCTAGCATGTCTTTTGGCAAAGTATTACCATTTTCTTCATGTAGGTCTTATTCCTTTTATTGTTATATTTGTTCCTATTTTTGTTGATTCTGTGAATGGGGTCTTTCTTTCCTTTATACTCACTATACCCCTGATATCTTATATCTAACTACCTTGCTGCACTATTTTGTTGGTTCTAATGGTTTTTTATTTGAGTTTCTTGGATTTTCTAGCTAAATAGTGTTCTTTTTACTTCCAGTCTTTACACACTTATTTTTCTTATCACCACAGTGTTGAATAAAAGCAATAATAGCTAGGCTCAATGTCTTATTTCTGCATTTAGGGGTCTGCTTCATTAAACATAGTGTTTTTGTAGTTTCATGGTAGCCACTTTTAATGGAGTAAAAAAAAAAAAAAAAGATTCTCTATCCCAAGTTTGCTAAGATTTCTTACCAAAAAGACATTGAATTTTATAAAATGCAAAGTCTCCTGAAAACATAGGATTTTCATAACTGCTGTTAATTCAAAAATAAAGCTTATCTTACTACAGCTTTTATGCTTTTACAACCTTTCCAAATGGGTATATCATAGCAAACTATCTATACTAATAAAAGGGTAATATGCTAATTAGACCAGGTTGACCAGACGTCTTCCAGTCGTCCATTTCTCCTTCCAGACAAAATCACAGTGACAAGGACTGAGGCAGAGGCGGTTAGGGGTGATCAGGCCAGCAGGGGAGGGCAGTTAGGGGCGATCAGGCTGGTAAGGGAGGGTGGTTAGGGACGATCAGGCCAGCAGGCAGGTGAGCAATTAGAAGCCAGTGGTCCCAGATTGTGAGAGGGGTCCTGGATTGGAGAGGGTGCAGGCCGGGCTGAGGGGACCCCGTCCCCTGCCCCCCCCCCGCCCCCCTCCCCCCCTGCACAAATTTTGGGCACCGGGCCTCTGGTCTATAAATAAATGTCCTTGGGGAAAGTGGGCTTTTTTTTTTTAACATGGTGGGGTCCCTCTTTTAGAGTTGTTGGCCGGTTCATGATATAAAAAGTGAATCATTGTTCTAAGTGAAATCTATGATAACAGAATAATATAAAAATTGTGAGTACAAAAAACTCAAATTATAGATGTCATTTCTAGCATGATTAAGAGAAGAAAACCTCAAATCCTACCTTTATAAATCTAATAAATTTCCTTATTCTGAGTCTTAAAATACTTCTTTTCACAATATATTTTGTCTCCCTCAAACTCTAACTCCCTGGCCCAGTCTCAAAAAAAGGACCAACTAGAAAGAAAAATTGTAGTCTCCTTTATACCTAGGAACTATACTTCACCGAAGACAAACAATTGGTAAAAATCCAGACCCAACAGGGATGGAACACTCAACAACTTTGCCTTTCATGTGAAGAAGAGGGAAATCGGCTGTTATAGAATGGGGACCAATATTAGCCAATGTCTGGAAATGTCAAAACGATTAACATGAAACACTAAACTCCTGTGAAATCAGTGCTCTAATGGTGTAACTCCTGAATGCTCTCTCTACCATATTGCACACCAGGATTAAGAAAACAGTCCTTGAGTGTTTCACAATAGTGCCCTCTTCACAGCTGACCTCGTGTGCTTTCCAAAGTCCTTAATTCTGCCACTTTCAGCATCCCTGTCTCTGTGGATTTATGATGTGTTGCCAATATTATTACTTTCCCTGCTTCCACCCCTTCCACCCCAAATATTTTAGGCATTGTAAGTAACACATTTCCACATAAGGGTGCTGAAAAGTCAAGAAGCAGAATTTCTCAGCAAGAGGAGCTGTAGGTAAAGGGGCTCCCCCTCACCTTCTAAGCTAGCCCCCAAGAGGCTCTGTAACTATTGAGAAAGATGGAATGGAGAAAACAAGGATATCCCAAGGGGCAGAAGGGCTGCTTCAGGGAGGAGATTGGCCCCATTTCCCAACATGGTGAGTGCCAGGCCAGCTCTGGGATCAAGAGAGTTCCTCCGGCTTTGCAGGGACACACTTGATTCCCTTAGTCGGAACTGAATGCCATACCTCTTGGTAACATGGAGAAGTTTTATTCATATGCACCATCACCATGAGAACCAAACATCAGAGAACCATCCAGTCCTCCCAATCCACTATCACTTTTATGAAAAATAAAACATTATGTCATGGCTTTTCATGACAACTTTCTTCTCATTTTTCTAAAATAGAATGACTCATGTCACTCTTACATCTCTCTGATTATACAAATATGGGACTCTTTTATAACCTCTTCATATTAAATTGTCGACTGGCTGATTATTCCTCCCTTCCTGACAGTACAAAGCAAAAGTAGGTCAAATAATGACTGCTTCAGTAATACTCTGCTCTTACCTGTTAGATAATTTCAGCCAGAAACCATCCAAATCCCTGCATCAGGTGTCGCCCTTACAGTGGATATTCTGGTACCCCACCAAGACCACCACCCACCCCACAGTGATCGCTCATGGCTGAGCCTCTCTCCAGGGTGTGCCCTCCACTAAAGGGAACTGCTTAACCCAAGGTTAAGTGTCTCCTTAAGGCCAGCACATTCAGTGCCTGGTCAATAGGATGGGTACAAAAGTCTAGCTCCCTTGCTCCCACTTGGACAAGTCTGAGGAACCAGTCCTGCTCCAGGTCTCCCCATGGGATCCCCTGAGGCCTCTGGTACAAAATTACATTTCAATTCAACTTCTCCCTTTGCCTCATCTGCTTCTATCACACCCTCACCAGTATTGTCCTACACACTCTGCCCAATGTTCAGCTGCACATAAACCTCCATCTCTGAATCTGTGTCCCAGAAAACTAAACATGAGTCCCTACCTTCCCCTGTTGTTCGGTTTCTGAATTTGCTGTCTACTTATTGCTTCTTCACATAAACAGATATCTCTATCTATATGTATGTGTATATATTGTGTTTGTATTGTAGGGCCATAGAGATCCTTCTCACATTTAGTCTACATTTGTCCAATCAGGGCCTATTTTCAGTGACAAAAATCTGACCTGAAATGGCTTAAGCAAAGGGATTCTATTGGCTCCCAGATGGGAAAATTTAAAAAGTAGCCAGGCTCTAGGAACAGCTTGATCAGGGGGTTCAAATGATGTCACTGGGATCTATTTTCTTTTCCTCACTCTATTTCTTAGCCCTGTCCCTGCCATGTTGGCTTCGTTCTGAAAGAGGCTGCATCAGTTAGCTATTATCACAGTGATGGTGCCAAACCAGAACCACAGAATATCAGAAGCATTCTGCAATGAGCATTTCTTTGTCACACATCTGCCTGTCAGCTGATGTCAGCTGGGCTTACTCACCCCCTTTGGGGATCAGCTGAGTTAGGTTCTGCCTCACACAGGGGGCCAGCTAAGCTTGGGTCTTCTATGCAGGTTGGGGGCTCATGTTGAGGCTGGGCAATGGAGGGGACAGCTAGGTTGGAAGATTCTTCTCATGGCCACAGTAGAAGCACAAAGAGCAAGCCCAACTGCACAAGCATATTTCAAAAATTTTACTGTGTTCCAGCTGCTGACATCCCATTGGCTGAAGCAAGTCACATTGCAGAGCCCAAATCCCAGGGCTGCCCACTTGTAAGGTAAGTCACATGCAAAGGCCAATGTTAGTGCAATGAAGAGGGATATTCTTGTCATGGAAGTGGGGGGGGGGCAAGGTACATGTTTGAACAATACTAAACCTAACACAGAGTGCTTCCCCAATCACGATCCCAACTATCTGATACAATCTCATCAGCATGTATGTGCTTTCTATTCACAGTTGGGAAGCCAAGTATGCAGAGGGCCGACTTAAGTTGTATGTGGACTTTCCCTATCCCTGTGACTGCGCTCCTATCCCTGGCGTTGTTCAAGGTTCAACTGTATTTACTTCTAACCAACTTCTTGGGAAGAAGAATGCCTGCCTCAGATCCAGAAAGGTTATTTCTCACTGGCCCTGGTACATCCTCACTGCACCAGTTACTATGACAAACAGGATCCCCTGTGTTGACTTGAGCTGGGGAGATAGATCACCTTTTTCAAATTGCATGGGTTACATTCCACAGAAAGAAACCAGGCTGCAGTTACCAGAATGAAAGGATCCTGGGCTGCAAGACACCACATAGGGTGTAGGGACCTCACTGCTCCTGCTCTTGCTCCTCCTGTGGGGACTGTTTCTCATGGGCTTGTACCCATTACTCTTCCTGCTCCTCCCTTGAGTTCTGTACACAAGAGTCTTCCTTCGGCCTCTGGACTGCAGGGCTCAGTCTCCTCTGTGCTTGCCTCTCAGGCTCCCCCACACACCCCCAGATGCTCTCAAAATTGCCCTTTCTCTTGGGCTTCCTTCCCCAGCGGATCAAGCTCAGGACACCGATTTCTCCACGGGTGCCCACCCTGACTGCTGGCCCCTGGGAACAAAGGCCACACCAGCATCACCCTTCTCTTCCCTGGGTCACGTGGACACCCCTCCCACTCCCACCCTGGTCAGAGGCTGCAGCAACCTGCCAGGCCACACACTGGCCACCCTGACAGCCAAGTGGCTAGACCTGACGGATCTCATGCAGCTGCCCTGGGGCCTCTCTCGGGTCTGTTTTACAGGAGAGAGATTTATTTTCCTGAAGTTTTAGGGCAGGAAAAGACTCGCTTCCTGGAGGTGTGCCAAGAAGGAGGCAATCCACCCAGGAAACAAACAAGACCCTTTTCTCTATAGTCCTTCCTGCTTCCCCATGTCAAAGCCTCCCTGCTCCCCACAGTGAAAGGAAAGCTGTCATGATCAAAGTCCCGTATTTGTGATGAACTGCTGCTGGCTGGACCTGTGGGAGGACTGCCAGCACTTTAACTCCTTCTTCCCCACCATGTGCCGGCTGCTCTCAGAAGACTGCTGGAGTCATGTTTCGGTAAATGAAACATCTTTTTATGAGCAGAGAGCCATGCCAACTGGAGAGTTTGAAAGAATGATTAAGGACTCCAAAGGCAGCAAAGTCTGCCTTGGAGTATGTCTTGATCTCCTCAATTGCTTCATAATAGATGATCAAATATATTTGCCCCAGGAGAGTGAAGAGACTAAGAATGTGGGCTCAGAAGGCAAACTAGTTGTATTATTCTCTCTCCCACCTCCCTCTAGCTGGGAGACCTCGAATAAGCGATTTGGCTTTTCTGCACCTCAGTTTCCTCAACTATAAAATGGAGATTGCAGGGATCTCACGGGGGTGTTGGAAGGGATAAATAAGAAAATGCACATGATGCACTTAACCCAATGTTTGGCATACAGTACAAGTGTCCTTAACTTTCATTGTGGTTATCATTATAACTTTTATTATTCCAAAGGAGGAGGGGGACAATACCCAGGCTTGCTGAAAGCCAAGTGTTTTAAAAGTTACAAGTCTGGCTCAGTGGTTGAGCATCGACCTATGAACCAGGAGGTCACGGTTCGATTTTTGATTGGGGCACATGCCCCAGTTTCAGGCTCCATCCCCAGTAGGGGGCGTGCAGGAGGCAGCAGATTGATGACTCTCTTTCATCATTGATGTTTCTATCCTTCTCTCCCTCTCCCTTCCTCTCTGAAATCAATGAAGACATTTTTTTAAGTTATAAGATGTACTCTGCATAATCACACAGCCTCACTGTCTCTGGGCCCTCAGGTTCTGTTAAATAAGCATGTGACAGAATCTTATCACACCTTCCAGGACAACACAGTGTGACCATTTTCCAAAGAAAAATAAGTTACGGCCTAAGATTACTGAGCAATTGTATGGGCAGAACTGGGGGTGAGATTGCATCATGGGTCAGCCCAGACCTTTCATTCCCTACATATTTTCCAAGGACAGCAGCTTCATGATACAACAGTGAGCAATAAGGGTTTGCAAACAAAGATATATGTTGCCAACTATATACATCTGTAGGAAGTGCTCAAAGATAGAAATGAAGCACTCTGGAAGGATTTTGCAACTCTGCATATGTTTAACTGTACACTTTTTTATGGACACTTTAAAGTCTTCATGGTGGAGCCCATTTCAGGTTGCTGTTTTTTGAAAGTTTTACTTTTAATTGATTTTGAGAGAGAGAGGGTAAGAGGGGGAGAGGGGAGGAGAAAGAGGGAAACATTGATTTGTTGTTCCACTTATTTATGCATTCATTGGTTGATTCTTGTATGTGCCCCAACTGGGGATCGAACCCCAAACTTGGTGTATCCCGATGATGCTTTAACCAACTACGCTACTCAGCCAGGGCTACATTACATCTAACTCGTGGCAGAGTTAAGTTGCCCAGAGAGCACCCAGTGCTTTTGAGACTCTAGATTATTTCATTGAATTATAAATAAGAACAGGCTGGGACTTTGATAGTTTGGCCCTGGCAATTTCCAAGAGGTTTCACTTCTTGTCAAATACATTTTATTAATTTACTTAAATAGAGTTACAGCTGTGAAGACTTTTTGATAGCCACCACCATCACCCAACCCGGACCTGCAGCCGTTGTAAACCATTACACCCCAAATGATGATGGCCACAATGCCTAAGGAAACCACAGTGGAAAACGTGTCGCTTGTGGTTTATTTCCTAGAGCCATATTAAAGAGAAACAGGCTGGTTTCAAGAAACAAACTCTTAAATTTATAGAGTGAAAAAAATCTTAGTTTTAATTATAGTCTAGACTGCCTATCTTGGCAACCACCTCACCCAACGCAGAGTAATTTGTGGGAATGTGGGGTCGGTAGGACAACAACAAATGAGGGGCATCTTGTCTTAGCATGATGTAGGAAACCCACTTCCTCTCCACTTACCAAACAAGCAAGTACGTAGAAAATTCATGAAGGGTGAAACACCGAGATAAGACTCTTATCTGAAAACCCAGTAGAAATGGCAATAGTACTTCCAGATTGTTTATTTATTCCTATGATATTTATATAAAAGGGAGAACTTCCATTATTACTGGACTTAAAATGCTGTCAAGTGAAATAACATTCCTTGTTAATCGTGAGGAAACCACAGAACAACTATACTGTAGGACCTTCCAATTCTCTTTTCTGCAAGTGAGTTTTTAAAATGTTAGAGAATAAAACAGGTTGATCTATTTAAAGAATTCTGGCAGAAAGTCAGGTTCAAAAAGAATTTTGACACTTGAGGTTTGAACAAAATAGGCATTGATGAAGAGGAAAGAAGGAGTAGAGAAAAATAAATGACATGGTAATAAAATTACCAAAAGTCTTTCCTCACTAAAATGAAGGGGGAAGAAGTGGAAAAGGAAGAGAAGGAAATGAAGAAAAAGAGAAGGGGAAGGGGCGAAGGAGGAGATGAAGAAGAAGAAGAAATCCAGAGGGCTTCAAATGGACTAATAATAAAAGTCACAAAACTCCTTACTTTTTTTTTAATCCTCACCTTAGAGAGGAATGGAGAGAGAGAGAAACATTGATGTGAGAAATATCGATCGGTTGCTTTCTTTCCACATGTACCCCAGCAGGGGTTCCAACCCATGTCCCAGGCATGTGCCCTGACTGGGAATTGAACTGGTAAGCTTTTGGTGCATAGGACGATGCTCAACCAACAGAGCCACTCCCTACTTTAATCCATTTTTATGTTGCTGATTTACTAGTAAAAGCAAAAAGGATGTGATGAAAGGCATTGTGAAGTTTTCCCTATTGCTACTAAAACACTCTCTTGCAAATAAAAGACCTATGATTTTGAGAGAGAGAGGTGAACACTGACTTACAATGCAAGGAGAACTGAACCAATGTTGACTCAATGTTGCCAGACAGCCAGTCAGCACTGCAGTGGCCAGAGAGGAGGCACATGGTGACAGCCACGGCACTTCACTCGCTGCCTGGACCACAAGTGCAAGCAAGCTCTGGTCAGAAATGTTAGAGGCATCTAACATTTTCAGGGCTCAAAGCAAGGGTGTAAGCAGGGCCAATTATACCTTATGTATAAATATTTTAAAGTTTTAAGTCAAGCTCACAGATTCTTAAATAAAATCTATTTTTCTATTTAAAATATATTTCTATTTGGCAAATATTTCTTCATATTAACAACATTAAAGCAACAAAATTAAATAATAGATTCAAATATGTGATTTTCATAAGACAAAGTCAGTAAAATAGCAAAAATCTAAATTTCATTATTATTGCTCAGGTCTGGGTATTTTGTTGATGGTCAGTGATGCTCAGATGAGTAACAAAATGGAAATATACATAATGTGTAACTGATTATGTATTCATTCCATAAAATAAATAGTCTGTTCCTTCATTTAAGTGAAATTTAGGTTCAACTGACAATATTATATCCAATGTGTACAAAATTTGCATATATGTTATCAAAATGTAAATTAAGCTAAATATTAAAATGTTGAAATAATTACAATTATTTTTCAAATGTGAATTCAAAAGTTATTATTACCTAAAATATTGATATCAGCTCTTAAAATTAAAGGCAAAATACAAATTATAATTAATAAGTATTAAAGTTTTAAATCATATTTATTTAAATAAAACTGACTTTTTATTTAACTTTCTGAAATTCTTAAGTCTTATTCAGGGAGAGAAATGGGGAAATCTGTAATAGTGTTAAAAAGAAAGTTAAAAACAACAACAACAAACACATCATTAAGTTATCTTACCAGATTTCAGCTGGATTTTTCCTTCATTAAGCATTTCCCTTCTTGAGAGCTTTTGATTGAATGTCACAATTCTAAAAAAGTAAATTCTGACATTTTTTGCGAGCTTGCCATATTTACCACTTTTTTGGAAGAACAGGCTTTTGGAGTTTCCTAATCTGCCATTTTTCTGACATCCTATATTTGTCTTTAGAAAAACCAGTGTTTAAGTCTTCAATTACTTAAGATAGAAGCATCCCCCAAAATTCAAAGTACATCTTTGGAAGTCATCTCAGAAAACCACTGACTTCTCTAAGAGCCAACATTAAATGAGCACTAACATGTGTATCAAATATTATTGCTGATAATATAATTAAAATTAGCTGGTAAGTTAAAAAAAAGTCCTATTCAACATTTAAAAAAATAAAACTATTTCCAATTCTAGCCAACCCGATGTCCACTAATCGTCAATGTAAAGAATTGGTATTTTGCTTTGTGTATTCCAAGTCTAGACGTGTGTGTGTGTGTGTGTGTGTGTGTGTACAAATTCAGCAGTAACATGAGTAATTTCATGTCACAAATGTTCCTCAGCCACCATGGCAACTGTTGTGAATACAAAATAATTCATGAGTACCTCTGGAACCACTTTTTTTTCAATTACAGTTTACTTTCAATATTATTTTGTATTGGTTTCAGGTGTATAGCATAGTGGTTAGACAATCATATACTTTACAAAGTGTTCCCCCGATATTTCCAGTACCCACCTGGCACCATACACGGTTATTACAAATTATTGACTATATTCCCTATGCTCTACTTTACATCCCCATGACTATTTTGTAACTACCAATTTGTACTTCTTAATCTCCTTCACCTCTTTCTCCAGTCCCCCAGCTCCCCTTCCATCTGGCAATCACCAGTCCACTCTCTGTATCTATGAGTCTGTTTCAATCTTGTTTATTCCTTTATTTTGTTCTTTAGATTCCACATGGAAGTGAAATCATATGGTATTTGTCTTTCTCTGACTTATTTCATTGAGTGTAAAGCCCTCCAGGGCCATCCAAGCTGTAGCAAATGGTAATATTTCATTCTTTTTATGGCCAAGTAATATTCCATTGTACATATGTACCAGCACTTATTTTTTTATCCACTGGTCTATTGATGGGCACTTGGGTTGCTTCCATAGCTTGGCTATTGTAAATCACGTGCAATGAACATAGAGGTGCATATATTCTTTCAATGAGAGTTTCGGGTTTCTTCAGATAACTCTCCAAAAGTGGAATTGCTGGATCATAAGGAAATTCCACTTTTAATTTTTTGAGGGTCCTCCACACTGTTTTCCTTGATGGCTGCACCAGTCTGCATTCCCACCAACAGTGCATGAGGGTGGAACCACTTTCCAGAACATAAGATGAAGCAAGACTACAAAAATATTTTTTTCTTTAATGCAAAATCTATTGCATTCATGCAGAGAAAGGAGGGTTTGACAAGTTAGGAAAAAAATTGTGTTTTTTCTTATTGGGTGCTTCTGCTGCCCCCATTCTCCCCACGCTCAGATGCAGCGTTGTCTCGATCCAAACTGTAGAAGAAACCACAGACCTTCACAGCTTGTGGGCTGTCACCCTTTGTCCACAGCCAAGGGCTATATTATATGGAGAACCAGTTCCCTGAGTCCCAAATGTTGCAAGTCACGAGGATGGGCTTAGTTTGGGGCAATGGGCTGTGCTGTGTCAGCTCTCAGGGTCAGCTTCTAAGAGGTCAAAGTACATAGTTATTTGTGATCTGTGAGGGACTTCTAAAGCCCAAAGCAGGGCCATCTCACCTGGGTAGAAGGAAGGTTCCAGGTAGGGCTTATCCTCAAGGCAAAACAAAGGAAATTTAGGTTAGATTGTAAAATTGTAATTACCAATACCAGTGCGTCTTGCTGTGCCTATTCCTTCCCAGTGCTTTAAACTCTGTTTTCACTTGTGTATTTTTCTCTACATATTTCTTACAGTGAGGAGTTCAGACATGAAATGATGGCCACCATCCTGGGACCTGGGACCAGTCATTTTCCCTCTGTTTTCTCATCTGTAAACAGAGGGAGATGGGCTATATCATTCCCACCTTCACATGCTAGAGTTCTCAAGCTGCTATCTTCTTGTTTAAGGAGAAGAGAGTTTGGTCTACAGGAAAGAGCAAGGGCTGTGGAGTCCATGAGACTCCAGATCTGGGGCAAGTTACTTCATCTCTGTGGACCTACATTTCTTCATCTGTGAAGTGGAGGTGAGCCTGCTCATTCTCAGGATTGAAAACATGTCGGATGTATTACAGCCTGGGGTCTGGGGTGGGGATGGTGAGTTGTGGGTTGGAACTCATGGGGCCAGAAAAGAAACTGCTGATTTCTGAACTGCGTTTAGTAACTGAAGAAAATTAATCTCTCTAGATTAAAAAAATGGCGGGGGCAGAGGGGAGGGAGAGCACCTATGTTTGAAAGTAAATTTTTTAAAGTACTGGTATAACATACACAGAAAAAGTTAATGCTTCGTAAGTGTCCAGTTCAAATAACTTTCACAGAGTGGACACACCCATGCATCCAGCGTGTAAGCAAGAAGTAGAACATCATTAGCACCCACACAAGCTCTCTTCCTTCTCCTCCCACCCGCTCACTGACCACCAGCACTCTCCCTGCCAAAGGGAACCTGTCTGATTTCTAGCTCAAAGATTACTCGGCTTGTTTTTGAACTTTATCTAACTAGACTTGTGAATATGAAGTCTTTTGTGTCTGGCTTGTTTCTCTGCGTACTGGTTTGTGAGGTTCACCCATGATGCTGTGTGGAGCTACAGTTTGTTCATTCTCAGTGCTGTCTAGTGTTTCAGTGTGTGAATATGTCTCAATCTATTTAGTCCTTTCACCTTGTTGTTAGGAACGTTCTCGTATGTGTCTTTTGGTGAACATTTCTGCTGGGGCATTGTACACCTAAGAGTGCAATAGCTGGGTCAGAGGGCACGCATCAGTTCAGTCATCGTAGATACTCCCTAACGGTTTCCCAGGGTGGCTGAATGAGCTGACACTTCCACCAGCCGCATAGGAAAGTTCCAACATCTAATTTCCGGGTACTGACTGAGAAAAGACCATATTCCTTGGCTTCTTGTGGTGTGGCTTTTGGTGAAGAATTATTAATGATGACTCTTCCAGTTCTACACTTTGGCTCATTATGCAAACTAGTGATGCACACAGCCTTCCCGCAAACCTTCCCACACCCTCAGGGGCGCTGCCCACCGTGAGGTGTCTTTGTTGGGTCCCTCTCCAACGTTCCTGAAACGGAAAGGCCTTTTTGGTGACTGATGCAAGCTGATAGTCCAAACTGACAATTATGATTCAAACACACGTATACATGCGCAGAGTGGAAATGGCCTTGAACAAAAGACATATTTGTTGAAAAAAAGGCATTTAAAGGACAATTTCACACCAAGTATAATCCACTTTACCAATAGAGAGTGAAATTTTGGCCTGAAGTCTCCCAGTCTCCCCTTCCTCGGCCACAGTTACTCTGTTCGTACACAGTACCATGGGCTTTGCCATTGCTGTAGCCCCCACCAGGCTCAGGCATGACCCCAACTCCACTCATTTTGCTACGTGGGAAACACTGAAACGAGCTAGCCCGCCCTCCCCCATCAGACTCTAGCTCCTGAAGAACGGGTGACGCCAAAGCCCGAAGTTGACACTGTCTAATTGTCTCTGAGCAGGAAAGTCTGAATGGCCCCATTTGAATCTCTCACTTTCATGTGGCAATGGGAAAAGCAGGCCGTTTGCACATGACGGATAGAGTGCAAGACTTGCTGTAAATGTTGTTTATATTGCCTTGGGCAGATCAAATGACTTGAAGGATTAACATATCAGAATAAAAAGACTCAGATGCATGAGGAAAAGCCAGAAAACCCCACTCTCCTCAACACTGAGTCATTTTTTGACAGATTCAACTTGGCAAAAAAAATTAGGTTGGGATATAGGCCCTGCTCTGTTATAGGAGACTTTGGAAACAGAACGTAAAAAGGCAACTGTTGCATGAAACCATTAGACCCCAGATCCAATTTTCTTCCTCTGTCCACTCTTGGAGGGCGTCTCCAAACCAGGGAGGCTTTGCAGACAGAGCCTGTGCCCATAGGCGTGACTTTTTCCTGGCCCATTTCTTTTCTTCTTGCATTCTCACAGAGGTAGAGGCCAAGAGCTAGTACTAATTCCTGCTCATCAGCAGCAGCATGTGCAGTGATGAGCTCATTACTGAGTCACTGGCACATTCCTGCCATTGACAACATCTACCCATAACTGCTGGGAGGCTGGGAGGATTGCCTGGGTCAATCATTCCTGGGGAGGCATCCTTTCTTTATACACAAGCTTGTCTGTGCCTCAGCAGCCAGTCCCAGGCCCTGTATTTATGTTCACTTTCAAATCCTGTGTCATATTACAAGTAGCATTAAATTCCTCCTGCTGCCTTTTGGGGTGGGGGTTGTAGTATTTTTCCAGCACTGTTTATTTTAAATTCCAAGTTATTATTATTTCTTCTTGGTGGTTAAAAGTCCAGTTGGAAAGGTTTTCCACAAGACTGAGAATTCCTGAGAAACCCTGACAATATTCAGCATTCATGATTATCTAGACAGACATATTTTATGAAAATTGCTATGCCTTTGAATGCCTTCCCATGAATGAGCTCAAATGTTGAGATTCTGTTAGATTGGATTTCAGAACATATTTAACATATTTCCATCTGGCAACCTTGGAATGTCTCTCAATAACAGGGATTATAATAGGATTGTTATTTAGTATAAAAACATTTGCTCAGGATGGACAAGACTTCCTGAAAAATGTTGTACATCTTTATGGCTGACATTTTTGTTGTTTTGAATTAAGTAGTTTCCTTTTTTTTTCACCACAAGTTTGAAATATTTCACTATAAAACTTTTCCTATCCTACCTCAAACAAAGCTGGCAATTTTCCCTCAGAAGTATAAGAACTCAAATTAAGTCACATCCATGAAAATACTTTTATTAGTGGGAAGCCCAAGTTTCCCATACTTATATAAATATAATGATGCTTGTATAGTTTCTCATTTCTTAGGCTGGTGATCCAAGGAACTGTAACTGGGAATAGTCTATAAAATTTAATTTTTTATGGTGGACTTCATGTTTAAGGGAAATTAAGATTTTATTTTAAATCCCCCAAAGATTTCTAAATTTGTGAAAGTTACAGCACTTAGGGAGATCCAGATAAAACAACACTAAGGTCTCAATCTTTTGTGCATAGGGGAGAAGCATTGACTTGATGAGGCAAAGTCAAATTCAAGGATGAGACAAGAGTAAATGACACGAAATCCTGGAGAGAGAGATAGGAACTTAAAGAAAGCGTCAATATTCATTCAGGGCGAATGGGAACGTCTTGACTTGCAGGTCTCTTTAGAGAGAATCAAACCAAAAGTTGACAGGACAGTAATTGTAGAATAATTCCATGAAAGACAGACATTTGTTCTGTCTTCTCTTTTGAGGGCACTGTCTTCATGGGCCAATCAGAGGTGTCCAATGTTGATCGCCAATCCAAATGTCTAAAACCTCATCTGGACAAGTCAGAACACCTCCTCTTATTTGACCAACTCTCTACCTGTCACTGGAAAGATCCCAAGGTTGAAAAGGCTACTCTTTGGGAATATGAACTACATGGAGGCTACAATAATTCCTTCAGGCTAAGTGAGCAATCAATCTCCAGAAGATTCTAAGTTAAAGCTGAGTTTTGAGGATGGCAGAGCCATGCTCTTTCCATAATTTTGTCCTCTCAAATATTACCCTAATAGCCTGGCTGGTGTGGCTCGGTTGCTTGGAGCGTTGTCCCATGCACCAAGGGGTTGCGATTTGATGCCTGGTCAGGGCACATACCCAGGTTGAGGTTTGACCCCTGGTTGCGGTGCTGTATAGGAGCCAACCAATTGATATTATCTCTCTCTCTCTCTCTCTCTTTCTGGAATCAATAAAATGTAAAAAAAAAAAATTTAAATTATCCTAATAGGTAAATGAAGAACAAGAAACAGAAAAACACAGACTCCATCTTTTTTTAAATATATTTTATTGATTTTTTTTTTTTTTTTGCAGAGAGGAAGGGAGAGGAATAGAGAGTTAGAAACATCGATGAGAGAGAAGCATCGATCAGCTGCCTCATACACACCCTCTACTAGGGATGTGCCCTTGACTGGAATTGAACCTGGGACCCTTCAGTCCACAGGCTGACGCTCTATGCACTGAGCCAAACCGGTTAGGGCCAGACTCCATCTTTGAAAAACTAGAAGACATATGCAACCACACATTGCATTATATGAAGATTAACGTAGACGGAGAAAGGTTAATGACATAGCAGAGTGGAGGAAAGTCAAACCTAAGGGTTCTCAGAAGAAAAACTGATAAATGTTATCCTGGAAGAAAAGACACAGGATTGGAAGCGCTGGGTATTCCAGATGGGATGATTCTTTCTCAGAGAGGGAAATAAGTGATAGGAGAATTGATTAAAAGGCTCAAAAAGCCCTGGCTGGTGTTGCCCAGTGGTTAGAATATTAACCCACCCACCAAAGGATTTTGGGTTCGATTCCCAGTCAAGGGCATGTATTTAGGTTGCAGGTTCAATCCCCGGCCTCAGTCAGGGCAAATGCAGGAGGCAACCAATTGATGTGTCTCTCTCACATGGATGTTCCTATCTCTTTCTGTCTCTCTCTCCCTCCCTTCCACTCTCTCTAAAAATTAATGGAAAAAATATCCTCTGGTGAGGATTAACAACAACAAAAACCAGCTCAATAGGAGGAGACTTCTGCTTCTAGAAGCATGGCAAATTTGATACAATAGAGTTTTCTCCTGCAAAAATGCAATTAGAACCTGAATAAACTACAACAAAGATCATTTTAATGCATTTTGGTATTACTAACAATTAAGAGAAATCTCGTTTCCTTCCCTGTACCTTCTTCAGGAAGAAAATAAGAGCTAGTTGAACCTGAGTACAGAACTACAATAGTAAGTAAACCCTACTAAGTAAATTCCTGAGTTGGTGGCCCTGGGATCATTTGAGAAAAAGTGTTTACACCAGAGTTGGGGGCAGGGCACTAATCATGGCCCCTTGTGATGCTGAGAGAGATGACGCTCTCAACCAATCCAGGGCTATGAAAATACAAGCGTGGCTCATCTAGCATGTGCACCTTCTCTCTGGAGAAAAGCACCCTAGGACTCCCAAAGGTTCAGTTCTACAGAATATGAGTGCAAATCCAAAATTAACAAAACATAAAAGGAAAGAGCCTATTATGAGAGATGGCTGGAGCAACAAACTCAAATTTAAACCCTAAGAACCTCAGATGTTAAAATCAGCAGATATAGAATATAAAATAATTGTGTACAAAATTTAATGGGCTAATTTTTTTAAAGGAGCCAAGAACAAAAAGAGTACCAAACCTTGCAAGCCATGTTTGAAGAATGTACAAAGAACTTTTAGAATTGAAATACATAATCAATGGCATTTTAAACTAAATGAATAAAGTTAATCAATAGGCTAAAGTTAACTAAGGAAAAAATTAGTAAACTGGAATACAGAGCTAAAGAAATTACCCAGAATGCAACATAAAGAGGCAAGGAATTAGAAAATATGAAACGGTAATTAAGAAACATGGAGAGGAGAAACCAAGATGGCGGCATAGGTAAACACTGGAAATTGCTGCCTCGCACAACCACTTCAAAAATACAACTAAAAGACAAAACAGACATCATCCAGAACCACAGGAAGGCTGACTGAGTGGAAATTCTACAACTAGAAGGAAAGAGAAAAGCACACTGAGACTCAGAGGAGGTGCAGAAGTAAAGTGCAGAGGTAGGGAGGCGCACGTGGAAAGGGCTGGCAACTGAGGACACAGTTGTCTTTTTCAATTGGGAGTCTCAAGCTCCCTACTGCTCTGAACTCCAGTTCTGGGCAAGTCTCTGGGGACCCAGATTCATACGGGGAGAAACTGGACTGTCTGGCAGCGGGCGGAACTCGAGGGCAGCTTTCTCTCAGAGGTGCTTGCAGCGATTACCACAGGACACTGAGACCCGGGGCCTCTTAGGGCAGGGCTGAGGATCAGCCATAGCTGTTTGCCCCGCCCTGTTGATTCCCTGAGACTCCGCCCCATCCAAGCTGTGCGCGCATATGAATGGCCTGGCCCTTTGCAATCTAAATTACCTAACAAACTGCAGCTGGGTCAGAGAGACCCAGAACACCCAAAAGAAGGCCCAAGGCCCCACAGCAGCTTGCATTGCTTCACAGCTGGGCCTCATCTGGGCACCTCCAAACCCCAAACAAAGAAGAGGAATCTGTAGATCTCTCCATAGCTCCTGCAGGGTAGCCTCAGGCAGAAGCTAAATTAGCCCTTCCTTAGAGATCCAAGAGCCAGTGTACCCAGTGGTCAGAGTGGGACCATCCAGATTACAACTCCTCAGATCCATAAGGGACACACTCAGGGGGCAGACTCAGTAAGCACCAAAGCCCCACTGAAGCAAGTCTTGCCCCAGAAAGGTGTCTCCAGCACAGAAGTTCTCCCACCATAGACACAGCTGATTCTCACAGCCAATTGGCCTGGAGGTCAATTCCTCCCAGTGATACCTACAACAATCAAGGCTTAACTACAACAAGACTGTGCACAAAGCCCACAAAGGGGTGCACCAAAAGTGTCCACCTCAGGTAATTGGGGAGGCTGAGCCACTGGGCCCTATAGGACACCTAGCACACAAAGCCACTTTATCAACACAGGGAAGCAGCCAAAATGTGGAGACAAAGAATCAGGTCACAAATGACAGAAATGGAGGAAAGCAAACTACTGGATATAGAGTTCAAAACCACGGTTATAAGTTTTTTCAAGAATTTTCTAGAAACCACGGATAAATTTAGTGAGACCCTCGATAAATCTAGTGAGACCCTCAAGGATATGAAAAAGGACCAACTAGAAATTAAGCATACACTGACTGAAATAAAGAATATTATACAGAGATCCAACAGCAGACTAGAGGATCGCAAGAATCAAGGCAAAGATTTGAAATATGAAGAAGCAAAAAACACACAACCGGAAAAACAAAAAGAAAAAAGAATCCAAAAATATGAAGATAGTGTAAGGAGCCTCTGGGACAACTTCAAGTGTACCAACATCCGAATTATGGGGGTGCCAGAAGAAGAGAGAGAGCAAGATATTGAAAACCTATTTGGAGAAATAATGACAGAAAACTTTCCCTACCTGGTGAAAGAAATAGACTTACAAGTCCCGGAAGCGCAGAGAACCCCAAACAAAAGGAATCCAAAGAGGACGACATCAAGACACATCATAATTAAAATGCCAAGAGCAAAAGACAAAGAGAGAATCTTAAAAGCAGCAAGAGAAAAACAGTTAGTTACCTACAAGGGAGTACCCATACGACTGTCAGCTGATTTCTCAACAGAAACTATGCAGGCCAGAAGGGGGTGGCAAGAAATATTCAAAGTGATGAATAGCAAGAACCTACAACCAAGATTACTTTATCCAGCAAAGCTATCATTCAGAATTGAAGGTCAGATAAAGAGCTTCACAGATAAGAAAAAGCTAAAGGAGTTCATCGCCACCAAACCAGTATAATGTGAAATGCTGAAAGGTATCCTTTAAGAAGAGGAAGAAGAAAAAGGTAAAGATAAAAATTATGAACAACAAATATATATCTATCAACAAGTGAATCTAAAAATCAAGTGAATAACTAATCTGATGAAAAGAATAAACTGGTGAATATAATAGAATCAGGGGCATAGAAAGGGAATGGACTGACTATTCTCAGGGGGGAAAGGGGTGTGGGGGTGCGGGAAGAGACTGGAAAAAAATCGTACACCCATGGATGAGGACAGTGGGGTGGAGTAAGGGCAGAGGGTGGGGTGGGAACCAGGTGGAGGGGAGCTATGGGGGGAAAAAGAGGAACAACTGTAATAATCTGAACAATAAAGATTTAATTTTTTTAAAAAAAGAAAGAAATTGGAGAGCCTTGGCTGGCGTTGCTCAGTGGTTAGCAAGCCTGCACACCGCTAACCCCTCCCTTTCTCTCTCTCTCTCTCTCTCTCTCTCTCTCTCTCTCCTCACTCCTCAGATAAGGATTAAAAAAAATGAAGAGCAGAATCAGAAGTACTTATTTATGTATAATTGGAATCTGAGGAAAAAAAGAGATTAGAAAAAATGAAACAGAGGCAACATTTGAAGAGATAAAGGCTGAGAATTTTCCAAGACTAATGGAAGAGACAAATCTACGCACATTAGAAAAATTGTGTATAGTAAGCCAAATGAGGGGGGAAATGTAGTGGAATTGAAGAATTCTAAGAAAAAAGAGACAATATTAAAAGCATCTGTAAAGAGGAGAGAGGCCACCTACAAAAAAATAAAAATTAAGACAGCTATAAAAGACTAAATAATATGTTCAAAGTGCTAGAAAATATAATTGTAAAATTAAAATTGTGTAGCAATAAAAACAACTTTTAAACATAAGAATAAAAACAAATTTTTTAGATAAAGAAAGAGACAGAATCCACCTTCAAAAGACAGGGGAGACTTAACTAAGGAAAAAAAATAGTAAACTGGAAGACAAAGCTAAAGAAATTACCCAGAATGCAGCATAAAGAGGCAAGGAATTAGAAAATATGAAACGGTATTTAAGAAACATGGAGGACCCTGGCTGGCATGGCACAGTGGTTAGAGTGTGGGCCTGTGCACCAGAAGGTGGCAGATTCAATTCCTGGTCAAGGGCACACACCTGGGTTGCAGGCTGAAGGGGAGAAGTGGAGGTAAAATAGGGGACATCGTAATAACGTCAACAATAAAAAATAAACTTTAAAAAATTCTATGAATGCACATTTTTTTAAATGACATTGACCAAACTCCTAAAGGGTGAACTTCAGAAATAATATAGCCTCCGAAGAAAAGATGGGGAAGCAAGAGAGAATTGTGAGCAACTAAATTAGTAAACATGTAAGCAAACCATCGCTATCTCCATGTATAGTCAGTATAACAATAATATACATTTTGTGAGTTGAACCAAGTAACAGAATTAAAATTATGTGACAAGAATATCTAAATTGGGAAGTTAATAATCAATGTTAGAGTAAACTAAAGTTGAATTATTCAGATATTGAAAAATTTAAATGCTGTTAGGATGGCATAAACAAATCCAAAGACAGCAATAATTCTGACATATGTATATGTATAAAACCAGTAAAAAGAGATTGTGAGGCTGGATTTTAAAAAAGAAAAAATCCACTATATACTGCTTAAAAGACACCCACCAAAATAGAATGTAATGGCAAGATTAAATGTGAAAGGTAAATACAAGTGTATAAACACTGAATAATAAGGAAAGTTGCTATATTTTTTTACTAAACAAAACAGATACTAATCAAAACCATTTTTTAGGATATAGAGGATCACTACATATTGATAACATTTAACTCACCTGGCAGAAATAATCATTCTTAACTTGTATCACCAAAAATTAGCCAAGTATTAACAAGTATACAAAAATTTCTAAAAAAGATAGAACTCAGGGAGATACTGACTAATCTGTAATCATACTGAGAGATTTCAGACTATCTCTGTCAATTATTAAAGGTCAAGTAGACAAAAAAAATAGTGAAGATATAAAAGTATTGAATGCTGCAGTTAATAAATACATAATAGAATTAGCAATTAGAGTATATATGTTTTTCTCAAACACACACATGGAACAGTTACAAAAATTGGCCACATTCCAGGCAATAAAACACACCTCACCAAATTTTAAAGAATAACTATCAGGCAGGCTTTGCTTTCAGACCACAATGAAATTAAAATAAAAATAATAAAAAATATAAATGAGAAATCACACTTGTAAAGAATTCATAAATCAAAGAGGCCAACTGAATAGACATTTTAAAAATAAAAGTGAATAATAATAAGCTTATGATATATAAATACAAAATTTGTAGGATACAAATAAAATACTATTTTAAGGGAAAGTTATAGTGTTAAATTATTATAGTAGAAAAGAAAAAAAATTATTAAGTTAAACATCCAATTTATACTAGTAAAGTTAGGGGGAAAACTCAAATAAAGTAGATTGAACGAGATAATACAAAATAAGAGTAAGAATGTAGTAAATAGAAAACAAAGATACAATACAGAGGATCGCCAAAACTAAAACTTGGTTGTTTCAAAAAATAAAATAAAATAAAATAGAACCGATTTTTGGTGAGAGAGAGAGAGAGAGAGAGAGAGAGAGAGAGAGAGAGAGAGGAGGCACAATTAAAATGTAATAGGAATAAAAGAGGTATTTAAATACAAACATAGCAGACAATAAAAACAGTGAGTGAATATTATGAACAACTTGATGTCCATAAATTTTATAACATAGTCACAATGAACAAAATCTTAGAAAAATTAAGCCTAATAAAAATAAAATCGAGAAGAAGTAAGAAAGTCTGAAAAGTGTTATAACCACTGAAGAAATAAAATCGGTAGTTAAAATAATCCCACAAAGAAAACATGAGGCCCAAATGTTATTACAGGTGAACGCTACCAAACTACCAGAGAACAAATCATTCCAACCTAATACAAACTCTTTTGGAGAACAGAAGAGAAAATGCCCTAACTGTATAAAGCTCTATATACTGCAATGCCAAAATCAGCTAAGGACAGAATGAAAAAATTACAGGGTACTCTCACTCATGAACTCAGATGCCAAAATTTCACCCAAAAAACTGAGGAACCAATTCTACCAAGTTGAATTTATCTTAGATACAAAAGAATGTTTTAACACTAGAAAACTTATACCTGTTAGTTGCCAAAATAATATATTAAAAACTAACAATGATAACATATTTTTAATAGGTGCAGAATAAAATTCAACACCAATTCATGATTTAAAAACAAACAAACAAACAAAAAACACTGTTGCCAGCTGGAGGTCACTGGTTTGATCCCGTCAGGGCACATGCCCGAGTTGTGGGCTCCATCTCCAGTAGGGGGTGTGCAGGAGGCAGTTGATTGATGTTTCTCATCAATGTTTCAATCTTTCCTTCTCTCTTCCTCTCTCTCTAAAGTCAATAAAAAAAAAGCATATTTTAAAAAAAATACTGTTACCAAACAAAGAATAGAGGGAATATCCTTAACTTGATAATCTCCCAAACCTACAACAACAGCATTCTTAGAGGTGAAAAGTAAGAAATATTTTCCTTAAAACCAGGACCAAGACAGAAATTTCTGCTAACATTATGATGTTCAATCATGTGCTGGACATCCTTGTCAATACATAAAGTAAAAAATAAAGAAGTGAGCCCTGACTGGTTTGGCTCAGTGGATAGAGCGTAGGCCTGTGGACTGAAAGGTCCCAGATTCGATTCCAGTCAAGGACATGTACCTTGGTTGTGGGCACATCCCCAGTGGGCGGTGTGCAGGAGGCAGCTGATCAATGTTTCTCTCTCGTCGATGTTTCTAACTCTCTATCCTTCTCCCTTCCTCTCTGTAAAAAATCAATAAAATATATTTTTAAAAAAATAAAATAAAGAAGTGATAACCATGGAAGGAAAGATTGATCAATTTGACCCTATATTAAAATTAAAACTTACTGTTCATTGAGATAAACTGTAAAAGTCTCCATAAAAAAGTGAAATGATAAGAAACAAACTGGGAGAAAGATTGCCACACATGTAAAAGTAAAAAGATTAATATCCAAAATGCAGAAAGAATACCTACAAGTAAATTGCTTTAAGAAGACAGTCAATGGAAAATGGCCAAACATCATGCATAAGCCTTTCTCCCAGCAGAAGGAACACATATGGCAATCACAGGAAATAATCACATAGGAGTCATTAGTATTGAGGGAACTTCAAATTAAACCTGTGATTGCCTGGCCGGTGTGGCTCCATGATTGAGCATTGACTTATGAACCAGGAGGTCACAGTTTGATTCCTGGTCAGGGCACATGCCTGGGTTTTGGCTCATTCCCAGTAGGGGGCATGCAGGAGGCAGCCAAAAGGTGTGGGTTCCATTCCTGGTCAGGGCACATATTTAGGTCTGGGTTCAATCCCTGGTCAGAGCATGTATGGGAGGCAATGTTTCTCCCTCACATCGATGTTTCTCTCCCTTCTCTCTCTAAAATCAATTCAAACTCATCTTTGGGTGAGGATAAATAAATATAAAATAAAATAAATTGACTTTAGATCCAGACCTTCACAAACTGTTAAACAGAGACTTTTGAAAATAAGAATGTATTTGCGCTGGCTGGTGTAGCTCAATGGTTAGATTGTTGGCCCTCACAAAGGAAGGGTCTTGGGTTCAATTCCTGATCAAGGGCATGTACCTGGATTGCCGGTTTGTTCCTCGCCCCAGTCAGGGTTCATGCGGGAGGCAACCAATCAATGTGTCTCTCTCACATCAATGTTTTTCTCTCTCTCCCTCTCCCACTCTCTCTAAAAATCAATGGTAAATATATCCTTGGGTGAGGATTAAGCACAAAATTAAATAACTATAAATAATGATGTATTCAAATCACACCGCTTTCACTAAAAATATTACTTCTAATCTTAATATTTTAGTAAAGACAATAATGTTTTGGTACTACTAAAAAACATTAAATTACTTGGTTACTTATGTTTTTAAATTTTTTATCATCTTTAAAAATTTTCCATCTTTGTATACATTTTAGAATGTGAATACCATATTACAATGGTGATGAATGATATAATTTATTTATTTTTTTAAATATATTTTATTGATTTTTTACAGAGAGGAAGGGAGAGAGATAGAGAGTTAGAAACATCGATGAGAGAGAAACATCGATCAGCCGCCTCCTGCACATCTCCTACTGGGGATGTGCCCGAAACCCAGGTACATGCCCTTGACCGGAATCGAACCTGGGACCTTTCAGTCCGCAGGCCGATGCTCCATCCACTGAGCCAAACCGGTTTCGGCAATGATATAATTTAAAAGTAACTGTACATACTAGGTGTGCGTGCTCAAGAATTTTTTTTCAATAGAACTGCAGGATCAAAACGTCTCCTCCATTACAGAGCATGAGCTTTGGAGTCAAATGGTCCTGTCTTTGTCCCGATACTTTCCAGATATATAATCATGGTGAAGTTATTTAGCTTCCATGTGCCTCAGTTTCCTCATTTGTAAAATGAAGGTAATAATATCACCTACTCTGGAGTCATAAACACAAATAGGTAGGTTGTGTTTTTTTTAAAATTCATGTGACTTCTATAGTCTACTAGTATATTTTTCCATTTTGGTAAAAACAGGGATACAAAAAACATTTGATTATTATAAGAATCAATAAAACAGCACATAGGAAGATAAATGGGAGCCCGTAGTGTGACTGAACTCAAAGGGTTCGCTGCTTGGGGTGCTCTATTCAAAAAGGAGACATGGTTGTTGCAAGGTAGTTTTATTTACTTGCAGCAAGTAAAGGAGACAGGGGATTCGTATCCAAAGCGCTGCCTCCCAGAAGGGAGGCTTAGCCATTGCTTATATACACTATTTGGTCAATTACATGTTGACTCTTCTTTGCAGTTGGTTACTTTTATAGGTTTGAGTTCCTGTTAACTTCATCCTGTTTATACCTTGTCTGCAAAATACTGTGCTACATTTGAACATTTAGCAAGAACAGCATTTAGTAAGAATGGCCCAGACCTTGAGACCCTTGTCCTATCTAACCATAGGAAGTGGTGCAGGCTTGTGGCAAACTGGAAATATTACCCCCACCTCAAAAACTCAGCTGCTACCCAGCACTATCTGATAACGGCCTAGAATTGCCAGATTTTCCGTTTATTCAAGAGAATCTTGAAATTTGGGTCTTTGTGTGTGATCTCCTGATTTTTCAATATTTATTAGAGAAAGGATGTTAAAGGTGTAGGAAAGACAACACAGCTACAGTCTGTGACTTCTATCTTACCCAGAAGATTGAATGACATAATGAACTTTAACACGGAGGAGCCCCTAATAAATGCTGGGGGTAGGCAGTAGTTGTTATCTATCAGATTAAGCTCCTAGAAGGATCATGAATGAGGAAAGAGGCTTAGGGACATGGCATTGCCCAGAGCAGCGGTTGCCAACCGGTGGTCTGTGGAGCACTGGTGGTCCGTGAGGTCCAAAAGGTTGGTGACCGCTGGCCCAGAGGACAAAGCTGGGTGGAGTGTTAGAAGACAAACAGGGCAAGGCAAAGAAAATAGAGAGAGAGAGAGGAACCAAGATGGTGGTGTAAGTAAACACGATACTCAGCGCCTCCCACAACCACATCAAAATTAAAACTAAAATACAGAACAACTATCATTCAGAACTGCCTGAAATCTGGCTGAATGGACGTCCTACAACTAGAGAAGTAAAGAAGAAAGCACATTGAGACTGGTAGGAGGGGCAGAAGCACCAAATGGGCTGGTCTGACACCCACATGTTTTTCACTGGGAGGGAGATCTTGGCTGCAGAGGCCTCCTGTGAGGAGCAAGTAGTCCCAGCCCCACACCAAAGCTGGGAAGAGAAGTCCCCATAACTTTGGGCTGTGAAAACCAGCAGAAATTGTGGCTGAGTGACACTAAGGCTGCTGGAGACCCAGACATTTCCTCTTAAAGGGCCAGATATGGACTTACTAAGACTCACTTTCTCTGAGCTCCACACTGGGCAGCAGCTTGAAAGGATCCAGGGACATACAGGGAGGAACTGGATTGTCTGGAATCAGGGCAAGAACTTGGGGGTAGCTTTCTCACAGACAGAAGTGCTCACAGCCAGTCTTCCTATGCTAAGACCTCCCCCCAGGGGTCATTGTTCCTATGCTAAGACCAGAGTGCCAACTGACAGGTGCCATATCTGAGTTTCCATCAACCTGGACCTCACTCTTTACCCCACCCTGGCAATTCACAGAGACCCTGCCCTGCCCAATTTGCAGCCCTACACAAGCTGTTTGCAGCAGCTTTCCCCTATGAATGGCCTGTCCTGGATCAGGCTTCAGACTTTCCTACAATCTCTCAAACAAGGAGCAACTGGACTCAGCATGCCCCATACCTCTTCATAAGTGGCCCCAGGCGCAGCACTAGCAACAGCCTGTCTCAGTTCACAGTTTGGCATCTCCAAGCCCAACACAAGTAGCAACCATCTGCAGATAGTTTTGTAACTCCTGCCAGGTGACCCCAGGCAGGGCACAGGCAGTAGCTGACTTTGCACCTCCCAGAAGGCCCCAGAGCCAGTGCACCCAAGTGGTCAGCTTCAGACTACACTAGATTTCAACTCTACACATCCACACGCGACTCATCAAGAGGCAGACTCAGTGAGCACCAAAGCCCCAATGAAGTAAGTCATGCTCCACAGGGGTATCTCCTGCAGAGCAGCTCTCCCACTGTAGTTGCAGCTGGTCCTCACAGCTAATTGGCCTGGGGATCAATTCCTCCCAGTGATACCAACAGCAATCAAGGCTCAATTACAACAAGACTGTGCACATTGCCCACACAGGGACGCACCTAGTGCCCAGCTCAGGTGACTGGGGAGGCTGAGCCACTGGGCCCTAAAGCACCTACTACACAAGGCCAGTCTACCACCTCCAGGAGACATAGCAGCTCTACCTAATACATAGAAACAAACACAGGGAAGTAGCCAAAATGTGGAGACAAAGAAACATGTCATAAATGAAAGAACAGAAAAAGTCTTCAGAAAAAAAACTAAATGAAATGGATACAAGCAAACTACTAGATACAGAGTTCAAAACAATGGTTATAAGGATGCTCAAGGAACTTAATGAGAGCTTTAAGGGACTTAGTGAGAATTTCAAGGATCTTAGTCAAAACATCAAAGACATAAAAAAGGACCAGTCAGAAATGAAGGACACACTAACTGAAATGAAGAACAATTTACAGAACCAATAGTAGACTAGAGGATGCCAAGAATCAAATCAGCAATTTGGAATATGAGGAAACAAATACACCCAACCAGAAGAGCAAAAAGAAAAAATAATCCAAAAATATGAAGATAGTGTAAGGAGCCTCTGTGACATTCAACATTCACATTATGGGGGTGCTGGAAGGAGAAAAGAGAGACTAAGATATTAAAAACCTATTTGAAGTGCCAAAACCGGTTTGGCTCAGTGGATAGAGCATCGGCCTGCGGACTGAAAGGTCCCAGGTTCGATTCCGGTCAAGGGCATGTACCTTGGTTGCGGGCACATCCCCAGTAGATGTGCAGGAGGCAGCTGATCGATGTTTCTCTCTCATTGATGTTTCTAACTCTCTATCTCTCTCCCTTCCTCTCTGTGAAAAATCAATAAAATAAAATAAAAAAAACCTATTTGAAGAAATATTGACAGAAAACTTCCCCTACCAGGTGAAAGCAATAGACTTACAAGTCTAGGAAGCACAGAGAGTCCCAAACATGATGAACCAAGACACAGCGTAATTAAAATGCCAAAGGTTAAAGACAGAGAGAATCTTAAAAGCAGCAAGA
Organism: Myotis lucifugus; assembly: GCF_000147115.1. Lineage (NCBI taxonomy): Eukaryota > Metazoa > Chordata > Mammalia > Chiroptera > Vespertilionidae > Myotis > Myotis lucifugus. Next base: position 1,780,356 of record NW_005871237.1, on the reverse strand, counting down.
GAAAAGCAGTTATTTACCTACAAGGGAGCGCCCATATGACTATCACCTGATTTCTCAACCGAAACCATGCAGGCCAGAAGAGAGTGGCAAGAAATATTCAAAGTGATGAATAGCAAGGACATACAACCAAGATTACTCTACCCAGCAAAGCTATCATTTAGAATTGAAGGTCAGATAAAGAGCTTCACAGATAAGAAAAAGCTAAAGGGGTTCATCAGTACCATACCAGTATTATATGAAATGTTGAAAGGTATTTAAGAAGAGGGAGGAGGAGGAGAAGGAGGAGGAAGAGGAGGAGGGCGGAAAAAGATAAAAAAAAATATGAATAAAATGGCAATAAATACATATCTATCAACAATTGAATCTAAAAATCAAAATAAACAAACAAGGAGTCTAATGAACAAAATAAACTGATGAATAAAATAGAACCAGAAGCATGGAAACATGAAACAGACTGCTGAATCTCAGAAGGAAGGGAAGGGGTGGGTGGGAAGAGATTAACCAAAGAACTTACAGGCATATATGCATTACTTATGCACATAGACAATAGGGTGGCAAAGACCTGGGGCAGGGCGGGAACTGGGTGGAGAGAGACAGGGGGACATCTGTAATATTCTCAACAATAAAGTTTTTTTAAAAAAGAAAACATGAGAGAGGAGTGGAAATGAATTTCATTCTCTGATAGTGCTGATTCTATCTTTGTTCCAGGCATTGGAACTATTAAAATGACTTATTCTGGGTGCCTGTCCTCAACAGGACCTCCTAATGGGAGAGGGAGACAAATATTCAATGTGATGAACTCTAGAATCAAGGCAAGGACTGATAGTGATGGGAATCCATTTGTACTAGGGGAGGACAGGAAATTGGGAATGTATTTCCTAAGAGATGCTGTGCCTGGATTTGAGGGATGACTCAAGTCCACCACTCGGAAAAGGAAGGAGGGACATTCCGGGCAGAATGTATGTATGTGCCATGCAAACGTGGCACGTCGTCAGTGGCTGGGGGTGGGAGGAGGAAGGCGGAGTGGGAGATGAGGCTGGGACCGGCAGGTTGTAGCCAGATTGTGAAGGGCTTTGTGGGCCCTGCTAGAGTGTGTTTGTGCCACTTCTTAGAGTGGATGCAGCCAGATGACCAGATTTATGCTTTCAAAAGATCACTGGCTACATTTGGCATCTGGAAGAGAGGGAGGGAGCCGCGAGACAGGAAGCCAGTTTGGCAACCAGTTGCAGTGGTCCAGATGAGCTCATGACGGCCTGCCCGAGCAGAGGGAGTAGAACGGAGGTGGAAGCAGAAATGAAAGGCTTTTCAGAGGCTGCTTTCTCCTTCTATGTGCTGGACACAGAGAGGCATAAACCTCTTTCTAAGATCCTCCTCCTCCTCCTCCTCCTCCTCCTCCTCCTCCTCCTCCTCCTCCCTCTCTTCCTCCTCCTTTTGGTTCCCTCTATCTCTCTTCTCTCTTTCTCTCTCTCTTTCATTTTTTACTAAATGCTTTAAAAGCGAGAGGGGAGGTAAATGAAAAAGCATTGCATCATGAGGTGACCTTGGAAAACCACTACTGGTCAAAGTAACCAGAAGTATATTTGAAAAAGCTACAGGCCACACAAGTTCATTACTAACTGCTCCATTCCCTCTTGTGTCTCTGGACTACCTTGTTTTCTTCTCTTCTACGTGAAATGTGGCATATTCTTCAAAACTCAGCATATGTTTCACCTCCAAACGAAGCCATCCTCTCTGCTACATTCCTCCCCTACTGTGCAGTTCATTCTTCTCCCAGCTGAGTTCTTATAACGTTTTGTTCACACTTCCGGGTCACCCCAGGCACCATGGGGTGTCGTGTGAGACTCGCTGTGTGTCTGCTTTTCCAACTAACTGCAAGCATCGCCTTACTCAGTTTCAGGTTTCCTGTGCCTTGCACGGTGCTTGGCACCCTAGTAAGTGCTCAGTAAATGTGTGTTGAATGGATGAGCCCTGCACAAGGGGATAAACAGGCAATAGTAGAAATTTTTTTGATGTTGTTACTTGGCAAGCTAAAGTTTGTGATAGTACCTACACTGGGCATATGTAAAATTCTGACCTGCAATACACATTAGGATTCTGGGATTCGGTGCTGAGAAGAAAAAAAAAAGTCAGTGGGAGATTTGAGAAAATCTTTAAGTCCCTTCCTTAAAAATATCCTTGCCTAGTACTGAAGGGCAGAAATAGACGCCTTGGGTGTAGAGAACCAGGAACCTCACTGGCCAAGTTTGGGTAAAAGGCCCCTCCTATGTAATTGGATGAAAAAAAAAAAGGAAAATTTCTTTTAGACAGGCACAGGATTTTGGCTGAAGTTCAGCCACATACCTATTCTAAGCTGAATTTGGGTATAGCCCTAATAATTACAGTTACTCTTTAGAAAAAGAGCCCAAGAGGTTTACCTGGAGATTTTTTCCAGATGTAAGCAGGTATGTGAGAAGCGCAGTAATGGAGATGTAAACCGGATGAGGCCATTTTGTGCCCCATAGTCTTCTCTCCAATCGCTCGAATGCTAGGAGATGTTCCCCAGCAATCATAAGGATGATGCAACGCAGCCATCTAACAAACACCAGATGCCTGAATAGCCTCACGATCTGTAGTGTTAAGGTGGGGGCGGGGCGGAGGGAGAGGAGGGTGAAACACCAAGTTTGAATGCCTTTGCGGTTATCAATCTGTCATGAATTGCATCAAACAGAAACAAACCTCTTTATTTCATCAGGACGGATCCATCATATGCCCTGCAGACCTGCTCTGGGTGTGGCTGGAGCCCTGAGGAACCGGTCCCCTGCCTTCTTCCTCCAACTGGCAGAGTGTCAGCGACTTAGTGCCACTGGGAAGGCCATCCCATCCCCACCACTGGGGCTCTACCTCTTTCTGGATAGGAGAGATTAGCTGGGTCAGCGGTGCCAGAGCTGATGTATTTTGATCAAATGCATCTTTAGTATCACCTCTATTCTTCCGTTTTCACCCGTGAATCCAGAATGTGGCTTATTTGTTTCTGTGGTAGTTAGAAATTATTAGGAGTATTAAAGTTGGTCCTTGGGTGGGGGGAAGGGGAAGATGAAACTCTCCGTCACTGAAATGTAAAAAATGTAAGGTACACAATCCTTAATGAACCCTCTCTGAAATAGGCAGTCACACTGCCAAATGTTTTGGAAGGGCAAATTGCAATTAATTGGAAATAAATAAGAAATTATATAAACACCACCACCACCTCACCACCCCCCCTCCCAAGTGTAAAACCTATGTTAGTGAACTGAACACTAACCAAATAGCTAGTGTCTAGATTGAAGGCAGTTTAATGTTGAGTAGGGAGCACAGCCTTGGAAGCCTTTAGACAAACTTGGATTTCAATTTGAGCTTGGCCAGGTATTAGCTATGTCACTTGTCTTAACGGCTCTGAGCATTAGCTCACCATCTGTGAAATGGGGATATAACTACCCACTTCATATTAGAGATAATGGATCAAGTGCCTGACTTAGGGAAGTTGCTTAATACACAGAATCATTAAGATGGAAAGAAGTCCCATGATGCCCTAGCCAGTTTGGCTCAGTGGATAGAGCGTCATCCTGCGGACCAAAGAATCCCGGGTTCGATTCCAGTTAAGGGCACATACTAGTACTTCAGTTGCAGACTCCTTCCTGGCTCGGGCCCTGGTCGGGGGCTGTACAAGAGGCAACCAATCAATGTGTTTCTCTCACATCAATATTTCTCTCTGTCTTTCCCTCTCTCTTCCACTCTCTCTGAAAATCAATAGAAAAATATCCTCGGATGAGGATTAAGAAAAAAAAGTCCTTAGGACCAAGGATCCAGTGCAATCTCTCTCTGAGAGGGTGCCCACGCCTTTCTGCCCACCTCTTCTTTCCCTCAGGAGTGTTCCCTTTACCTTTAAAGGAGGAGGAGGAGGAGGAGGAGGAGGAGGAGGAGGAGGAGGAGGAGGAGAAGTCCATGGTGATATCAAAAGCCTTAGGAATAAAACTTCGGGCATCCCCACTTTAACTCTTTCTCTCTCCTGTGCTGTCTAATCGATACAACCTCTCTGCAGTGTGGGCCCTGACAGTTGACTTTTCTGTCTGTAATGCAAGTGTCTGATTTAAGCTTTGACAGGCCCAGGCTATCGTGAATAAGCACATTGCCAGCAACACAACTAGATGAAGAGCCAGGACTTACCTCACCCCATCAGGAAGCTCCTTTGTTTTAGAGACCCTGGTTGATTTAGATAATTGGCCACTTGGGATTTTTCCTTTTTCTCTCTTCCTACACTTCATCTTTTTTTTAAATATATTTTTATTGACTTCAGAGAAGAAGAGAGAGGGAGAGAGAGATAGAAACATCAATGATGAGAGAGAATCATTGAATGGCTGCCTCCTGCACTTCCCCTACTGGGAATCCAGCCTGCAACCTGGTCATGTGCCCTGACCAGGAATCAAACCATGACCTCTTGGTTCACAGGTCAATGCTCAACCACTAAGCAACACCAGCCAGGCTTTTCCACACTCTAAATTACCACTCGTATGTTTTAAATTCTCCAATGAAGAGTGATCCTGTGAAACCCTAGACCCCCCAATCTTGACTTCAATAAAAGCAGAACCCCAGGCCTATGTGTACTCTCTCTCTCTCTCTCTCTCTCTCTCTCTCTCTCTCTCTGTGTGTGTGTGTGTGTGTGTGTGTGTGTCTCCCCCCAACCTCTCTGTGTGCTCCCTAGCATGCCTTGTAAGCTCCAGGGCCAGTAATAAACGTTTTTTTCCTTTAGGGTTTCCTGATGGTTATTACTGAAGGGCATATTGCAGGCAGAATAAGAACCACAAGGATGGTTCCAGTCATAACATTGGTCTGGAAAGGGGAGATGTCAGTGGGAAACTCACTGGGGCCCAGGTGAGTGGCCCCAGGCATCTCTTGCAGATAGCATTGCTATCATCACCGGCTGAGACTGGTACACACAATTGGCATAGTCGGCAGGATTGCATAATTGACTTTGCAATGAACTCAGGGGACTGCCTTTTACCTGCAACTTGCTTATTCACTACCTAACACAGGTGGGTAAGACTCTCTGGGAGAGGAGCACAACTCACTGGGGGTCTGTTGAGCTGCTCTGTGCTTTTGCAAATTGCCCCTGTCCTGTGTTGTCACACCCAAAGGTCACGGCTGCCATAATAATCCAAGGATCTCCCCAGAGCTGCAAGGTCAAAGCCATATGGTCTAACAGGAGGATTAGACCACTAATTATAAAGGCCTTAATTGACTATGAATGTGCATAAGGGTCCTTCATGCCTCAAGGCCAAGGAGACTCAGGGAGGTAGATTGGAGTACAAGGCTATTGTCACCGCCCAAGGCCCAGCTCTGGGATAAAAGGATGAGGAAAAGATTCCCATAGGTGAGGAAGACAGGAGACCTCTACCTTCGATCACTGAGTTGGTGAATCATACCTGGACTATGTGTCCCAACCAGGAAGAGGGAACTTACCTTGCAACTGGTTTGAAACCAGTGCACCACTAGAGGGAAAATACAGCAGAGTCTACAGTCTCTGTGTCACTTCTTCACTTGCAGCTGTAGCTCTTTGTCCCCTGACCCAATGGGATATTGTGGGTCCAATCTTTGGTACAATGTTGCTAAAAATTAATGGACAAATATAAATGTCCCAAACATCTAGTGCCAGTGCCTCCTAAGAATCTGAGAGGGTACGCCAGCTCCTTGATGAATGTAAAACCCCTATGGAAGCCTCCTAGGCATTGCTCAGTGGCACAACATACCCATATGCCAAGGCTCTAATATTATGCTCCAGAGGCCTATGGCGTTTTCTCACAGACCCTATGCATATTGAGCCAGTGGAGGCAGACCCCAATCCTGGAGGGGACAGTGGCCACCTGTGAAGAGGGCTCACAGAGATGTCATTCACAAATGTTTCCAGTAACAACACTTAAGATTAGGGTAACAGGAGACAATCAAGTAGAAAATAAGACCAGGAACTATACCTTCACTGAAAATAAAGTGTTTCATAAAGATTTTATGCTGCAGGAAGGCTCTGAATTGTTACAGCTGCCAAAATGCGTCAATTGGCCGATATCGCTAAAGACCCTAACATATGTAACTTTCTTAAAGATTCATCTGGGCTTTATGCTTGTTTCCTCCGAGATACTACAGACCCTGAGCCCCCTCAGCTTTACCCCGGTCAGGGCACAACTATAAACATGCCTCACAAGCTGTCCTTGCCACCAAGGGAAAAGCTGAGAGGGCTATTGAAGTCTCTAGTGAGGAGGAATAGGGGGATAGGAAGGCAAAGTCTCCTGGAGCCACCAATATTTGTACCAGGGCCCTTCCTGTCCTCACTTGGATGTTTCTTGTCTGGTTCTCCTATCCTTCCATCACAATGATTACTGCTAAGGCTCAGTGAATGGAAAGCATTAAGATGAAGCCCATCTCCTGTTGGGCAAAACTGGCAGGGTCCAATGTGTTTATCATTTCCATGACCTTAGTGACCCAAATGACCCTCTCTTCATTTCCAACCTGAAGAGGCCCCATTTGACCCTGAGTTCAGAGATTTAATTTTACAGGTGTTCCCCTAATGGCAGGGCAGCGCTACTACATTGTATTGGAACTGCCCAAACCATCCAAAAGGCACTAGAACTCCTAGGCTAGGAGAAAACTCACATTCTTTCTCTGTCTCTTGAAGATGCAAATCTTGTCATGTCTTTGAAATGTAAACTAAAATTCTGCCCATAACTGCCTCAGACCAAAGAAAAATGGAGGTCTTTTAAAATATAAAATGCTTTAAAAGACCTTTTGCCCCAAATCTATTCCACAGACACCTTAAGATTATTTGTCAAAGATAAATACAAATCTTAAAAGTCTTCTCCATAAATAGCAGTATAAAGCTTTAGCCATTGGAGTGGGTAACCTTAACTTGTGCCATCTGCCACTTTGGATTCAACAGTGATTTATAAACTAGTGAGTTATATATTGTTGAACCTGATGACTAAACTTTTAGGATAGGAGCTATACGGTTCTCTGTGTCTGTTTATGTGGTTATGTTTGTATATGTGATTTCTTTATACCTCCAGATGGTATTGCCAAAACTAATTTGTAAAAGAGCTCTACTTAATTGGCTTTAAAATATGTACTTATGAATCAAGTATTCTTAAAACCAATAAATATAGAAACTAACCAAAAGGTTTTTTCAAGTTCACATGATCTGGGATAGTCTTTGGCAATAATAGTTTAAGTTTGGTTTAATTAAAATAGGTGTGTCTTCAGAGTTATTAGCATTGAATATAATTCAGATATGCAACTTTTATTATATATGAGTTTACTAGTCAAATAAATTCATGTTATCTCAATTATAAAACTTGTCAACAAGGGAAGTAGCTTGGGATGATGGCTGACTAATGAAGCTTAATGAAGTTTCTAATGAATAGTCTAAACGTCATTGTTGGGGGCAAACAATTTAGAAAGATGTAAGTGAAATAAAAGTTCAGGCCAATTTTTCAGCAATAATTATATGTTATAGTATGTGCACTTAAAAATAATTTCCAAAATCTTTTTGGTAACATGCTGAATTAAATAAAATGACAGGAATTCTTTGACTGTCTAAATCATTTCCAAATAAGATAAATAATAAAACTAATTGCTAAAAAAATCTAAGTTTACTTATTGTTGGCCTCTTCTTACAGGGAATTAAAAATTTGGGGGTATGTTAGTAAATATGTCTTGTGCCACATTAAAATATTGTGCTATGAAGAAATATATGTTTCTGAAACTTCTAAAATGTATTCATAAACTCGCTAATCTAAATAATGCTGGCATAATGCATAGTTCATAATTGCTTACTTCTTAGTTTTCATTAGAAATTAAAGTTTCTATGGGTTAAGAATTCTAACTGATGTATGTAATTAAATATACTAGAAATAATAATAAAAACAATGCCATATACAAGGAAAGTAGGATGTATTTTTGGCTAAGAAAATGAAGTATGAAGATACATCTTTAACATAAAAAAAAGACGTAAATTTGTTCTAAAGCAAACTGGTTATTTCAGAATAGGAAAGAGAAAAATAAAGGATAAAATGATATAGAAATTTGGGGAAAGAGAAGAAAGAGAGAATTTTATTTTGTGTAGTCAAAATTTCTAAACCAGAGTGAATTTATTACAAGGGTTTTTAAAAATAAGTTTTACTATCAATGGTGTATGTATGTAAAAAAGACAACATTTATTGTACTATTAATCTGCTTGCTCTTGATAAGACATCGTGAAAGATTTTTCTTTATATTTTAAGTAATCTGGCTGAAAAGCACAGGTTTTGTTTTGTATCAAATTATTTTCCTATGCTTCATGTTATCTTATTCAGGTCTTTGATTACTTAGAAAAACTGTCTTCTCAATATTGAAGAGCTAAGTTTGGTTCACAGCTATGTACCTTCTGTACCTGCCTTTAAAATCTTTAGTCACTTTGGTTAAGTAGATAATTAAGTATTATTTCATGAAGATCTGTGATCCTATTTAGTCAACTGTCCAAACTTATATCAAATTCCTAAAAATCTGATATGCAATGCTATCAGTCATAATTCCAGTTTTTATTTTAAAATTATATGTGTCTCAGAAATAATCAAATTCCTTGTTAATGCATTATAACTCTCATCAGGTTTTTAATTATGGGCATTTTTAAGACTTCGGTTATTAACCGACAGTTATTGTTTTCCTTCGATGCTTTTGCAAAAGTGCTTCATCTTCAAGGATGTTCATGGAAAGCACTCAGACAAGGTCCTGATAACTTAGAGAACATACCACTGACCTGGTTAAGAATTTGCAAAAATCTAAGGAAAGCCTGAATTCATTAACCTGCTAACAGAAGTTTGCAAGCAAGAATTAATTAGACGGGACTGAATGAACTGGCAATGACTCTAATTTTTATGATTCTTTGTTAAAACATCACTGGTTCTTGAATTTTTTCTTTTTCAATTTTAAGGAAGCCTTTTCTCTTTAGATAACTATGACTTTCAGCAATTTGAAAAGTATACCTTCGTTAACAAAGATGAAAACGATTTTTCTCCCTACCTGATCCCAACAGAATTCAGAAACTCCTGATGAATATTCTTATTTTTGTGGTGATATAGTTATTGCATAAGTTCAAGTAACAGGACACAAATGGAAACACTGGTTATATTACCAAAGCTCTGACTGCAATGTCCTATTTGAGAGGGATAACGTAGGCTCAAATATGCCCAGACAGCTTTAAGGAAGTAAGGTTGACTTTATGGAGCCAATAAAGCCCCTTGAAAAATATCAGCCTAGAACTTTAGTTACAGGGTTCCCAGCAGCTTTACCAAGGTGAGTAAGAAAAGTCACTTCCTGGTAGGCCCAGGAACCTCAGAGGACCTCAAAGAGAGGGGAATTCATCCAATCAATAGGTATTAGAGGTGATGTCTAATGGCAAGTCCTGGGCTTGGCTGGGATTCCTTATGAAAGGTTCCAACAATGGAGATTTAAAAGTCTTTATGGTCAGAAACTATTCCTGCTGCAAATATGTAAATGATCAGTCCAAATTTGTTGAAACTAGACTTAATTTGCAAACAAATTGGTTTGTTATCTTTGATAGAAATGGCAGTAATTATGGAGAAAAACTGTGTTTCAATAGAAAATATAATTACACACTTGTGGATATTAGATTCTGATTGTTGTCTTTGAGTTTTTGTTTTCTTCCTGTAAATTGGACTAGATACTAAATTCTTCTCATCTGCTCCCATATATGGTGATAACTCTCCGAACGAATGTTTTCGATTTTGCTCCCATCCTTCTGACCTGGAATCTTTGAGAACTAAAACTGCCCCTTTTTCGGAGCCGTACAAGCTACAATGGGACAACTTGATATAAACTTCAGAAAAATCACTACAACAGCTCAGGTATGGACAATTTTCATGCTGATTGTTGTATGGGCCACTCAGATCACTGGACATTCCAACTGCAAACAGGAACATCTATCAAATGCCACTGTCTGCCTTCACTCCACCTGCAGATGCCTCAAGGCTGACATCTAGAAATCTAGACTGGCTGCCTTCAGAACTCAGAAACTGGGATTTTAATCTGCTCCCATCATTGACCTTTATTTTTTTTTTGTTTCCATAGAAAAGCCTCTTATTAAATACTCAATGCAAATAGTTGTGCCATAAAGACCTGCATCACCACCTCCCGAAATGAGACACCGTTTAGCTGAACTGATCCCTCCTCAGGACGAAGAGACTGGTTTGATGAGGTGTGGAGCCATCTACCAACTCAGGACAAAATCAAACCTGCTTACACCAGATGGCCCAAGATGTTAAAATATTCCTCAATAGCACCCAGTCACTGAACAGATTCGCAGGGCCCTCAAGATCTGATTACTGACCAATTTTCGTGACTGGACCTTCCAAGTTGGGGACAATGGGTATGGACTGTATTTGACTATTGCCCATATAATTATTATAGAACGTGTGGCTATAATCCTACTTAGATGTTCAGTTTCTGAGATACAACATGCCCTACCCCTGACTTTTTTATTGTTTTTGTTAATCCTCATCCAATAATATTATTTCCATTGCTTTTCAGAGAGAGTGGAAAGGAGAAAGGGAGGGGCGGGGAGAGAGAGAGGAGAGAGAAAAACATTGACATGTTTAAGAGAGACACATTGATTGGTTGCCTCCTGCATATGCCCCATCAGGGATGGGGATCGAACATCAACCAAGGTACATGCTCTTGACCGGGAATTGAACCTGTGACCCTTCGGTGCTGGGGCTGACACTCTAGCGGCTGAGTCACACTGGCCAGGGCCCTACCCCTGACTTTTATTTAGCACATCAGCCACCCAGGCTGTTTACGTCCTCACTATTGACTCTGATGCCCTGCAGCACAGGATTGTAGTGTGAGCTGGACAGGAGAGTTTCCTTTGGGAACTGCCATTTCTATCAAAGATAACAAACCAATTTGTTTGCAAGTGCCTGACATAAGCTTTGAAAGCTGAGGTATCCACTTTTTTAAAAAAAAGGCATTCACTTCAATGAAGGCTAGCTTAGATCCCCCCAAGATGAGGCTATTGTTTTGGAGGTTCTGTTTTATTTAGATAACTGGACACTTCCCCCCCCCCACTTCTCTTCCCACACTTTAAATTCTCCCTCTTTTTTTAAAATAGTTTGCTGATTTTCAGAGAGAGAGGAAGGGAGAGGAGGAGAGAGAGAGAGAAACATTGATGTGAGAGTGTAACATCGATTGGCTGCCTCCTGCACACCCCGCACCAGGGATGGAGCCCGCAACCCAGGCATTGCACTGTACAGGCAGTCTTTCAGTGTGCAGGATGACACCCAACCAACTGAGTCACACCAACCAGAGAACCCACTCTTATATTTTAAATTCTCCAATAAAGAGTGAGCCTGGGAAACTCTAGACCCCCAACCTTGACCCCAATAAAAGAAGACCCCAGGCCCATCTTCTCTCTTCTCTCTCTCTCTCTCTCTCTCTCTCTCTCTCTCTCTCTTTCTCACTCTCTCTTTCTCTCTCTCTCTCTCTCTCTCTCTCTCTCTCTATATATATATATATATATATAGATAGATAGATAGATATAGATATAGATATATATGTGTATAGATATATATATGTATAGATAGATATAGATATAGATATAGATATAGATATAGATATAGATATAGATATATACCTGGAACCTCTCTGTGTGTCTCTGGCATGCCTTGTATGCTCCAGAACCTGTAAGTAATAAACTTTTTTTTCTTCAGAGTTTCCTGATGGTTCTATTGCAATCAGAATAAAAACCGCAAGGATGGTTCCAGTCCTAACATTGGTCTGGAAAGGGGAGATGTCAGTGGGAAGCTCCCTGGGGCCCAGGGGAGTAGCCCCCAGCATTTCTAGCAGATAGCATTGCTATCATCATAGGCTGAGACTGGTACACAACACTCTCTTACTTTGCTCTCGCGTTCTTTCTTTCTCTACCCTTACCCTTTCAGGACAGTGCCGAGGTAAGGACTTACTGATTACTAGCTGACCTGCCCTGCTCTTTATCCTGAAAATCTGCCAAGTTCCTGCCCAGCCTGAATGATATGGGTGAGGATGTGTTTGCTGGGAGTTGTGGTGGTGGACACTGCAGGGAGGGGAATTGAAATCCCAAAATAAGAATAAGGTTCCCAGGTAGCCACAATCTGACAATGGTTCCATAACCAATCTAAAAATTGGGAAAATCTCATGTGGTCCTAAGGATCTGATTTGTTTCCCATAGCTTTATCCTGGGATGGCTTCATCAATGCCCCTTACTCACAGAACAGACTTCCAGGGGTTTGGAATCAGAGCTGCCTAATTTAGAACCTAAACTCACCTTCTGGCCAATCGCTTTCCAGCTGGTCTAGGACCGTGGTCGGCAAACTGCAGCTTGCAAGCCACATGTGGCTCTTTGGCCCCTTGAGTGTGGCTCTTCCTAAGCCTTAGGAGTACCCTAATTAGGTTAATAACAATGTACCTACCTATATAGTTTAAGTTTAAAAAATTTGGCTCTCAAAAGAAATTTCAATCGTCGTACTGTTGATATTTGGCTCTGTTGACTAATGAGTTTGCCGACCACTGGTCTAGGACAAGGCCAGCCTCTGGGAGACAGTGGATGGGAAGAGTTCTCCCCAGACTACTCTTAAATGACATGCAGGCTTTTTCAGGTTGACAACATTTATGAGACCTTTACCGAAACGAGTCAGGAGGGCCTGTGGAAGGAGCTCTCACACCCTATGTTGGGCACAAAACTTCTACAAGAATTCAAGGGTTACAACAGAGCTCTCGGTTATAACAGCCTCTCCCTTTATCTTTATCTTCCCTTCTGAAAAGAACTTCATTTCCTGTCTCTTTAAAGTTAAGCCCTTTGAGGACCCCAAAGTTTGACATGTTCCCTGGACTAAAGCTGAATTATGAGCCAGTTAAAGAATTTCCTGCCATGGCCAGTGTTCTAGGTGGTTAGAGCATCGGCCCATGCACCGAAGTGTCTAGGGTTCAATTCCCAGTCAAGGGCATGTACCTGGGTTTCAGGTTCATTCCTGACCCCAGTCAGGGCTTATGCAGGAGGCAACCAATTGATGTGTCTCTCTCACATTGATGTCTCTCTCTCTCTTTCTATCTATCTATCTATCTTTCTTCCCCATCCCTCCCTCCTTTCATTCTCTCTAAAAATCAGTGGAAAAAATATCCCCCAGTGAGGATTATCAACAACAAAGAATTTCCTAAGGTAACTGAGGATCCTTACAGAGTTGCTGAAGAAATTAACATAATTTTTCAGACCTACCAGCCTGGGTTTTCTAATTCACATCAGCTAGTTCATATGCTAGTTGGTGAAGGCCTGACTTGGCATTGGATGAGGCTTGCCCAATGGGAAGATCCCAAACAGATCTTTTTAAAAACAAATTCTGATTTTGAGGAAAATGCTAGAAAAGTCACTTGAGATCTCTACTGAGCCTTTCTAAAGCCTGTTAATCAGGACAAAATTCAGACCTGCTCACAAAAGTCTGACAGATCTATTATAATCAAGTTCATATTTTTTTAAAAAAATTCTGGTATTCCTCCAGATGTGGATTCTACTCGAGTAGCCTTTAACTCTGCATTTATTAATGGGCTGAACTGAGACTTTACCCTTTTAGTTAAAAGAAACAGGATGGAATAGGAAACCATGTCCACTCTAGATTGGGTTAATTTGGTAAATAAGCTTGCTTGTACCCTAGATGAGCCACCAGAAGTAAGACCATGAAGATTTTTAATTTTCAGCCCTGGCAAATGAAGCCCCCTCTAACAAAACCCAAAGTCTCTTTGCTTCTGCTGGTATTGCAAAGAGTCAGCATACTGGAAAAGAGGCTGTCACAGGGTTAAGCACTTCAGGAGGCCTCAGCCTCTTAGCCAGCCTTCCCAAGGCCTTCCTCATCCCAGTGGCGGGGCCCCGAGGAACTACAGGGGCTCTCCCCAGTTCCCCCTCTTCACCGGCTCAGAGAAACTCTTCTCCAAGTTGGGAAGAAATCTCTGTCCTCTGGACACCGGAGCTCCACTCAGTGCTAACCCCGCTGCGATAAAGCGGCCCCTGCTCCAGGTGATACACAGTCCAGATAGTGGGGACTTCAAACACCTCCGCAGGTTTCTGTCTCTGAACCCATGCCTTTTTATTTAGGTCCTTTGAGAGATAATTTCTTAGTCCCTTAGTGCTTCTGCCCCTATTTATTTATTAGTCTGAGACTTCCTAGAGAAGTATCATGCCAAAATTTCTTTCTCCTGAGGGGGGAAATAATCCTAAAACTTAACAATAGCTCTTAAAATAGCCAATCAGGTGGACGAAGAGGCACTTCTTTTTCTGACAGCGCTGTAATTGGCTCTGGACCGCTGATCGTTGGTTCCTACTGGACCAGCTGCCATCCTCTTTGTGGGCAAAATCTCCAACGGGTACTTGCAAAACTTGCAGCGCACCGCCTCATAAGATCAAAGAGATCCCTCGAAACCCCTTCCCAGATTACTCAATCTCCCATCAGTCAAGGGGTCCTTCAAGGTATGTAGCCCATAATAGACTACAGAGCTCAAGGCCCTCGTCCCTCCAATCCTACCTATGAGAAAACCCAAGGCCGAGGATGGAGGTTTGTGCAGGACCAGGACCTCTGAGCAGTAAACAGCATTGTTATCCCTCCACACCCCGTTGTTCCTAACCCTCACACACTACTAGCTGGTTCCCAGCTGGAAGCAAATTCTTCACGTAATTGATTTATGCAGTGCATTATTTAACATTCCAGGGATGGAGCTAGCCAATACCTTCGTGCCGTCACTTGGGAAGGGAAGCAGTGCACCTGGACAGTAATCCTTCAGGATTTCGCTGAGAGCCCTTCCTATTTCTCACAAATCTTGAGGCTGGTTTGGACGATGTAACTTTCTCTGAAGGTTTTCCTTTGTTGCAATACGCCGATGATTTGTTTCTTTCTCTTCCTCCCAGGTCTTCTCACAGCAAGATAGCATCCACCTTTCAGAATGTGTAGCCTTAAAGGAAAGAAAACCTCTAAAGAAAAATCGGCTTGTCTGAACCCAGATTCCATGTGTGGGGCATCTGATATCAGAACAAGGATTGCAGCGGGACCCAAGCAGGCTTCCTGGTCCTAAAGTTCCCGAGACCCAAACCTAAACAGCATCTGTGAGGCTTTCTTGGGCTACTGCAAAACGGAATCCCAAATCTCTGTCTTAAGGCAAAAACCTCTGTATGTTTTACTAAATAATGACAGTCCCAACCCAATTCTATGGGGACGACATGGCCTTTTAAGCCTCACAGGAGAGTTTAATGGACCCGTCTGCTCTTGGACATCCCAGAAACATGGGCACCACGATAGGCGCATAGGGTATTATAGGCAGCAACCGGGCCCTGTGGCTCGGGATAGCTCCCTTGCTGGAGCCGTTACTGCCACAGCCCTTTCGGTTAAGACCGCAAAGGAAATTGTTTTGGGATCCCCTTTAATCATCTCTGCACCCCATGCCCTAGGAGCCCGCCTGAATTCTCACCTTCCCTCCTATGAAGTCCTTTTCTTTTTTAAAAAAATACTTTTTTTATTGATTTAAGAGAGGTAGGGGGAGGGAGAGAGAGAGGTAGACACATCAATGATGAGAGATAACCATTGATTAGCTGCCTCCTGCAGGCCTCACACTGGGGATCAAGCCTGCAACCTGGGCATGTGCACGGACCAGGAATCGAACCGTGACCTCCTGGTTCATAGGTTGACGCTCCTCACATGACACTGACGAAGCTCCTCACCACTGTCTAAGGCTGAAGAATCACCCCTGTAACGATCTGCAGGAGACTCCCCTGGGTAATGCCGATTTCTCCTGGTTCAAAGGTGGTGCATATTTGAAGAGTAAAATGGGAGTAGACTTTTGAATTCATGCATCGCACCTAAAGAGGTGTCGTCACCGAACCCTGACCGGAACTGTACACAGAAGCATGTGGCATCTGAAGGACACAGTTTTCCCCAAACCAGCAGCCCAGGCCTGCACAACCTTGTCTTACTATTGCTTCTTACTTTCGTTCCCTTTGTCTTTCTTAGAAGGAAAATGCCCTGGTCCACATTTCCCAATCTATTGTGAAAGGGGAAACCTCTCCAGTTGCTGGATCTGTCATCAAGAGCTTCAATCTGTCCAAGACAATAATGACCCCTTATTTCACTACTTGCAGGTTTGAGCTCCTGGTTTGGAATCGTACAGACTAAGTTTGTTACGTTGTTTTTAATTTGGCTCTATGTTCTTCTTCTTGTTCAGCTCTGTGCCTGTTGCTTGTGGAGCCTACACAGGAGCAGCTCCAGTCCACGCACCTTCCCCGAATCACCCAGAAGAGATCTTTCCTAGTATTGAGGGACAAAAGGCCGCTGAAATGAGAGGATTTGACCGCTGATCAGCAATGCTTTCAGAGAAAGAGCTCTATTAAAAGGGGAATCATCTACATTTATGGTAGAGATCTTAACCAAGACAGGAATCGGGAGGGCCTATGGGTGGAGCTCTCACACCCTATGTGGGTCATGAAAACCTTACTGAACAGCCCTAAGGTTACACCGGAGCTCTGTGGCTGTGACAGCTCTCTCTCCGTATGTTCCTGGATCACCGTGTCTGTACATATGGGGTTGCAATGTAGATCTGTTTCCTAATTCTTGGAATTGCTGAGGTGAACCCTGCCACGGACACCCAGCAGTTTAGAGAGGCAGCTGAGCACCCCCAGGCAGCCTGCAGTAAACCCAGGAACACTACTAGGAGTTAAGGTGGTGCTCCTTGATGAGGCATCAGGACAGACAGCGGCGAAGGGCAAGAAGAACTGAAAGACATGAAGCTTTGGGAAAACTGATCATCTCTATAGCAAGACAACCAGGGATGACAAATCAGGCCTTTGGGGGGAGGGGCCGGTCAGATAGAAATGCTTTTAAAATGAGCATTAATTGAGTTTTTATCACTAGAAGTTCCAAGGCAGCGGTTCTCAAACTTGAACAAGAACCAGAATCGCATGGCAGGCTTGCTAAAGCACCAATTGCAAAGGCCCCAACCCAGAACTCCTGGTGCAGTGAGTGGGAGAGGCCTGAACACCTGTATCAGTAGCGATTTTTTAGGTGATACTGAGGCTGCAGTCTGGGGACCACACGTTTGGTGTGGGACCCTCTTGTGGGGTCGTCATCATGTCGATCTGGTCCATCGTTAACCTAAACATTATGTGACGCATGACTGTGTACAGAAACTCTTCTGCAGAGATGATTTTAAAGGTAAATTCATCTGTGAGCAATGGGCAGCTCCTAATGTATTTCCTTAGAGACCAATTCTTGAGAAGAGTGTAAGTTTCCTGTCAAATTCTTTAACGGAAACCTAGGCATCAGCATGGTATCATTCCTGTATTTTTATCCATAGAGTTCTATCAGGATGAAACTCCCCAAAGTCCATATTTGAAGCAGAAAAACACAGACAAAGCTGCTGAAGTTTCTGCTGGGGTGAGGTGATGGTGGAGTAATTCTGCAAGTGTTTCCCTTTCCTCCCATCTTCCGAATCCCCGGAGGCCTTTCCTGGCTTCTGGGACGCCACCCGACACTGAGAGCCCCAGCTTGCACGGGCCACACAGGTAAAAGGCCCACAATGCAAACTACAGGTTTGTCAGCCAGGCAAGGAGGTCAGCAGAGCAGCCTACTGCAAACTCCAATGGATGGTCCATGCATCTGTGCTAAAAATGAGGAGTCTAGGAATCAGACAAGAAAACACTTTTGTAAAGAAATTTTATTGCATAATTATTGTATACAATAAACATAGGAAAGGATTTTTTTTTAATGAAAATTTCACATCATTTTCAAAAGTTTTAAATTGTTTGAGAAAAAATTATTACAAAGCTATCTAAGGCAAAAAGAATATCTATCCTTCTGAACCAATGGTAATCCACTGTATTTTGTATTTAAAGCAAGACATTTTCAATTCCGTTAACCTGGAGAGGCTTTTAAATTACTATGTTATTTGCATTAAGAATGTAAATGCATCTAAAAGGAGTGCAAAGTTAAAACACATAGAAATGTTCTCTAACACGATATATACTGCTGCTTTCTTCAGAGCTGTTCTGCATGATTGTCTGGACATACTTTGTACACACGGCAGAAGTCTGCGTCTCCTAACAGCACAGCCAGGACTGGGGCAGAGAGGGAAAGTCCCCGCATTTCCTATGCTAAATGGCATAACTCCCACAGATCACATACACCTCGCCATATTGACTCAGTTCATTGCACTCCATATCCTGCAAAAATAAATCCAGTGCTCGACAGCTGACATTATTGCTCACTGACATTTTAGTAATATATTTCCTTAACATAAGACAGAAATATACTGAAATTTGATACCACTTAAACTCAAAAGCAATCTGGAATCAAACCACATGCATACACCCCACTTTTTTTTTTCGATGGATGCTACATTTTTCTTAAAGTTGATGCTGGGAAATGTGGTAGAATAAAAACTGGCTTCCCGTGAAACAAAGACTAAGGATTAGAAACAGTTTTTTGAGGGAAATGTTAAGCCCTACAATAAAAATGAAGGAACAGTAAGAACCCAGAGTCCCCGGGGAGAGGAAAGAAGCCCCTCGTTTATCTTCCTTGTCTAGCCCAACACTGTGGCTCGTGTCCAAGGGACCCCGGGGCAGGCCACCACACCTAACTCGGGGGATGTGAGAAGTGCTGCGTGGACCCCCAAAGGACAGACTCACACTGTGGCAGGAAATGTCTGGGGAGACCCACTTCTTTGGACGACTCCACATGGGCTCATTGGGTCACTGGATAATGTTGGGGCTCCCTCTGTGAGGTTGGGAACAGCTTCTAAGACTGTCTGGATGCTGAGGCTTCAATGATCTTAAATTTTATATCTCATGTCGACAGGGGAGTGAAACCTGCAAATTCCCCGAGCGACCCTGGCCCGAGGGGAAGCACCTGGCAGTGAGGGGAGCCGAGCGTAACTTATCCAGGATTGCGGAGCTGAGGCCTCGAGGACCAGGAGTCACACCAGGACGTCAGGGCCTCCCCAGGAAGCCGGTGGAGACATAGAAGAATGCAGACATGACCACACTGACATCTCGATTTGTCACAACTTTTCATTTTAATTTCTCATTATTTCTCTAAAACTGCCAGGTGTCCCTCTCTCTTATTTTTGTCGTGGTGCATATAAGAAAAGATGTCAGTTTTCATGTTTTCAAAGATTTACAAAAATAGTATTTTCCCAAAAACTACATTTCAGGATTAGTGTTCAAGGCTACAGGGACAAAGTACATCAGCCATAAAAACTGTACCTGCACACCCGGTGGCGGCGACACCAACTTGTATCAGCACGGCTCACATCCGTGCACAATGACATCCACCCCGCCAGCCTACATGTTCTACAGCAGCTGAGCGGGGCTCCTCCGAGTAAAAGCAGCCACAACTGCTACAAAGAAAACATTTCTGGCTCTTAGCCCAACTGTTTCCATACCAATCAGCTAAGTCAGCCTCCTCTCTACTTCTTTCCATTTCAAATGCCTGGGTTTCAGCCTCATGGGCTATTAGAACCAGATCAGTTTAATTTCACCACACCGATCTTCACTGTGTGGCAAGATAATAATGTTGCCCTGAGAGTGTCAATTATTTTACAAATGTTGTATGTCTCGGTTTATATGAAGAGGAGGCATGGAGAGGCTAAATGTCTTGTCTTGTGCCACACAACAGATCAGTGTCAAGGGTGAGACTCAACTCCTGGCTATTCCTATGTTAACTCCCGCCCTCTCTCCAGAGTTCACCTGAACCTGTGCACAGAGTCCCTCCCTTTGGGTGCGGTTCGCTACGCGCAGGACCCCGTCAGCTCTTCCGCAGAATACTGGCTACTTGGGCCCCAGGACATGCTCTTTGGTCTCCTCTGCTCTCTCGCTTCTGCTGCCTGGCGAGTGCTTGTTCCCACAGGTTGCACAGTGGAGTTCACCAGCGTGCCCTTCCAGGCCCAGCTGGTATTAGGTGTGCAGGACGGACTTCTGGTCCGGACAAGGCCAGGGCAGGTGCTCTCCTTTGTGAACTCTGGGCAAAATGGGGCTCCGCGTTTTACAGTTGTCTTACATTCCAAAGTTTTCAATGGAAAATAAAATAAAGGCCTCACCGTGAGGTAATGTTTACTTCTCTGCCACAACGCTCCTTGCGCCCCCTCAGATCTGGCAACAATTTAACATAAGGAAAGACTTTAGACCTTCACACCCTTTTAGTGAGAATAAACGACCTTAGCTCAAACAGTCCACAAAGCTAAGAAGTCTCGGGAGACATCACTCCATCCTTATCTGTGAAATGCCGGGGCCATGTGTCTCACAGGTCTCTCCCTGCTCCTGCCCTCAGCTCCGTCCCTGCAGCGCCCGCCCGGGGAGCTCCACTTTCACGTTCGAAGACCAAGCACTGCTGCCTCTGACGTCGGGGGAGACAAATCTCGGAAGAAGCTATGTGATGAGGAAAATTATGCCCAATGGTACTGAAGTGGCTTGTGAAGAAGTTTCACAAAGCTGTCTCGGCTTGCTAAAGTTATAAACGGTTCCGGATCTAGTCAATAGCAAAATACATTGGTGGCTAGGGCCTCTGTTTAAGCGAAAGAAGAAATATATCAATAGCACAAAACTGCCCCTGTATTTTTTTTTTGAGAAAAATATATCTAAGATAGACAATTTTGAATTCTGTTGATAAGCTGTGCATTAAGTACACTTGTCTCCCTCGCGCCCCGGACTCTACAGCTCCGCCTTGTCCGCCTGGGCGGGGCTGCCGGCCCCACGACCCCCGGCGGCGCTCTCTGCAGGTGCGAAAGACAAGGAGGCCGAGTTGATGCAGTATCTTTTGCCGGTTGGACGGGGCCCGTCATCAAAAATGTGCCCAAGGTGAGCACCGCACTGAAAGAGAAGAGCAACATGTAAGGGAAGAGCGTGTACAAAGCAGGCTTTGAGAGGAACGCGCGTTAAGCAGTTTAAATGGATGACCAGCCTGTAGAGAAACGATGGAAACCATCGCGGATGATTTCTAATCCGCCTGTCAATAGCTGCAAAGATGGTTTCTGGCAGGCTCTGCACCACATGCTGAGAAGAAAAAACACTAGAATTGTGCATATCAGAAATCATTTAGGAGCCACTGTATTTTTTGATCTGTGAAGTCTCTCAGCCAGCTGAAAAATGACTGCAGTAATTTTATGAATTGAGTTGACCCTTGATCTCCTCTTGTAAGAAACATGGCAGAATAAAATCTCTCCCCCCTGGCATTACTTTTGGCTTTGGATGGGTGGGTTTCAGATATGCAGAAGTCCACTGTAAAAGATACTGTTTAACTGGCCGTGACGGAGGTGATGTTTGCCTTCATGGGCAGTAAAACTTAACATCAGAGAAGCACGGGATGTTCTCAGAACCCAGCAAAGCAATGACGAGGCTCAATGCATTTGTCCCGGGCGCCAGGACTGCAAGTGTGGCGAATGCAAACGTCGCTAGCCCACACAATCTCGTTTCCTGGCTTCCCATAGGTGGAGTGCCATGCTGGCTTCTTTGCTCGCAGGAACTGCATTATTATGTGAAGAAGGAATAAGCTGTTTAGCTCAAATCCATGCTACTGACTCTCCAAAAGGCTGGGGAAGGAGCAGAGGCACAGAATCCAGACAGAGATGGGAGGGAAGGTTGATTTTGATGGTGTTTAAGGGAAACTCAGCCCAGAGAAAATGTCTCAAAAAAGGCTGGCTCACTGAGTGAAGCTTTGCACTGCCGGCCCTGCCGCTGAGTCTGACTCCAGGAGACCACGGTATAGGCCACACTCAGACCTTTGTCAGCAGGGACAGGGGTGAAGGCTATGGAGACCTTAGTGCACCGCATTCAAACAGGCTGTGAAAACACATCATTCATCATGTAACAAAGAAACCAAAGCCTGGGGCAAATGACTTCCATTCATTCATTTGATAAATATATATGGAGCGCCTGCTGAAATAAACTAGTTGCCCGATGAAGACATCTCAGATACAGGACGATCCTTGGCCTCATGGAGCTTACATTCCTGCGGGAGAGACAGACAACCCGGACCCAAAGATACGGTCAAGTGTGGCCGTGGAAATAAAGGCGAAGAAGAAAAAAACAGTGATATAAAGTGTCAGGTTTGAGGGCTGCCATTTTAGGTATGGTGGTCAGGAGTGGCTTTCCTGGGGCGACTTTGGTATAAGAACACGAAGTCAAGGAGTGGGTATGTAGGGGAGGGCATTTCCAACATATGGAAGAGTCAAGATTTAGGGAAGAACTTGAGAGGAAAGGCATATAGATGATTTATTCACTCTTCTCATGGCTTGTTTGTTGTGTAAAAACACTTATAAATTGCGGGAAAAGAGAGTAGGAATTGACAAGGGAATAAGGCTAAGATACCAAATGGAGATGGTGCTCATTACACTAGAAAGAACTAGAATCTCAGTTTTCCCATCAAAAGTGCTAAACTCAATTCTTGAGGGTTCTCTAGTTATTAATAAATAGCACAAAGAGCAAGTTGGTCTCTGTGGCACTTCCATGTGAAAGTGCATTCTTATTTTACTGCCAGCACACTGCGTCAGCTTGTTAAAGAACTAAAAATGAACCCTGAACTGATTTGATCTATTGCCTGGAAAATATGAAACAGGCCTACAAAACAAATCTTGCATTATTTTACCACATTCTATGCAGGTTTAGGTAATATCAAGGCTGACAGCTCAGATTGCTTTTCCTTTCTATAAACAATTGAGGCCAAATTTTCAGGCATCAGCAGCTAAGATGCTCCGGTAAAAAATCCATGTGCTTCCCCAGTGGACACAGGAAAACACCTATTTCTGCTGCCAGAACAGTCAGCGTGCAGGCAGCAGGAGCCAGTGCCCTCGGTGGCCGTGGGAGCACAATTACGGATCTCACATGCCGCACGGCGCTTTGATCACTTGGCATCTGAAAGGTGGACTTTTCACATAAAAGCCTCAGATAGGTTTTTATTTTTTAATGAGTGAATACAGCTATCTGGGCAAAATAAACAATACTGCCTTTATTCATCATCTCCTGGACATATTTAGAAAACAGTTCTATTTACCTTCCTCCAGAAATAAAGCACCATCAGGACTGGCTTGAAGCCTTTGGGAGTATTTGTAGGGTCCTCATTTCCCAAATCATTTGTCAAAATTCCAGATTAGGGTAATTTAATCTGCTGAACGGAGCTGGTTACTGGTCTGCAGTTTCATTTGCTAAATCTGGAACTAGGCTTTTGGTTAAACAGAAAGGAAAACACAGACTCTAGATGTCCCTCGATGTCCCAGGCAAAAGACACTGGGAGGGGGGCTAGGAAGAGCAATTACATCATCTGCAAACGCCTATAATGGGTTGGGGAGGGGTAAGAAATCCTCAGCAAAGGTGTGAAAATGGACCGATGGCATCCCAGTGCTTGCCACAAGGTATTCTGCAAGAGTCACACCGAGCTCCGATCACTGAGAAAGGAGCAGCGTGTCCAAGCACAGCAAGGTGTCCATTTGTATCTGTGCCACCACACGCCTGTCCACCCCCGCTGCCTGCAAAGCAGAGAGGCCATTTGTAAGAGGGAAGCCTAAGCACACAGTGCCCTGTCTGTGTCCTCCCAGGCACATGCAGTCTCACATAAAAGACGGCTGCCGGGTTTCTTTTAAAAGTGCGCAAGCCCTGAAGGCTCCTCCCCGAGAGCGCACATGGAGACCATTCTTTCCAGCTTCTACCCCTGGCCGAAGCCGGGATGATGAATGGAAGTTGTCAGTGATGCGTTGTTTCTTTAGCCGCCTGCAAGGTCTGCCTCCCTGGCCCCAGCCAACTGGCAATGTGTTGGGATCTCTCAGCACACCTGGTTGTAACTGAAATAAACTAGTTGCCCGATGAAGAAATCTCAGAAACCTGCTGTTAATGATTTATTTCAGGGTAGAATCTTTGGTGTGCTTTTTGAAGGTTGTTTTAAAATGATTATGGATTTCTGTATTTTATAAAATACAAACCATCACTCTTCTAGCTCCCATTCTGAAGAAACAGGAGATAATTGTTCAAGAGGAAACTTTTAAAAATTCCCACAGGAATCCTTTATCACCTAAGCCTCCCACTCAGAAAAGCTGGCAACTAGGGAACCTGGAGAGAACCCAGGGAAAGGACTTCCCTCCCCCAAAGAAAAGTGATTGAGCACCAATTTTAACATAACTCCTTAAAGTCTGACTGCAGTTCCCACTCGTGTGCAATAAGAAACACGAGCAGTGCACGCCACATAGCTGCATACTTCTGCACTGATGTATTTCCAACTGTCCTGGAGGGTTTTCTCCCAGCTATTCCTAGGATGTTTGGGGCTTTATTATTGTCATCTTCTCTTACGTGTTTGATCTACAAGATGAAGTAGTTTCAAAGCGGTGCTTTTACACTTGGGCACATGGGGCAGGATGGGAAGGAGAAGAGAGTTGTAAGAAGAAAGGCAATTTACTATGCCAGTAGTATCCTGTTTGCCCCCACCGTTATTGAAGACACTTGTGTGTAAGTAGGGCTCTTTTCCTCTGTGCTTACGAGAGTAATCTTTTGCCAAGGAAATGACTGTAAAGTCACCAGTTTAGCATTATGATTGTACTGAAAGATCAAGAAAAAGAGAGATGGGCTGTGCGTCTGCAAGCCCATGGTAACACATGGGCATCTTTAATCATCAGCAATATATGGACTGTCATCTGCAAAAGATTAATAAGGTTTGGGGTTTTACCAAAAACTGCTTAACTTTTGAAAAATACTTTGCATTGGTGAATATTTACCTTTCTGTTGATTTGGAGTTAGGAGAAATTAATAATGATCTGAAACAAACTTGGGGGGCTCTACCATAGATTCAAGCAGTAAAAGCAACAGTCACAAACTCCAACTTGGGTAAACTCAGGGTCCTGATGGTTTCCTTAAAGATCATTACAAACAGTTCTGTGATTCACTGGTCTCCCACTTGTTTCAGATGTAGAATTTTAATCTAAAGAAGGAAGCCTGCCCTAACCGGTTTGGCTCAGCGGATAGAGCGTCGGCCTGCGGACTGAAGGGTCCCAGGTTCGATCCCGGTTAAGGGCATGTACCTTGGTTGCGGGCACATCCCCAGTAAGAGGTGTGTAGGAGGCAGCTGATCGATGTTTCTCTCTCATTGATGTTTCTAACTCTCTATTCCTCTCCCTTCCTCTCTGTAAAAAAATCAATAAAATGTATTTTAGAAAGAAAGAAAGAAAGGAAGGAAGGAAGGAAGGAAGGAAGGAAGGAAGGAAGGAAGGAAGGAAGGAAGGAAGGAAGAAAGAAAGGAAAGAAAGAAAAGAAAGAAAGAAGGAAGCCTTTCCAGGAGGGCCTTACTTCTCTGAACTACAGCATAAACCCTGCAAATCTTACCTCTGCACTAAATTTAAACTCCTGGCAAAAACTGATTAACAGGCTGGGGTTGGAGGATTAGGGAGAAGCGGTCAGACAATTACTCCTAGTGGTCAGTGCACTGGAATAGAAGCAATGTGCTTTATCATTAACTGGAAACTGTAAATTAAGTAAAATTAAGGAAAAATTTTTATAACTGAAAATTGTTAGGAAATTCCTATAGCCAGCAATAAGATGCATATGCCCACCCAAAGTGAGCAAATGTAAGACAAAGATCCTCTTTGGAAGAGCTAACTGGAATAAAACTCCTCAATTCAGTAGGTAGAATAGTCAAAGAAAACAAGTGTGGTTGCCACAGAAATCAGAACGTAACAGTGTCTCCTATTCCCCCAGCAGGAACCCTGGTGAAGTTGCTGAGGCCCTGCTTGTTTTCCAGGCTGTCAACCTAAGATCCAGCAGTGGGCCAAGCTTCGCACACAGCAATCCTTATAGGAGGGCCTGACTGCAATGTTCCCATGAAAAATGAGGATAGTGCTGAATTGAGCGTAACTTTCCCAATAAAATTGTACTAAAATATTGTTACCTAAGAAGTCACTGGACACATGGGAAAACATACAATGTAGTATAAAGAGGTGGTAGGTTACGGCTCCCAACATGTTTGCAATTTCTACCCAAGTATGAGGCCTAATTCACTGCATGGTGTGATCCATATCACAATTTTTAAAAAAAATCCTAAGTATTACAGGAAGAATTAGGGACCAGCCCTGGCTGGATGGCTCAGTTAGTTGGAGAGTCGTCCCGTACACTAAAAGGTTGTAAGTTTGATCCCCAATTGGGGTAGGTACAGGAGGCAACCAATTGGTGTTTCTCTCTCACATCAATGTTTCTCTCTCTCTCTCTCTCTCTCTCTCTCTCTCCTTTCCTCTCTCTAAAGCATGTCCTCAATGAGGATCAAAAAAAAAAAAGAAAAAAAAAAAGAATCAGGGACCAACAGAACAAAAACAAAAACAAAAAAAAATCGCCATATTGCCAGGCAGGCATGTTGAGTTTACCAGTTTCATCATGGAAGTTCAGTTCATTTGTATAAGTTGGCAGTAAAAGGGTCTTCATGTTTAGTTACTGCACCTTTACTACAAGGAAAGAAGTAGTTCTCAAATTGGGTCCAACTGAGACTGTCTGTGAGATGCTACAAGCCTCTAACAGAGTCTCTAACATCGATGCAATTCAGTCCAGAGAAAGAACAAGACATGTGAATTCAAAAATGTAACAAGATATTTAGAAAGAGGAGTTTCCTACACCCTGTCATATCAAAAAGGAAACAAAACAAAACAAAAGAATGGGAGAGGTTGGGAGTAGGAGGAGAGACTACATAAACTGAAAGAACTGAAGGCAAAAGAAGATAAACTGATAATGAAAACTCATGTTGAGCATGAGAAACTGGGAAGTAAAATACAAGTGGTTACTCTGGTATGGAAACCATTAAAGCAGTTTTGGTGTGTGTGTTTTTCAAGTCAAGATAAAAAGGACGAATGAAAAAAATGGAAAAAAGAAAACTAAAGGGAAATGTAAAAAAGGAAAATAAACTTGTGTGTGAAACACAAATTAAAAGACAAAGAACTGGATGTGAAAGGCACCGGCAGCCTTTAATTCAGGAAGCTCACACTCCACCTGTGTGACAGGTGGCCCCTCCTCTGTTCACATGGGGAAGGATCCAGCAAACATTTTTGGGGTTGGAACCCGATTATTTTCTACTCGGAACTTACTTTGCAAACCATGTATTTTTACACATGCCTTAGAGCAGTGGTTCTCAACCTTCCTAATGCCGCGACCCTTTAATACAGTTCCTCATGTTGTGGTGACCCCCAATTTCATTGTTACAAATTGAACATAATTAAAGCATAGTGATTAGTCACAAAAACAATATGTAATTATATATGTGTTTTCCGACCCCCAAAGGGGTCGCGACCCACAGGTTGAGAACCGCTGCCTTAGAGGAACAAATTTCCTTCCCTCTTCTCTTTAAACTTAAAACTTTCTCCCCCTCCCTGCCCCACTAGCCCCTTTTAGGCCCCCTCTCCACCCTTCTCCCCCAGGCCTTCACCACCCTATTGTCTGTGTCCATGGGTTATGCTTATATGCATACAAGTTCTTTGGTTGATCTCTTCCCAATGCCTACCCTTCTCCACCTTCCCTCCAAGATTCTGCAGTCTGTTCGATGCTTCTATGTCTCTGGATATATTTTGTTCATCAGTTTATTTTGTTCATTAGATTCTACATATGAGTGAGATCATGTAATACTTGTCTTTCTCTGACTGGCTTATTTCACTTTAAACTTAAGCTTTCATTTAAGAAGGGTCAAACACATTTATTTGTTTGTTTGTTTTTTAAGCATTTTTATTGATTTCAGAGAGAAAGGGGGAGGGACAGAGATAGAAACATCAATGATGAGAGAGAATCATTGATCAGCTGCCTCCTGCACGCCCCCTACTGGAATCGAACCTGGGGACCCTTTAGTCCGAAGGCCCACACTCTATCCACTGAGCTAGTGCCACGTTTTAAATATGAGAAGTAAAGGCGGTGGAAAAAGAAGCTGAAAGGGAACAGGCCAGTGTTAGTTCTTCACCCAACTGTTACAGTAACCGTCACCCAGGCCTTTAACCAGAGGCTGAGAGCAACAGCTGGGTTAGCTTGACATCCTTCTATGAAGTTTGTCTAATTTTGGCAGTTTGTGAGTTTCATTTCTCTTTGGTCACCTTCATGGTCTTTTCTTTATTACTACTAGTGTTACCTCTGTGGCTGGCACAAAGAAAGAAGTTTATTCCAACTGTGAATTTTAAGAATTAGTCACAAAGCCATCAGAGAGTAGGGCCTTCGGGAAAGTTATCTTATGCCTTACTTTTTTCTGTACCTTTTTTATTCAGTTTTCATGTGGCTCAATGTTTGAAAGTGGGCTCGAAGTGAAAAAGGAGAATAACAGTCATTTAACAGCCTTTAAGGTGGAAGGAAGGAAGGAAGGAAGGAAGGAAGGAAGGAAGGAAGGAAGGAAGGAAGGAAGGGCTATTAACTTACTTTCAATAATAAAGATTTTTTAAAAATAAAAGCTATTAGCCTTACTAAGAGGCTTTCTAAGTATTATGTATGTGCCTAAATTATAAATTACTATGTGCCATCCTATCAAGTTACTATTTTGTCAAATATTTTAGTCATAATTTGTTTTTGTGGCAGTTATAAAAATATCAATTAAAATTCAGTTGGATTCAAAACTGAACTGAATTAAACTAACTGCTGGGGGATCATAGGATTTCTTTTTCTTATTTCAATGTGACTGTTTATGGTGCATCTATCTATCTATTTTTCTATCTATCTATCAATCTATCTATCTATCTCTATCAATTTAAGCACCATAAAGAGCTCTGTTGCTAAATGCCCAAAATCAATCTCAGTTCTCCTCTTAAATCTATGTAATTTATGCAAGTGCAATTGTTCTCCTATGCCTCCATTTCCTCATCTGTAAAATGAGGAGAATGAAAATATGTACCTAATAAGGTTATTGTGAGTATTAACCAGAGGGGCTTTTATTTATTTTTTTATTAAAATATATTTTATTGATTCTTTACAAAGAGGAAGGGAGAGGGATAGAGAGTTAGAAACATCGATGAGAGAGAAACATCGATCAGCTGCCTCCTGCACACCCCCTACTGGGGATGTGCCCACAACCAAGGTACATGCCCTTGACCAGAATCGAACCTGGGACCCTTCAATCCACAGGCCGACGCTCTATTCACTGAGCCAAACCGGTTAGGGCCAGAGGGGCTTTTAAAAATGCTGATGTTCAGGCCTTGTCCCAACCAATTAAATTACAATCTCAGGAGGTGAGACGAGCTTCACAAAGTCCCACTTTCTTGCTTAGAGACTCATACTTGAGAAACAAGACTGAACTGAAATGTGACTGGAAAATAAGAAGTCAGCTTTTCAAAGGAGAGAGTAGCTCTCATATTTGAAGACAGTAAACTTGCCAACCTTATTTTTTTAAAAAATGAAAACAGAAATTCATCAGATGCTTAGGGTCAAACCAATCTCCCTCCCCACTTGGTAGTAAATATGCCACCTACTCCCTAAAACTCTTGTGCCTGATGGAGGGGGTTAAAGGGCAGGTAGAAGAATTTTGAGGGAGGCCCATGTGGCAATCACTTTGCTATTACAGCTGCCTGACTGTGCCCCCTTTACCTTTGATATATGCAACAGACATCCCCCAACGAAATACTCAGTAGTATCAATGAATTTCAGTGCCACAATACTCAGACTTTCCATTACACTTAAAGCAGATAAGAACAGGACTCCCTACTGCAGAATAGCATGTGTGGTTGCTCTCACTTTTTGTGCAAGAAGGTTCTAGCTACCTCTCTAGTTTTAAGCATCAGATACCCGCATATTCAAGTCTTTCGACTGGGATGACAGGTTAACTATTTTTGCCTCCTCATTTTCTCTCTTAGAGCCAGCAGAGTAAATGTGGTAAGAGCAGAGTAAAAGGAACAAATTAGAACATCCTTGGATATGAGGATCAGTCTATATTCTTGGAGAAGCAGGGAAGAAATTACCATAGCCCGTGTTCCCACTCTGCACTCATACAGCCTACCATTGAATTTCCTCTTCCTACAGCCAGTCTCCGTCCTCCCTCCTCACACCCACCCAAAGAAAGCTGTTGATGGGGTCTCTGTTCACTGTGTTTAGATCATTACCATTAGAGGTAAGATGACTGAACAATGAGTGCACAGAACCAACCCCAGGGAGAGGAGGACCTAAACATCGGATGACGTAAGGCCACGGAATGAAGTCTTCATATGTCCTAAGCATGGCCCATGCTTTATTGAGTCCACTGACAATGATTTTTCCTACCAATGATTTTGTCTAATCATGTTGAAGCCAATAACTGGCATGTAATTAGACTCGCTAAACACATGAAGACAGGTACCCTTAAGATACACAGAGACTTCGCTGTGGTCGTCTGCTCCTTTTGAGACAGCTGTTCACTTGGCTTTGTTGCTGTATTTAGCAAAGCTAGGCATCTTGGGAGTGTGTGCAATGCAGCATGGGCCCTGGGTTTCAGGGGAGGGAGGGAACTGACCTGAGAGCAGCTCGTCTCCACCCTGTGCATCCCGTAGGAAAAGTCGTCGGTGAGTGTGATTGCGTCAGAACTGATCACATCGTGGAACGAAGGCCAACCTGGGGCAGAGCGGGCACAAGACCCAAACCAGAGAGAGGAGAGAAACAAAGCCTTGGGTTAGAATGCAAGAATCATGTTTACCTTTTTCAACTTGAAAAAAGAAAAGGTAAAAGTTGATGGCTAATATATTTTGCAAGAGTACAACTCTTTTTTAAGAAGAACCTTTTCCTCACACTCAGATTACAGTTGCATTGGGATTTTTCTGTTTCATGAGACATTCTTAGACCATCTAGTAGTTTTCTTGAGCATCCCTGGACTTATAAAGCTCTCTCTCACCACTTTCTCCTCCCTCATTTACCTTCAGGGTCAGTGGGCAAGGCCCTGAGGCACTATGAGCCTTACAATGTGCCATTTTCCAACATACAATCCAATGGGTCTGGATGTTGACTTTTCAACTATCCACGATTCTTTAGGAAATATGCTTTTTCATCACTTAGTTTGGATGGTTAAAATACAAAAAAAGGAATACTTAATTTTCTGGGATGGGGATACCTGGAAAGCGTTGCTTCTATCTATTTGGGGGGCAGGAGGCTTGCTCATTGCTCATTTCATAGGAGAAAGTCATAGAACAGTGTTCTTCAGCATTTCTGTGTAGCACCTTCTCTCAAATAGCATCTTGTTCCAGTTTTCATTTATTCTAATGACTTTTAAAATATGCGCACAGCTTTAAGAAACTCAATGGTAAATGGACCATAAGATTGTACAAATGTTTATGAGTGTAAAGTCAGGTTTTATGTTCAGTACTTATGGACCATAAGATTATACAAATGTTTATGAGTGTAAAGTCAGGTTTTATGTTCAGTACTTATGGGCATGTTTTTACATGTTTCCAGAAAATATGTCGGGAGTTACTGAGCTGAAGCCTGCATCCCCAAAATGATGAAAGAGGTGCAATGTTGTTGAATTGCTGGTGCAATTTTTTTTTCTTTTTCAGAAGCCAAATTTATTCCTACAGAAAGGAGGAAACTTTTTAAAAACCTATTGAAAGAAAACAGAATGCAAATTTCAACAATATGATTTCCAGTTTCAAACAAAACAAATTAGCTCAGGCCAAAATGTTATAAGAAACTCCCTCCCAAGCTCTCCATCCCCCACAACACAACAATATAGCTTTCATAGTCAGCGCTAGATTTAACCCCGAGACTGTGAACACTTTCTAGTTCCTTGATTGAGTTCAAGATTACTGCAAATCACCAGGAAAACTTTACCCTTCTACTTATAACATTCCCCTAAATTTAATTATGCTAAGACACACCAGCATCCTCTAGAAAACTCAATTTTCCCTATTGTCTAAATTCTGGGGAGAATCTGAACATATTCTAGGTGAAAGTATTTGGTTTATAGCGATTACTTGACACACTTAGGTGTTCTCTGTTCAGTGACTGAAGTGCCAATAGCTA
Source organism: Myotis lucifugus (assembly GCF_000147115.1). Classification (NCBI taxonomy): domain Eukaryota; kingdom Metazoa; phylum Chordata; class Mammalia; order Chiroptera; family Vespertilionidae; genus Myotis; species Myotis lucifugus. The sequence continues at coordinate 1,748,336 of NW_005871237.1, read as the reverse complement.
GTAAAGAGGAATTTAATGGTGATGCCTGAGGCCATTGAAAAAAAATTTTATTTATGAAAAGAAAGAGAACATTCTGTATTTTGTAACCTCCCATGTCATAATTCATTTGATTGCAGTCTATGACAACTAATATTATGAGGGGACATAACTGATTCAATAGAAAACAGGTAAAGAATTAGGAGTGCTGTTTTGATTTTAGTTTACCATAAAGATGCCTCTACACCACCCCCCCACATACATCCCTGCATCATATATAACTCGTCTCTTGTTCTGCTCATCTCACTGGATTTGTGATGTGTTTGCATGCTCTCCTCCCTGACGCTGTGGTGAGCACTCCTAAGGCAGAGTCTGGCTCATCAACAGCTGAAATGTTTATTAACTTGATTTCCAATGAGCCTTAAACAAAATAATGGGATGAATAATTATGCTACCTCACAGAGATTCACAGGAGAGAGAAAATATAATCATATTACTTTATTGACCAACTAGATTAAGAAATACCAACGCCAGTTTCTCACTGGAGTATGCAACTTGGCTCAATCATTATATAATGAAGCCTCTCTATGTAGGTGAAATAGGCTTATTATTTATTTAGAATGGTAAAAACAGGAAGATCATTTAGGTCACTCACCTACAGCATTTGGGGGGAGGGAGGAGAACAGAAGGGTAAGTTATTCGCCAATGTTACACAGCAGTAGTGCCAGAGCCAAAACTAGAATATGGGTATTCTGACTTCAGTGCAGGGCTCTCTCCTGATGTTCCACCTTCTTCCTCAGCGCAAGGCTGAGCTCATTAATTTGAACTCTAGCAGGAAGGAGGTGGCAGTTTTTAAGAAATATGTTTAAGGCTGTGTCTGGATTAGTTGGTGAGTTACACTGTTACACTTAGGAGCTTCGAGGTAGATGCAGATAATGAATGCATCCAAAACTATACTGATTTTCTCACCTTCTAATGACCAAACTGTTCAAAGGGCAAGTCCAAGAGTAATGATGTAAATGATGCAATGGAGGTTGGGACATGGATAAGCTTCAAATCATTTATCTAGAACCACCACAAAGACTTAAAAGTTCACCCTTAGGCAATACTGTTGAGAAAACTGCCCATTCTATTTGGGGTTTCTTAATACTAATTCTTTCCTAACAATTGTGAATCATTGCTGACTAAAGATTTTGGGGAGGGAAGTAAACTGCTTTCCAATGAGCTAGTAAACCATACAGCAATACATTTTGTAACCATGAATTAAATATTTATAGAATTTTCCAGAAGACTATATTGAAGAACAGAATCGAGGTTCTCAAAAGAATTCAATGTTTCCAGGAAAACTGTCGGCACTTGAATTATTTGTTGTTTACCATTGTGTTATTTAAACATCGTAAGAGTCTCTTAAAAATATAGGACATTTCGAAACTCCTTCAAATTCAGAGTGTCCCTTTTCACCATATTAGTAACGTAGTTTTCACGATGGAATATTCAACCTGTCACCCCAATCTTCATTAGTGGAGACTGACAAGGGAAACCATGCTGAGGACTATAACCCCACGTGATGAAATGAACACATTTCAAAAGAGAATCCTGGTCAACTTCACCAATGAGGTTAATGCAAGAGAATGCTGAGTTCTTCTGCTAGGTCTCTCAAGAAAGCGCAGCTCTACAGAAAGGGAATCCATCAGAAAGGTAAGTCCTTACTGACAATCAAACTAAGAAGGCCCTTCATGCAGGAATAAAGTGTCTCATGGCGGAGAAGCCACGTGATGACAGCACTTTGAAAGCGGAATTCCCTCATCATGTGAAAATATTTAAAGGAGGAACTCTTCACTGCTGTAAAAATCCTCAAAGGAAACCCTGCCCCCACTCCTACTAATAAGGAAAGTGCTTCAAAGGATGATAGGCAAAGACTGAAGCAATCTGGGTCTTGTTGAGAAAACTATCTTGAGCAAAGGGGGGCGGTGTTTATGTCAGTTCTGACATTAAAGAAAGATCATCCATCCTCCTTTCTTTAGGATTTCCCTTTTGGTCTTCTCATCTAACAAAACATTATTAGCTTTGGATGCATTCCATGCACTTTTTTAAAATAAAAGCCGATTGAAAACCTGTATAAACAGTTGGCTCATCCCACCCCCAACACATCCCTTTGTTTCTACTAGATGAGCCTGGCTTTGGGCATATTACAATGTAAACTGTACTTTTAAAGATGTTAACTTATTATTATCAAGAATATCTTATATTCAACAAATAGCTTCCCCCCTCGAAGAATTCTCATCTCTGGATACAAGTAAATACAAGTACTTCAACTAAAGCAGACACGCTGGAATATGGCAGTTCTGCTGAAATTTTATCCAACCATCAGGCCAAATCAATATGCAGACATAACAATACTGCTGGTAAAATGTGAAACACATCCAAACTATATGCATTTGCATCTCATATGTATGAGCAAGTGATCCAGTTAGTTATAACACTAGATTCCGGGTGCTTGCTGACATCTACACTAGAATGATTTTTTTTAATTGCAGTAGAAAGCAGCATTCCCTCTCACTCATAATGTGGCATAATTCAAGCTGTTCTGAGTCTGCTTGAGCCCAAAGTTGAATAACGACACAGCTCTCCACAAGTAGTGTTCTATTGACAATTTTTAAAAATATATTCTTATTGATGTCAGAGAGGAAGTGAGAGGAAGAGAGAGATAGAAACATCAATGATGAGAGAGAATCACTGATTGGCTGTCTCCTGCATGCCCCCCCCCCCACTGGCGACCAAGCCCACAATCCAGGCATGTACCCTCGACCAGAATTGAACCTAGGATCCTTCAGTCTGCAGGCTGACGCTCTATCCACTGAGCCAAACTGGCTAGGGCAGACAATTTTTAAATGTTTCACTCCAACTGCCTCCTGAGAAAAACTTCGTCAACTCTCTAGCCCAACTTTTTCCTATTTCCTTTCAAAAAATCTTTGAACTTGTTAAAACCAGCAACAGATTATAAACAAGTTGAAGCCAATTCCATCTGTACCATGTCTAGAAAATGCGGCCCTGGTTCTCCTACTCTGATTTAACAAGGATTGTTATCCATACACCTTCATTTCTCCTACATCTCCTAAACCCCCAAATAAAAACTTAGAAACCTCAGGAAGTTGGTTACATGAACCATCAGTAGAACATAGCAGAAAGGACCCAAGACCAAAGAATTCATTGGATTGAAATGTGATTACAAATATTTTGTTATCTTCAAATGCAAAATAAGCTTGAGCACAGTGAATCCCACTCAGGCCTGGGTGATGGTTTAATACGGAGGGCACACATTTCAGTATGGTTTTGATTAGACTAGCTGGAGATTTGCAGATCTATATTTTTATGTGTATACCAATTCTCACAGCTCTATAATTCCACGACCATATTTCAAAATGTGTAGTTTTTCGTTTCTCTGAAGCCAGAATGTGTTCATCTCACACAATTCACCTTATTAACTACCTCAAGCCAAATAATAAAACTCTCTATGAAGAACCCTTGCTAAAATAATTTTTTGAAGCTTAGAGGCCTGATTCTTAACCAATTATTCACTTCAAGCATAACTTTTATCTCATTTTTTAAAGGATGCTTCTCTATTCCCCCTCAAAGACACAAAAGTCTAAGTAGTAATCAACCAAATACATACATGTAATAGAAAATCATATACTGCAAATGACTCAGTGAATTCTTCCCTTCCAATTCTCCCTACCCCTGCAGACAATGATGTTAACAGGTTTTCTATTTCTTTAAAAATATGTTTATGTGCCCTAACCGGTTTGGCTCAGTGGATAGAGCATCGGCCTGCGGACTCAAGGGTCCCAGGTTCAATTCTGGTCAAGGGCATGTACCTTGGTTGTGGGCACATCCCCAGTAGGGGGTGTGCGGGAGGCAGCTGATCAATGTTTCTCTCTCATCGATGTTTCTAACTCTCTATCCTTCTCCCTTCCTCTCTGTAAAAAATCAATAAAATATATTTTTTAAAAAATATGTTTATGCTGCTCTCTTCATGCCTTCATTTTAAACCTGTACTGTCCAATACAGCCACATGTCCCAATTTAAATTTAAACTAATTAAAATTAAATAAAATTGCACTTCCAGTTCTCAATGGTTACATGTATGTGGTGGCTCCTCTCTTGCACAACACAGATGCAGATACAGAATGTGTCTATTATCATTTCCACAGACACAGAAACTGCCACTATTGGACAGTACTGTTTTAACATTATAAACTGATTCCCTCTTTTGAACGATGAAGATTTAGAATTCACATAGTGTGTCTCAAAAAAATGTGTACACACTTTAACAGCTGATAACTCACTTAATTTTCACTCTTTTTCTGGTTTAACTGATTTGAAATAATGGGTGAAGCCAGACTAAGCTTTGAACAAAGAAATTTATCCTAAAGTGCCACTAGACTTTATTTTATGGGGGTACATAAAAGATAAAGTTGACGGTTTTCAACGAATTAAGGGCACACATATACCAAGCTAAATGATTCCTGATTTATGCAATTCCATTGCTTTGCGCAATCAGCAGTGCCTGGACCAGAACAGTCATCAGTTTGAGAACAGGCATTGACAAAAATAACTATTCATTTCTGTAGATTCTTTTAAATTTTGAAAATGAACTGTATGTTAATAAACACTGACTTTATAATCATCCAAAGTGTGTATATATTTTGGGGACACCCAGTACTTAGACTAATCTTCCGTTATCCTTCCAATTTTTGATAGTTATATTATTTTTAATTCTTTTCAAATCTTGTTTGGTCATGTCTGCACCTTGAGGTAAAATATAAGAGCAGGTAGTCTGTCTATTTTCTCCTCCACTGTATTGCCAATGACGTAAAATAGTGCCTGCAGCATAAGAGGTGTTGCAAAAAGCTCTCTGACGAACAAATAAAGGTATGGTATCTTATGTCTTCATATCATTTGACTGTCCACTCCACCCTGATCTTCCCTCCATTGATTCCTCCTCCCACCCCCATCCCAGTGCCCAACTATAATGAAGGTTTCTCTGCCCTTACGCAGATTGATTCTAAGGAACTGAAAACTAGTAAACGGGTGGAGTGGGGGGAGGAAGGCCTGGGGATGGGTAGGGGCTGGGTGGAGGGGAGCTAAAAAGGGGTAAATGGGGGACATCAGTAATCAATAAGATAAGAATAAAAAACTAGTCAACAGCATTCATATCATTATGGCTATATGCAAAGCTCAGGAGTCCTGGGATTATATTTCCAATTGTCATAATCCCAGGCTGCCTAAAGTCAAACAGATTTCCCTTTCACACACTGCATCACGTATTAAAAAGCACATCATATTTTTTGTCTTTTGTTTGAACCATGACTTTATTATATAATTGTCCAAAATTTTTCTGTAATTCAACATTTTAATTTTTGATTTTTAATTACAAATATTTCAAGCATATGTAAAAGTATACAGACTATAGGGTGGGACAAAAGTAGGTTTATGATTGTTCATATGGAAAATAATGCAATAATCCTATCTAATAATAGACAAACATGGTAATTGACCATACCTTCGCTACGCCTCCCATTGGCTAATCAGCGCGATATGCAAATTAACCGCCAACAAAGATGGCAGCTAATTTGCATACTGCAGGCAGGGTGGGACGGTGCCATCCCGCCTGCCCCACCGCCATCCGGGCCTACTATCTGCGACCTGGGGCGGCGGGCATCCTGTGTGCGACCTGACCCAGGGTAGCCGGCGGGGCAGCAGCGATCGGCCGGCCCGCCCGGGTGTCCTGTGTGTGACCCGATCCGGGGCAGCCGGGCAGGGCAGCGAAGGCTTGAAGGCAGCTCCGGCCGGAGTGAAGGCCTGGGTCCCGGGTGCCAGAGGAAAACCAGTGCCAGCAGCAAGGGGAAGGGAAGGCCTATTGCATGAATCTTTTCATACAACAGGCCTCTAGTTAATAAATAATAACACAAGAATAAACTGTTTCACATACAACCGTAAACCTACTTTTGCCCCACCCTGTATAATAAGTATTCATGATTGAACAGATATTAGGTATCCAGATTTAACAGATGATAGTATTTTTTTCTATAGTTGCTACAGATTTTTCTCTTTTTCTAAATAAAATGTTAAAATTATAGCCAGGTCTGCCTCCAATCTTCCCCCTTACTCTACACCTCCTGCTGCTCCAAGGATAATTGCTTATGTACCATCTCCACACTTGCTTCATTGATTTTCTACAATGTCTATGTCCATAAAATGTTTTAAAATTTATATAAATGGCATTGCATCACAAGTATCTTTTGGCAACTTATTTTTTTTTACATTATTTGTGGTCTCTAGTTGTTTGTTTTTACAGCATCACCTTATTTTATAATTGAAATATTTCAAATGTTAGTATTTGATACTAGAGGCCCAGTGCACAAAATTTGTGCATTCAGGGGTGGGGGGGGTCCCTCAGCCCGGCCCGCGCTCTCTTGCAGTCTGGGAGCCCCACGATCGATCGCCCTGCAGAGAAAGGTCCCACCCACCCACCGCAGCCCGCCGGTCAGTGGCCTGGGCCTCCTTCTGCAGGGCGATCGCGGAGCCCCCCAAATTGATCGCCCTGCTGGCCGGTGGCCTGGATCTCCCTCTGCGGGGCAATCATGGGGTGATGGCGGGCCCCCCTGACCAATCACATCGCACCCACCTTGGCTGGCCCAGCACCAATGCGTATCATAACATGGTCGTCTGGATGGGCTTTCTGCTGTTTGGCCATTCGGTCGATTTGCATATTACACTTTTATTATTATGGATTGAATTAGAGAGAATATGAATAAGAGTTGTTTGATTTGAGTTTTTCTATTATTCTCTAAAATATCTCTGCCTCCTCTGAGGCAGTTATTCTCTTTATCTTGGTTTTTGTCTTTCATGCTTTTGATTTTCTTTATATATCTCTGGTGATCCTTGATTGACCATTTCTATTTATGCAGCTTTGTAGGTTTTCTCTGCTGTTGGTATCATGAGGGTCTGTTTAAGGTCCTGTTTCAACTCTGAACAGAAAAGCTGCCTGGCAGCTCTGGCAACATTGTCATTGTTTGCTGGTGGACATGTGTTTGTCCTCAGGTTCCCTGAATATCTGACTGGGGAATGGCTTACTCTGGAGTACTACACCCCCATAGCAGCCCCAATTCTACCCCACAGGCTGTTTAATATCTGAGGAGAGTAGTGTTCCAGTTACTTTTTTCTGTGAATAACTGATGATCTGTCATTCTAAATATGAATGTGAGGAAAATGGTGGGGGGAAGTAGAAGAGGGTATGAGGGGATAAATGGTGATGAAGGAGACTCGCCTCGGGGTGGTGAACACACAATACAACATACAGATGATGTATTACAGAATTGTACACCTGAAATCCATATAATTTTATTGACCAATGTCACCTGAATAAATGCAATTTTTTAAAATCTGGAAAATTGAAAAAATAAATTTTAAAAAATGAAGTGAAGAAGACGTAAAACTAGTCTAGCTGTTCTTTAGACTTTCATTTATTATTTATTTAGTTGTTGTTGTTGTTAATCCTCACCTGAGGATATTTTTCCATTGATTTTTATGGAGAGTAGAAGAGAGAGGGAAAGACAGAGAAAAACATAGATGTGAGACAAACACATGGATTAGTTGCCTCCTGCACGAGCCCTGACCAAGGCCCAAGCCAGGGAGGAGCCTGCAACCAAGGTACATGCCCTTGACCAGAATTGAACCCAGGACCCTTTGGTCTGCAGGCCGACGCTCTATCCACTGAGCCAGACCAACTAGGGCTAGACTTTAATTTAAACACCTTGCTGCGGATCTGTTCTCTGAGCCTCGTTAGAATCCTGCTGGGAGTCTCTGCAACAACGGTTGTATGTATTTTGGGCTACAGATTTCTTTCATCAGTTGTACCCATTAATGCATTTCCAGCCTTTTTTTCCCCTTTGGAAAAATTGGTTAAAATTTCTTGACTGCTTAAGACCCCCTGCCCCCCATCCAGCTCCCTTTGCAATGTGTTTCTTCTTCTCCACCCCTTCTTCCTCCTCCTCCTCCTCTTTTCTTGTTTTTCTTGCTCTCACTTTAAAGGGGTCTCTTGAGAGAAAAGGAAACAAACATGTATGTTCAGTCTATCACTCTGGACAGGAAGCTGAGATTTCTTTTTAATAAAGTGCAGATTTTACTCTCTTGATCTAATATTTTATGGGAGGAGGCAACAGATTTCAGGCTCCATAATTTTTCTGCTAACCACAATTATATTATTTTTTACCTTACTGATAAAAATACCAAAATCAATGTAAGGCTTAGCAACTTTAACTGGCTCAGACTCGACTCTGCTTACAAAGTGATTATGGGCTAAGTGTATGAGATTAACACTTACATTATACGACATCCGCAATGGCCTCTGAGTCAGAATCAAGGCAGATCCAGATAGTCTATTCCCTGACTGGTGCGGTGGGAAAAAATGTCTTGGACTACTTTTCAGCACTCCATTTGATTGTTGGATACAGTTTGAGAATTTATTGTATTTCTGTACTGCTGCCATTGCAAATATAAGGACAAGTATCCCCTTAAATGCTGATGACATCATTTCATTACTGCAAACAAGCAACAGTCTCAAGAGGCAAACTATTCCAGTCAAAAAAATAGTGTAATAGTAATAACGACAAAAAAAAATCATTGGTTTTGGCAAACATTCTCCCATGCTTCCTTCAGCTTTATTAGCCAGTACCTCAAATAAAAACAGTACTTAAATACTTATCTTAAAAAGCAAAGAGAGTATATATATATATATGAATTAGCATAGATCTGCAGACTCTAAATATTCATGAAGATAAGAAATGCTAATAACATTTGAGTGCAATGTACTATTCAAGCATTGATTTTATTTTGGCTACTAGCTACCTTGCTTTTTCATCTTGTTGTCAAAGCAACCCAGTGGTTCTAAATGGCAGTAGCCATTTAGATGTCATGATGATTGGGGCCACCCAAAGGCTTTTAAGCAGACTAGTAATATGATCAGACTTCTGTTTTAGGAAGATGGCTTGTGGGGCAGCCAGAGGGTAGGGGATAAGAGGGAGGATAAAAACAGGTATATCAGAGGGAAGACCATATATGGGAACAGAATTGGTGAAGCTATAAATGAAGGCATTTGCAATGAGACTGGAAAGGAGGGAAGAGATTATAGAGAGATTAAGAGCGGAATTATTTGATGCTGCTGACTGAGGGACCTGTGGGGAGTGACGGAGAAGGACAGCGTCAAAATTCCTACTGGGTTTCCAGCTGGAACACACTGATCATACATTTCTTTTTCAGAGAAAATAATTAAATCAGGTTAGTGCGGAACTATCTAAGAGGCAAAGGAATATTTGGGCTCAGAAGTAAGGCCCTGGCTAAATATACAGATGTGAAAGTCTGTATATTACTTTTCTAATGAAAATTGTGCAATAAAATGAGTGATGTGAAAATATTCAGGCATGCTAACATTTTAAGCATTACTCGAATGTTCCTTAGGATGTTGAACAGAAGCTATAGTTGAAGAAAGACTAGACAACTAAAATAAAATTCCACCCCTGGAATCTCTTTTTATCATCAGTTTATTTTTAAGTTGTTGGTTGTTGTTGGTTGTAATACCCTCTGGCCTACCAGACTGTGAATCATGTGTGTAATGTTTTAAATGACCATGGAAATCTGTTTTGCTTTGGGGCACAAAGTAGGTCCTCAATAAATAAGGTTGATCAATGAATCCAGACCTTTAATTTTAGGTCAGTTTGATCTGTTAAACATGTTCACAGCCGCCAGTCCTTTCGCATCAAAGAACGCATCACAATTTGCAATTACTTACTTATATGGGCAATTTTAAACTAATGTCTGCTTCTCTCACTAAGCTCCAGGGGACCACGATTGCTTTGTTTACCACTGTATCCTCAACCCGTAGCTCATGCGAGTATTTGTTGAATAAATTAATTAACAAAATATCATGTTTTATTATTTAACAACAAAATTAGACTTGCTCAAAAGATTGTCACTTAGTTTGGATATGCCATCACTAGGCAATCAAAAAAAAATTTTTTTAAATAGGCAAAGAATCTCTGCAGCTCGCTTCAGGCAATTTTTAAAAGTATCAAAGTCAATATGGTTATTTTCTTGCCTATCTAAAATAGTGCATTTCTTCAAACTGATTATTAATAATTTCATATGGAGAAACCACATAGCCTTATCACCCATCAGCATTTCAGACATTTGAATCTATATAAAGGACATAATGACTAAAGACTGTCAAGAGCACTGAGGGGTCCTTTGGGCAGTGTGAACATCTGGTGTCTATTCTCTGTGGAGATTAATAATGCAGCTATACTGTGGCAGGCTTTGCTAATTCCTTTGAGCCCTGCGCAGCATTTTTAAGTGGTTCCAAACACACAAGATCTCTAATTGGTATGGGTTTCACCCACAGTTTTCTTGCGATCTCAAAATATCTCAGAAACTCCTAAGCAGGAATTGACAGGGGCAAGCTTCCCTATTTCCCTTTGTTGAGACAGCTATTAATAATTTTTTTTCAGGTTCAATAAAATTCCTGAACTCAAACCATTTCAACCGAAAAACTGGGGAAGGGGACTTTATTTTCCCTGGCCTGAACACTGTCTCTTGCTACTTTAAATCACAGTTAATGTTTTAAAAAATATATCTTACACATAAGTCAGTTGTAGACCTTTAGCATCAAAGGATCTGAGCAACATCACATGTAACAGCCTGACCTTTAGCCATAATTTCTAAGTGCCATTAAAAAATGTCTCTCAAACTGTCTTTAAATTTAGTGTTGACCTAGTCACCTTTATCCAAAAACATTCAGCTTTAAATGATTATTTTATTTTGCTTCCAAAAGCTCTTCAGTCCAGTGAGGTAGCCATTAGGGATGCTTCACAAAGAGTTTAGAGTTTGCTTAGAATTTATTAGCTCCGTCGGATGGGAAGATGGTAATTTGGATTGCTTGCTGAGTGAAGATTATTTACTGTGCTTAACTGACCTTAAGAATACCAGGAGGGATATAGGACAGGGAAATTCAAAGAAATATAGACTAAAAGTGAAACAGTGTTCCTTTCAACTGCAGTCCTGAAGTAGGTCTATTCACTACATAGCATCATTAGGGACTGACACACTATTACTTATATTCTTCAGTTGGGTACCTATCAAAAATTTCAGAATAATGTGCCTGATAAAAATATAAGATTACTTCTTCTAAGAGAGAGTTAAGTCTTGAGATTCTTTTACTTATCTAAATTTTCTCTGGATATATTTCTCTAACTGAAATCTTTCTAAATTCCTGAGTAGGCTTTAGATCTTTATTGTATTACTAGATGCCCAGTGCACAAATTTGTGCACCAGTGGGGTCCCTCGACCTAGCCTGTGGGATCGGGCCAAAACCAGCTCTCTGACATCCTCTGAGGGGTCTCAGATTGCGAGAGGGTGCAGGCCAGGCCAAGGAACCCCACTGGTGCATGATCAGGGCCGGGGAGGGACGAGGGAGGTTGGCCAGCTGGGAAGGGACCGCGGGAGGGCTCCAGGGCGTGTCCAGCCCATCTCATTCAGTCCCGATCGGCCGAACCCCAGCAGCAAGCTAATCTACAGGTCGGAGCGTCTGCCCCCTGGTGGTCAGTGCATGTCATAGCAAGTGGTTGAGCGGCCTTAGCATATCATTAGCATATTACTAAAGGCCCGGTGCCTTCTCGCAGTCTGGGTCCCCTTGGGGGCCCCTTCCACTGGCTGCTGACACCCGTTTTCCTCCGGCGCCCGGAACCCAGGCCTTCGCTATTCGCCTGAGAGGGGCCGGCACAGCAGACTTTGATCTGCACTGGCCGCTGGGGCCCCGGGGGCTGAGCCGGTGCGGCGGGCTCAGCACTTAGCTCTGCACCCGCCGTGAGGTCCCCGGGGGCGAAGCCAGCGTGGCAGGCTCAGCGCTTAGCTCTGCACCCGCCGCGCGGGCCCCAGCGGCTTTGCCAGTGTGGCGGGTGAGGGGCTTAGCTCTTTGCGGGCTTTGCTCTTCGCTTGCCACACCAGCCTTCGCTCACTGCACCTGCCTAGGGCCAGCAGGCTTCGCTCCATCGCTTGGCGCCTGCATATGCAAATTAGCCGCCATCTTTGTTGGCAGTTAATTTGCATATCACCCTGATTAGCCAATGGGAAGCGTAGCGAAGGTACAGTTAATTACCCTTTTTGTCTTTTATTAGATAGGATGCTTTGATTGGTTGAACAGCCGACCAGTTGGCCAGACATTTAGCATATTAGGCTTTTATTATATAGGATGTACTTTTAAGTACTGCAATCTGAAATGAAATATTTTCTTGTTTTCATAAATCTATGATCCTTCACTGGTCTGCATAAACTTTTCATCTGTGTTATACCTATTATGACTTAAATTTCTGACAACCCATTTTCTGAAACAGAGTAGATTGCTCAGAAAAGCTATTAAATACAAATATTTTAGGACAAAATAATTGCTTAGAGTTGTTTATAGGACAAAAGGTGTTTTGACTTTGTAGCACACACAGCAAAGTTGAAGCAATTTATCAAGCACTATACATTTCCTAATATATTAAAATTTATAAATAAATTACATCAAAAAGGCATGAAGCAAACTATATCCAACCAAGGTATACTCTGACAACTATTCATTCTCTTTAAAACTCTTTATGAAAATTTTTTGCTAACACACAATTCCCATTACTCTGCTCTTCCTTTTTATATATTCAATCACATTAATATACTATAACTTACTATTTATAGTTTTTTGTTTGTTTGTTTCTTTACTGTATTGCTCAAACTAGAATGAAAGCTCTATGTCAGAGATAACTGTTTAGTTTCTGATGCATTCAAAGCTCCTAGAAGGATGCCTGGCATTTAATAAATTTTAGTATAATGCATTTTCTATATGTTCTTGTTACTCTGGAAATCTGAGATTTAAAAATAATCCAGGAGTGTCGGCCTATGAACCAGGAGGTCAGGGTTTGATTCCCAGTCAGGGCATATGCCTGGATGCAGGCTCGATCCCTGGTAGGGAGCATGCAGGAGGCAGCCTAGCAATGATTCTCTCTCATCATTGGTATTTCTCTCTCTCCCTCTCCTTTCCTCTCTGAAATAAATAAAAATGTATTTTAAAAAATAATAATCCATGCTTTGGGGATTTTTTGTGTGTTTTATTTTTGTGTGTTATTTTGGTTAATCCTCACCCGAGGACATTTTTTCCATTGATGTTTATTTATTTTTTTAAATCCTCACTGGAGAATATTTTTCCATTGATTTTTAGGGAGAGTAGAAGAGAGAAGGAAAACATTGATATGAGAGAAACACATCGATTGGTTGCCTCCTGCATGCACCCTGACCAGGGCCTGGGCCAAGGTGGAGTCTGCAACCTTGGTATGTGTCCTTGATCAGAATCAAACCTGACACTCTATCCACTGAGCAAAACCAGCTAGGGTCTATTGATGTGTAGAGAGTGGAAGGGAGGGGGAGGAAGGGAGTGAAAGGGAGGGGGAGAGACAGAGAGACCTGCCTCCATTTGCAACTGAGGTACGTGCCCTTGACTGGAATTGAACCCGTAACCCTTCAGTCTGTGGGCTGATGTTTTAACCATTGAGAAAACTGTCTAGGGCCATACTTTGGTTTTAAAACACATAATCACAAAAGTCTGTTATAGAATTAGTTATAGAATCTCTAGCTTACTTACTAATATTTATTGAAGATTTTGGCACTCCAAACTCCTACAAATATTCTAGGGACCACAATGAAGGAAACCCACTTACTATCTCTCAAATCAAGAGCTCTTTGAATACCTAAGAAAGCAGAAACTAAACTAATCCATGGAGCCAAAGTCCTGTATCAAGCAAGATCCATGGGTATAAGTGGTCTTTGCAATTCAAAAGCTGCAATGGCTTTGATTTTGACCAATGAAAAGTTTAATGCATTAAAAAATTAGATGTTGCCCTGGCCAGTGTTGCTTGATGGTTAGAGCATCAGTGCATACACCAAAGAATCAGAATTCAATTCCCAGTCAAAGGCACGTACCTACCTGGGTTGCAGGTTCCATCCAGCACCCTGGTTGGGCACCTAGATGTGCAGGAGGCAACCAATCGATGTTTCTCTCCCACATCCATGTTCCTCCCTTTCTCCCTCCCCCCCTACCTCCAATTCCCTCTAAAAATCAATGGAAAAAATATCTTCGGGTGAGGATTAACAAAAAAATAAAATATAAAAATTAGATGTCATCACATGAAGAAAGTTGAACTTCAGATGCATGAATTAGGCTAAAGTGGTATGGTACTGCACACATATTTTAATTTGGCACTGGACCAACATAACAAAAAAAAGTAAATTCCATAAAGGCCCAAGCACATCCATAATATATTCCATGGCCTATAGGTTGATATATTATTATGTCAATTGTGCAGTAATATTTAAGCCATACCCACTAGCCCAGTTGTAAATGAAGCGGGTGCAGGTGCAAGACTTGGCTCCTGAGTACTGAGTAGGCAATAAATAAATATTTGTTGAATAAGTGAACCAAATTGGGGCTGAAGAAAATATTAACAAAAATTGTGAAAATGATATCACATTAAATCAATGTATGTATTTCAGACGTTTTTGACAATGATCACCTCTTAAGTATTTATTTTCCTTATGCCACTAGACCAGAGTATAGCACTCCATGGATTACTTTCTCTTGATAGTATGTCAGGGGCATAGGAAGCTAGGTAAAAATTATTTTTTAATTTTATTTCCCATATTAGAAAACTTCCTTAAGGGAAATTTGTCAAGATCTGGTGCAATGTAAAAGATTTTTTTCAAATATCTAATTTAATTTAAGGTGTAAATCAACAGCCAGTGTAATAATAGCTCTTTGATCTTTAACAGTTTTTATTTTTGTGCATTTTTATTTATTTTATTAAATCATTTTTACCTCTCAATTAATCTCAACTTCTTGCTCAGTTAGTTTCAGGTACCTGCCCTGGGTTTCTAGCCGCCAAGCTACCTTAATGTCATTACTCTTTTGATGCCATGTTGCTTAGCTCCTGCTGCTTTTTAAAAATCTCATACACATATTTATTAACCATTTATAAATACATAAATGTGAATAAAACATACTTCAAATGCAATCTCCGCCCCATTTTCTTGGTCCCTTTTCTCACCCTACAGAAAACCTGTGTTAACAGCATAATAAGCGTTCTACCTCATTTCTGGCCATATTCTCATAGCCTTACAAAATCATAAGTATCTACATACACATATAGTGTTTTAGTAGCTGCATAGTATTCCTCAGATAAGTAACCCGAAAGCCCAAGACGCCGCATCTAGCTAGGCACGAGGGCAACGCAACTGAAGAGGACCACCAGCTGCTGGCTGCAGTGTATGGCTCAGAGAGAATACTTTGTAGAGGAACAAATGCAAATGCCAAAAAAGCAGGCTCTGGGAGAGGAAGCAGCATAGCTGCAGACGTAAGGTTTCCTTACCAGAAAGCAAATGAAATAAAATAAGGCCCTGGCCAGGGAGCCCAGTTGGTTAGATATGCCAAGGTTGCGGGTTTGATCCCCAGTCAGGGCAAATGCAAGAATTGGCCAATGAATGCATAAATAAGTGGAACAACAAATTGATGTTTCAAAAAAGAAATAAATTTTTGAAAAAGCAAAGAATAGTTTTTCAATCCTGAAAACTCTGGAAAATTATTAATGTCAAACAAGAGGATGGTGAAATTCAACCCCCCAAAACACCGCAAGCACCCCTGTGACAGTGCCCAGGACTGTGGGCTGTGGTGTGAGGGGATGGAAGTGTGCAGCCAGGGTCTCATTCAGTACATGACAGATAAAAAGAGAACTGAAATCAGAACTACTGAAATTTGACATTAAAAATGTCTGGTGGGTGGGAAGAGATCAACCAAAGAGCTTGTATGCATATATGCATAATCCATGGACACAGACAATAGGGTTGTGGAGGTCTGGGACAGGAAGCAGGGGCGGGATATAAGGGGTTAATGGGAGGGGAAAAAAGGGACATATGTAATACTTTCAACAATAGGGATTTAATAATAAAAATTTTTTTAAATGTCTGATGAGGGTTAAGTTGGACTTGGAGAAGAATTTGGAGGTGTTAGTTCTCACTAACAAAGTGAGGGGTGAATGGAAAGAAAATGAATAAGAAGAAATCATTCTTCCCAAATATAAAAATCACCAGACCACATTAAATTTATAATCCAGCCCTGTGGGGCCTTTGTATCAAAGCACCCAAAGGTCCACTCTGAAGTGGGAGAACAGTTTAAAACTTGAAGGTTCCCTGCCCCAGCCCCCCTCCCCCCCGCCCTTTGCTTATTTTAATTGGGATCTGGGAGAGGAGGGAAGAACAGATGTCTTTTCATCTGGACAACGTACCTCAAAGTCTAACTTTCCCCCTCTTTAATCCCTAGTTATGATGATTTGAAGAAATTCTTATATAGGACTTTAAAAAAAAACTACTGTTAAATAAAAGTGAAGGTAAATAACATTAGATAATATATATATTTATATATTATGATTTAGATAAGAAATATATATTTTGTCTTCGTCCCTGTTTCTGACAAGATCTCCAATGGAAGCATGCAAACCTACATGGTCTCTCTCTGGGACACAATTACACAATTACCATAAAATGATGTGCTAGATAATTATTAATGACTATATGAGATTCTAGTAATATGTCAGTATCTTTTGATTTTTGCAAGTGTTTTTCTGTAAGGGACCCATATTTGAACACAGGAGTTTACGTCGATGAGGTGAGTTTTGGAAAGCTCCTAAGTAACCTGAGGATGGGGGCTGGTTGCCAGGAGATTAGAGGATTAGAACTTCCCGGCCTCCTGAAGGGGAGAGGGGCAGGACACTGAGGTCAGCCTCCCCAAAGACTCAAAAGGATGGGTTCAGAGAGCTTCTGGTTGATGAACATGTGGAGTTGCTGAGAGTGGTGCCCCCACAGAGGGTATGGAAGCTCTGCATCAACTTCCCACAGAAGCTTTGATTGGTTGAACGGATGACCGGACAACCAGACACTTAGCATATTAGGCTTTTATTATATAGGATGCCACTTTTGTTTATCCATCCTTAGATGGAAATTTGAGTTGTTTCTACCTTTGGCTACTGTGAATAATGATGCTATGAACACTGGTTTAAAATATCTGTTTGACTCCCTGCTTTCAGTTCTTTTGAGAATATGGTCTAGATTTGTAATAGCTATGTTTAATTTTTTTGGAATCATCATACAGTTTTCTATACTGGCTGCACCATTTTACATTCTGACCAGTAATGTACACAGGTCCTAATTTCTCCACATCCTCTCCAACATTTTCTGTTTATTTGTTTGTTTGTTTGTTTAATAATCACCATCCTAATGGGCTCAGAATATATTTTTAATGAGTTACTCTCGTATTCACAAATCCCCTTATCTCAAATTTATATAAACTTATATAAGAGTGAGGTGAGCAATATATGTCTAGACAAAGACCTTTTTCACTGTATGAAAATACTCACACTGGCAATCAAACATGTGACCCTAGCATCATTAGCAGCATGTTCACAGCAATTAAGCTAACAGGCTCCAGCCACTACACCACTACTGACTGATACAGACCTGTCTCTGTTAGGAAAAACAACTGTTAAAGAAGGACCACATAAGAGGATGGGGTAAGAGGTTAGGGAAAGGCTACAATGATATACATCTTTGTTTCTGTCTTCACCTCCTAAGAAAGTGAGTCAGTTCATTTACCTACATCAGGATCGGAAGAGCTAGAGGAGAATACAGATGAAAAAGGGACTTAGCTGTTTTAAATATCAGTTTATGTTAACATCCTATATAATAAAAGCCTAATATGCTAAGTGTCCGGTCGTCTGGTCATCTGTTCAACCAAACAAAACATAATATGCTAATGATATGCTAAGGCCGCTCAACCACTCGCTATGACATGCACTGACCACTATGGAGCAGACGCTCCAACCAGTAGGTTAGCTTGCTGCTGAGGTCCCACTGATTGGGACTGAGACGGGATGGACATGCCCTGGAGCCCTCCCGCGGTCCCTCCCTAGCTGGCCAACCTCCCCTGTCCCTCCCCGGCCCTGATTGTGCACCAGTGGGGTCCCTCGGCCTGGCCTGCGCCCTCTCGAAATCCAGGCTGAGGGACCCCCCCCCCAGTGCATGAATTTCGTGCACCAGGCCTCTAGTATACATATAAACCCTCATTTCAGCTCTCTTATGTCACTGTGGAACCATGAAGCTTTAAAAAAAAAATTTTAATTTTGGAATCCATTCATCTTTCCTTACCACAAAATTGTCCTGTGCCATTATCTGGTACTTTTCTCAAAGGTCTAACATTTCAGCTTGTTATAAAAGCATATACTTACAGATTAATGTGCGCTACATTCCAAGGACTTATACTTTCAGTATATATGTGAATAGCAAGTAATTATTGCATTGATTTTTCTCTAAAAGTAAATAATATACTAATCAGCCAAGTAAAACACTAGTCTGTTACATATATTCTTTTATAATTTATAAACAGGATCTCTTATTTTATTGATTTAAAAATTTTTGAAAGTCATGTGCTGAAAAAATAAAAAAAGTAACCATAAAACAAACACTATATAAGTACGTAGCTTTTTGGATAAAATTCTAGTTTTGTCCTTAAAGACACCAAACATACTTAAGTCTAGGAAAAGATTTCCTGGTAATCAGCTCTGAATGATGTATTTGTTGGTGCCGATGTTCTGTTAGCCTTACATTTTTCATTTGTCTCATGCTAGAGGAATCTTGCCAAACGGCATATCCAGATTCAGACTTCATTCTCCTCTGGGCATGTTCACCTGCCAGTTATGATCAGAACACGGTTAGGCATTATCTTTTACAACACACAAAGACATGCACATGCATGAAGCTCTTCACAGAGGCAAAGTGTGTATTAACAATAACCACCAAGAATTTCTGAAACTCATGTGTCAAAAAGTATCATCTTCACTTCCCTGGGCCTTTCAAACGGAAACACACAAGGGCTCTGGCTTTCCACTATAACCTGACTTTCACCTTCAAAAAGAGCTTTACAAAGATTCGGAAAAGGGATATCCAAAGGCATTTCTCATCAATTGCTAAATGGTCCAATATATTTGTAATTCTACCTCCTTTTCCTTTACACCAGTGAGTCATGAAAACCTGATGGGACAAGCAAGCAACACACCAACATCAAGTCACTAGGGAGTATTCGCAGAAACAGACAAAAACAGGCTTAAGTGGGCACAGAAAGGTGAATGCTGGGAACTGCATAAGCAGCAAGTGAAAACATCTCCATCATGAGAGGAAGAGGTTAAAAAGTTTAAGAAAATTTTTGAATAAAATTACTAGGACTAAGCTTGTGAAAGGGATTCATTTTTCAATTTTCTTGAAAAACAGGAGTCAATCTGTGCCCTGACTCCACAGGTATTACATACAGACCTCAAGAACACAGTCGTTTATAAAGTAACTGCTTCATGGAATCCAGCTAAAACTACAAAGACGTGAAATTCTAGGCAGACACAGGAAATTCTTTGGGGAATAAAAGAATTTTATGACTCATAAGATTACAATCTCCTGAATAATCAACTAAAGTAATCTAATGAAGTATTGTCAGCAGGAAAGGAGTTTGATAAATTTGTATGTTGTGCAGGAAAATTTTAAGCAAAACAGGAAATTGAACAAACTTGAAATTACAAATTAATTTGTAATTTTTCCTTTCAGGGAAAAACTTCAAGGGCACCAGGATTTTGTATACGGTGTGACATTTTGTAGAATGACACATTTTTAACTGCTGGGAATTTAAGCAAAATTCCATATCTATATTTAAAAAATAAATCAAGTCTGCGAAGGAGTAAGCCCAAGATTCAAAGACAGGTCCTGGTGAAGGTTCTCAGTCTTCAAATGTAATACAGTTTGAAGAAGTTATAAGAGTTGGAGGTAAAGGCTTGAGCGAGATGCCAATGTAGAAAGAAAGAAAGAGGTTCGGTTTTTTTCTGGGGGAGATCAACAACAAAAGCTAGAGATGGTACTGTTTTCTTGACTTCAGACAATGCGTAAGCATAGAAGAAACTCAATACCAGGAGGCTATCCTTGCCTTAACACTTTATCCATTTTTTCCTTTCCTTAAAACGTTTTCTATTTTTTCTAACTTAATTCTAATTCAAACTGTTGCTTGTTCTATATGCAATTCCCTTCTCATAACAGGTTGTAAAAATACAGCAAGCAATGAAAGCCCTCTGTTTAATCTTTCCCAGGGACAAACAGTGTACTGTACAATATGTAACCTTGAGTTAGATTGCAAATTACTTTTATTTAATTTAGTCTGGTGTTTAGCTTCACCTTTGAATTATCAGTCTGCATCCTTCTATTTTGGTTTGATTCTCTGGTCCACTTAAAATGGTAAATGTTTACATTAAAAGGACAAGAGAATGTGTGATGTATTTTAACTGTCAAAAGTGTTGTGAACAGCAGCAGCTGGAAGAAGAATGTGTCGTCTGCTTCACTGTTAGCCTGAAGCCTTTTAGATTCTTTCCATCAGCAGTTACATCCTTCATCACTCATACTAAAAAAAAATTAAATTAAATAAAAAATTTCAACTGCCATCTCAGAAAAATGTCGTAAAATTTCTAGAATTCACTTGTGGTCTTTTTGCTGGGTTTGACGGGAACTTTCTGCTGGTACAAGGTTAGTGGATTGGTCACTAGACATGGAGCTTTTTTTTCATTTTCTGGATCGCTGGTTCAGATGAAGATAAAGTCCAGCAGCAAATGAAAGGAGTTCCATCCTGGGTGTTGCTGAGAGGTCTCTATGAACTGCAATCATCCTTCACATCATCGTGAATTCATGATGATATCACTCCTATCAAAGGCCTGCTCAGAAGAACAAACACTGGAAATAAGTAGATTCTCTTAATGTTTCCAGATCTGGTGCAATTCCAACAATAAAGCTGAAGAGAGAAATGTGATTTCAGGCCCATTAGAAACACAGCTGGGCCAGGCCGGCGTGACTCAATGGTTGATTATCGCCCTATGAATTAGGAGGACATGGTTCGTTCCAGTCAGGGCATATGCCCGGGTTGCAGGCTCGATTCCAGATCGTGCCGGAGGCAGCCGATCAATGATTCTCTCTCATCATTGATGTTTCTATCTCTCGCTCCCTCTCCCTTTCTCTCTGAAATCAATAAAAATATATTTAAAAAAGAAAGAAAGAAACACAGCTGGGAAGAAGTGGAGCCTAAGACTATGTTGGAGGATGAAGATAACCAATTCATGCATAATTAAACTGCAGGTTTGACACATTCAAGAAATACTTGAAGGTGGACAAAAGCCTACATGATCTAACTCCTACCTACATTCCCAAACGCATCTCCAGTCTCCCAATTGTGCTCGAGCGCACTGGTCTTCCAGTTCCTCTGACATAATCAAGTTCATTTGCTCTCTCCTCTACTTAGAACACTCCCCCAAACTCTTTGTTTGGATTCCCATACCTCAGACCTTAACTCAAATATCACGTCCTCACTGAGGCATTCCCAGAAATCCCTACCTAAATAGTGTCTCCCCTAACCCTACTGCACCACCATCGTCCCCTATCATCTGATCCTTTCTATCCTCTACACCTCTTCTCAGATGTCATCACATTTATCTGTTTCTTCTTTAGTGCCAGACACACATAAGCACTAGCATGTAAACTCCCTAAGAGCAGGAGCCCTGCCTGTTTGTTTACCTGTTGCAGTGGTAACGCTATTACTACTGTTCCTAAAGCAACAAATACCTAGTGAATGCGTGTGTTTAACACTCTACTAGAGGTTGAAGGTAAAACAACATGAAAAGGTACAAACTCATCCTCAAAGATCTTATAAAGACTATGGAGCCTCAAGTAGTCATAATATAGTAGGATAACTGTTTACAGGGGGCACATAAGTCCAGTAGAAACAGCTTCCATATATGTATCTTAACAGTAAACAAACAAACAAAACAGAAAACCTATTTCAAGGGAGAAGACTATGTGCAAAGGCACAGAAACAGCCATAACAGCACAATTCTGTTCTGGGGAGACACTTTGTTAAGGTTTTATAAAATACAAATTGCTAGGGAGAGGAGAAAGAGAGAAATTAAACTTAACAGAGAGGGATCCAGGTCATGAAAATCCTTCCTGTCACGCAGAGGGAGAGAGGTTTCATCCTAAGGCCAATGGGAAGCCAACAGAAAAACCTCTGGGCAAAGGGATGACATGGTCATATTTGAATTTTAGAAAAATAACACTGAAAACTGATTTAGGTGATTTAAAAAATCAAATCATGGGCAGGTAGCGGGACAGCCAACAGTTACATAATAAATAAGTACCATTGAAAGGAAGGGGGACTCCGTGGCAGGAAAAGCTTAGACAAATTTTTCTGAATAATCCATCTTATCTCTGGATAGTTTTATTAGGCCATATGCTATGGCATTCACCCATGGAGCAGCCCTGACATGAGGTTCTAGATCTAGATACTAGTGTCTAGTTTAAGAAGTGTTAGCTACAGGGACGAAGCTATTCACTGGACAGGAAGCTTTCTTTCCCCTTCGGGTATTTAACAGTCCCCGACATTCTCTCTCTTGAATACTGGCAGGAGTTAGAGCGCTGCCACTAAGCAAGAAATTCTGTTTCATGAGTGTATAGACATTTCTCATCCTTTGGGACCCAATTCTCTAGCTCCAGGGCTAGGAGGAGGAGTATGATCTACACAATGTAGTCATGTAGACTGCAAGACATCATGTATAGAGGGCCAAAAAGTAGAGGCAAGAGGATTGGAAGTCCTACCAGGCCAAGCACAGGAAAACTAGTAAAGTGTAAGGTGTGCAAGTGGCTTCAGGCACTTGAGTTTACAAAAAGCAAAAAGCACTAGGCACCTGTCACTGAAAGACTGGGGATAAAATGAGATAATGATGTGATCTCCAATTTAGGAGGAGAGCCCTAAGGATTCAGATTCATGACCTGTCAGTGGGGATCTTCCACACTCACAGCCTTTCTCAACCAGAGTTCCCAGATTGAATTAAGCTTGAAAGCCCTGATGTAGGGCCTAACCTGAGGCATCCATTGCAATTAATTCTCTAGAAGCATCTAGAGAGGTACTTTTGTGTATCATCCTTAGGGAAACTGAGAAAATATTACTCAAATCATTTTCTGTGGCCTATGATTCAAACGAAGAACCCAGGGTAAGAAAGGCAACAGGGGGTTTGCTGTGTTCTCTCTTGCCTCAAGACCTTCATTTAGTCTCATTCCATTGCTTGGGATTACTCCCACCCAACCCACCTACTCTCTTGCCTAACGCTATCATACTCATCCTCCAGGTTTCAACTAAAAGCCAAAGGCCTTCCTTGACCTCTTCTACTGTATGAGTATGCCTAAAATTTGGACAGAGAGGATTCCAGGTCATGAAAGTCCTTCCATGTCATGCAGAGGGAGAGAGATTTCATCCTATACTAATGGGAAGTCATTGCAAACTCTGGGCAGGGTGACGTGATCAGGTTTGCTAGCTCCAAAAACCTCACACTTTGTCTTTGTAATCTTATTTTTAAAATCCATTCATTTGGGCAGGGCCCGAGTCTCTGCTGCACCATATATACTCAGTGCCCAATCCATTAGGACATGTGTTGAACTGGTGTTTAAAAGAATGAATGAAGAAAGAGGGAGAGAGAAAGAGAGAGAGAGAGAGAGAGAGAGAGAGAGAGAGAGAGAGAGAGAGAGAGAGAGAGAGAGAAGAGAGAGAAACCTGATGTGTGAACAAATGTGCCTTGATTGGAAGGTAGGAAAGAGAGCATTTTCAATTTTAAGAGACCATGTTAACACACATACGGAAAACTCTCAGGGCTACTTACCAAAAACAGAGTACTGACTACCTCACAAGGAATGGAAAAGAAAATTAGTATTACCCAGGGGTACCATGACAAATGCAAATAGACAGAGGTAGCTGTACTTGTAATATATTGTTTCATGAAAAGGCACAGCCATTGAAACATCATTTTTAGTCTTAAGCCGATCCAGTTAATTATGATGAACTTGAACTACTTAGAAACCTTTGAACACAGCATACAATTTCAAAGCCCACAATAGGCAGAATGAAGGGCACAGGTGAAGGCAAAAGAAAGTAACCACTTATTCTTCTACTAGCGCTTCAAGAGAGGAATATACATAACATGTTATAGGTACTAGGGTAGCTGTTCTTGAACTTTTTCAATGAACCATGCCAATTTTTTTTCCAGTAATTTTTATAGTTTCTTATAAGACAGCTGCCTAATATGATGGTTCTTGTTTAAAAGAATCTGCCAAATTACTGGCTAGGAAAACTGGAATGGGCTAAGCCATGCAAAATACTACTACTACTACTACTACTACTACTACTACTGATTATAATAACAATAACATGAATAACAACTGTAATAGTAAAAATAAAATTAAACAAAATAAAAAGGGTGTGGAATTGAGTGAAAATAGGACTATAATAGTGGTATCATGAACACAGCCCTGAATTGGTGACTAGGTTTTCCCACAGGAGACCTTGGGTAATCCGTGGGCTGCCCTGCTAAGCTCATATCATTTGTGAAATAAGAGCCCTGGACTACATAATCTTTAATGTTTCTTCTTCAAATGCTAACATTGTGTTTTATATATGCATTTAGATTTGTTATATATAACATGTGTTACATATTTAGTGTGTACTAATTATAAATCTATACATATAAAATATAAATATATTATAAATAATCTAGTTCACAATGACTTCATCAATACATTATGGAGTAGCAATACAATAAAAATACTTTCTTCCATTTCATCAATAATCATATATACATAGGTGGGGCAAAAGTAGATTTACAGTTGTGAGTATGCAAAATAATTTATCTATACATTATTTATTAATGATTGTATTATTTTTCATATGAACAACTGTAAACCTACTTTTGCTCCATCCTGTATTTTTGTCTTTCTAAAAGGCACCTATGATTGAATATCTGAAAACTAAAAACAGCTTACAAAGGGAATTTTCTGAGAATTTAAGCATTTATCAACCTAATGATCAAAAAGATAAGGTGATGATTACAAATCTTCCAAAGGTAAAAGAGTACAGTTTTCATTCATTTGTGCTTGTGGGGTTTAAAGAAGGAGATCTGAGTATAATGGGGAGTATATCTACAAGGGCTGCACCGGTGACCATAGAGAGGACATATTTTATTCAATATAGATATACAGAATATAGATACATAAAACTTAAATTAAAAGGACCAACACAAGTAAGACTTCCCAATGAAAAGCTCATGTTCCCATTCCTCCAAGTTTTTCAGAAAGAAAACTGTCATGAATCAAAAAAGAATTAAAGTCTTCATGGCATAGTCAGAGATAGCAACACCCTATTGTTCACTCAATACATCTTTTACTTCCACAACTGCCATTATCATGTAAGGAGGAAAAACGAACTTAAAGTCTACTCTGTATCTGAAAACAGAGCATCATTTACTTTAAAAGTATACTTAATTGAAAAACCTCACAATGACTGCCCAACAGATTCTCAAATTACTGAAACAAAATAAGAACAATATTGTATATCAAATATGCTACCTCATAAAAGGGAGGGGAGGTCCACTGGCAGTAGTTCTGGTAAATAAGATGCAAATACCACAATGTAAAAAGCTTTTCAGCAAGTTTCACCTGGGGAAAGGTTAATAGGAAGAAGCCAAACAGGGTAGCAAATATAAATCATTCACTCACTCAATCTACATCATTTTTATCTCTATTTAGTTTATCTGTTAAAAAGATGAGCTAAACTTATCTGCTAAGAACACAAATAGTAACAACCAGAAATGAATGTGTGCTTACTAAATTATGACAGGAATTATGCTAAGCCCTTTAAGTCATTTAATCCTCTCAACAATCTGATGAAGTTGGCACTATAGTTTTATAACAGTTTCACTGAGTTAGGAGAGATTATGTAATTTCCCAAGATTATACATAAATAAATGGCTAAACTGGGATTTGAACCCAGAGCCCATGCTCTTAATCATCTCTCTGATGAAATCCCAGCAACTATTCATCTGGTGCTAACCTGAAAACAGCATAAATAAACCTAATAAAATATCAACTTTGTAAATTATTTGTAATATATATGAAGATATCCTTAATAGTTAAAAAGAATTTAGAAAACAATACAATTTTTAAATATTCTAAGAGAAAAAATAGGTAAATGACAAACCAGCAATACAGAAAAGAAAATCCTATCTAATAAAGAGGTAATATGCAAATTGACCATCACTCCAACACACAAGATGGCAGCCCCTATGTGGACGCAAGAAGGCCTGCAGGGGAGGGCAGTTGTGGGGGACCAGCCCTGCAAGGGAGGGCAATTGGGGGGAACCAGGCCTGCAGGGGAGGGCAGTTAGGGGTGACCAGGCTGGCAGAGGAGGGCAGTTGAGGGTGACCAGGCCTGCAGGGGAGGGCAGCTCGGGGGGACCAGTCCTGCAGGGGAGGGCAGTTGGGGGGGACCCAGGCCTGCAGAGGATGGCAGTTGCGGGGAAACAGCTCTGCAGGGAAGGGGAATTGGGGGGACCAGGACTGCAGGGGAGAGCAGTTAGGGGAGACCAGGCCAGCAGGGGAGGGCAGTTGTGGGGGAACAGCCCTGCAGGGGAGGGCAATTGAGGGGTAACAGCCCTGCAGGGGAGGACAGTTAGGGGTGACCAGGCCAGCAGGGGAGGTCAGTTTGGGGCAATCGGGCTGGCAGGCAGGCGAGCAGTTGGGAGCCAGCAGTCCTGGATTGTAAGAGGGAAAAAGAAAAAATTATATATATATACCTCTACCCATGAGCTTACCCCAAATCCCCCAGCCCTAGGCAACCACTAATCCTCTTTCTGTCTCTATAGATTTATCTATTCTGGATACTTCACATCAATGGAATCATGTAATATGTCCTCTTTTATTACTGCCTTTTTAAAAAACATAAATAATGCTTCCAATGTTCATCATATTGCAGCATGTATCAGTACTTCATTTATTTTTATGGCTGAGTAATATTCCATTAAATAAACATACCACCTTTTATTTATCCACTCTTAGTTGATGGACATTTGGATTGTTTCCATCTTTTGGCTATTATGAACAATACTGCTCGGAATATTTGTTTACAAATTTTCATGTGGACATATCAGACCCAAAAAAATCTATTCTAAAACCATTAACTGCGATAAAAGGGGATATTTTTAATAAAAAAGTAATAACTCGCCCTAGCTCGTTTGGCTCAGTGGATAGAGTGTCAGCCTGCGGACTGAAGGGCCCCAGGTTTGATTCCAGTAAAGGGCATATGCCTGGTTGTGGGCTCGATCTTCAGTAAGGGGCGTGCAGGAGGTGGCCAATCAATGATTCTCTCTCATCATTGATGTTTCTATCTCTCTCTCCCTCTCCCTTTCTCTCTGAAATCAATAAAAATATATATTTTTAAATGCAACCTATTTCTGAATATTTTTTAAATAATAACTCAAAAACATACCCCTCATGAATTTTGATGCACTATAAAGCAGTAAACTATCAGAAATACAAAGAAATTTGGTAATCTTCAACTATTGTGGGTGGTGTTAATGCACATCTTTCAAGAGAAAAATAAAGGTGAACAAAAATGAGGTAAGAATAAAAAGATATGACTAATATAACTGATGAACCTCACTGAATAAAAGAACTGCTTCTGTGCATTTACAAATTACAATTAGTTGCAGCAAGAGGGAGTTTGCAACAGAAGGAAAAGAGCACACAAGGCAGTGGTACAGAGAGTTCAAAATGTCAGCCAACCTTATAGGCCCTCAGCTGTAAGGCTGAGATTCATATTCTGTCTTAAAAAGTGAGGCTGACTTGAGAAAGTCACAGTTCTTGACAGGTTCCTGACGACCAAGGGAGAGAAACAAGGATCAAGGGAGAAGACATGAATTGGGGTAAACGTTTCTTAGGAATCTGGGTTGTCTGAGTTGAGACGAGGTCAGACAGAGACTCACCATAAATTCAACCCAAAGCTGAACTATAATATGTGGAATTAGGGCTAATTAAATCCATTCATTCTTTATTCGTTGATTCATTCTTTCATTCAAGCAAATATTCATTGAGTTCCTATTAGTCAAGCACTATGCTGGATGCAGAGGTATTGTGGTGAATAAAACAGACACCCACTATTTTTACCCTAGGTAATTTGCTTCTGATTTGAACCAGCAACTCTCTCCACTCTAGGTCCACATTAGAATCAGCAGAGAAGCTTTTACAATAATGCCAATGCCTGGGCCCCAACTGCAAAGATTTTGAGTTAGTCTAGGATAGGCCCAGGCACCACATTTTTAAAAAGATCCTCAAGTAACTCATATGTGAGACTAGTATTGAGGAAAACTGCTCTAAGTGAAATTGGTAACCAGAGCTGAGGTTGGACTCAGAGTGAGTGTAAATAACTCCAGGAATAGGTAATAGGACTACTGCAGCTGGAACATTAGACAGGCTTTGTAGAGCTTCATCATTCAAGAAACACTGCTTTTGAAGTCTTCAATTATCCCCCTCTCCCCTCCATCTGTAGATTCCTAAAATAGTCTCCCATTTTCTTTTAGCACCTGGCTCAAATTTTCTCTCTCTAATCCAACTTTTCATGATCCTATATAACTTTCACAATCATGTTGGTAACTCTTCCAGCACCCTGTCTTCATGCTTCCTCAACCTCCACAACTCCAAAAACATTCATTTTCAATCCTCTGTTGTTACTGACTGGCTTGGGCAAACCATGTACCTAATTATCTATAAAATCTGCTCAAAAGTCCAGGAGGAGCTTAAAGCTGGTGGAATCATTTTTAACACAAAACAAAACAAAACAAAATGTAACATGAAATAGTGGAATGGGAAGTTGATTCTTGGCATCCCAACCGGAAGTTCTGAATAAAATTATTCACTGAAATTATTATGTCCTCTCAAGTACATTCTAGGTTAAACATGTTTGGTGAACTGGCCTTTAAATCCAATTTTTCTATTGTAAAATGTGTCCTACATTAAAAAACAACCAAGATACAAATGAGCTTTTAACAAAAAATCTATTCATTTCTTTGAGAACGTTCTGTGTATCATATTCTGGCCAGTGTTTGATATGACAGTATCACTTGTATAAATATAAGTTATGAGCAAAGGACAGAGCCAGGGAATCCACACAGTAATTTTTAGTCTACATATGTAAAGTCACAAATTAAACGTTTTCAGCTAGAAGCATATATCATGAACATTTCTATTTAACCAGCAGCTGCTTCTGGCCTCTGAACAGGAGCACCCTAACTTCACTAATCACTTTTTCTCTTTTTTGGGGGAAGGAGCCAACCCATGTTTACTTTTAACTAAATGATGTTTTCGGTTTTCAGTCTTAATAGGAGGTGAAATTATTATGGGACAACTATTAAGGGACAAATTATTATGGGACAACTGATGTGCACCTACTGCCTATTAGCTTGCGATGATCTGGTTCCTTTGTTTCCAGTTGGTCTTTCTTCTCCTTTAATGCTCCCACACATCTTCCATTGGTGAGTTCCTCTCCTCCCTCTTCTAATATCGTGTACAAGTCAACATATCCCCATCATTGTCAAACACTTGATGGGAAAATCATGTTTCCCATCCTTCTCATAATGTACTCCAATGTTTCATGGAAGTAAACCAAGGAACAACTGAAACACACTGAAAGAGTATGGACATATAAACACCATTTTACAAAAATCTCTATTCTTTGGCCAGAGGCAGAGAAGGGGGAGGGAAGAATGTTAAAGTTATAATATATCTTTCATTTTCTCTGAGTGTATGTGCAATACATGCTCTTGTAAATCAGACTAGAATTTTACAGGAATGTATAAGGGAGATAATAAAATCACCTGTAATTTTATCACTCTGAAGTAACTACCATTAACATTGTGGTGTTTTTACTTTTGGACTCTTTTCTATGTAGAAAGAGAATGGTAACCTGTTTCTATTATTGGACATTTAGGCTATTTCCTTTTTTTTTTTCTACTGTAAATAATGCTTCCTGAACATTCTTTCCCATTAATCTCTAAATATTTTCTTTATAAAGTCTTCCAAAGTGGAATTATTGGATTAAACAATTACCAAACTGCTTTTCAGGAAGATTGCATCGATTTATAGCCCCACTAGTAATATTCAAGATCTCTCCAAATCTATACTAATAATAGCTTAGTGCTGTCACAACCTAAACAACCAGACTGACGATCAGTCACCAGGAAGTGCATGGAGCACCTCTCGATCCCTCCCCCGCAGCCCACAAGGCTGGTGGCAGGCGGGCAGGCGGGGCAAGGCGGCACGGGGAGGTCGGGGAGGTCGTTAGGCCTCTGACCCGGAGCTGGGCCAGAGGCCTAATGACCTCGCCACTGCTGCAGTGGCTGCGGATCAGGCCCAGAGAGAGGCCCGGAGAGAAAGGTAGGTCCTGATCAGCAGCCACCACAGCTGCTGGCGAGGCCCAGAGAAAGAGGGAGGCAGAGCCTGATCAGCAGCTGCTGCGGAGGCTGTGGATCAGGCCCAGAGATAGGCCTGGAGAGAGAGACAGCTTTCAGTGGAGCTGTTCTGGATTTCCCAGAAGAGCCAATGGCTGCTTAGGAGGCGGAGCTTTTAACACTGACTGGCATAGAAACCGATCAATCAGAACCAAATCTGGATGAACTGCGAGGAGCCAATGGCTGCCTAGGAGGTGAAGCTTTTGACACTGAGTAGCATAGAAACTGACCAATCAGAACCAATTCTGAGTGAACTGCGAGGAGCCAATGGCTGCCTAGGAGGCAGAGCTTTTGATGCTGACTGGCATAGAAACTAACCAATCAGAACCTAATCTGGGTGAACTGTGAAGGCAGAACCTAAGGTGGGGGCTGAGGAGGGGTTTTAAGGGCAACAGCTATTTGGTGTAAGGTGTAAAAAAGCGGTTCAATTTTTTAATAACCAGTTTGGCAGTATAGTGCATATGGCTGGCTATCAGTCCAGATATAGGGATTATGTATTTTTGTCTGCCAAGAGCATCTCCTCCTGCTGAAAAAGGCTTTCCCCCCACCCCCCTTTTAAGCAATCCTATCCTATATAATCTATCTATACTAATAAAAGGGTAATATGCTAATTAGACCGGGTCGACCAGCCATCTTCCGGACGTCCAACTTCCTTTCGGACAAAGCCATGGTGGTGGGGGCCAAGGCAGAGGCAGTTAGGGGTGATCAGGCTGGCAGGG
Source organism: Myotis lucifugus (assembly GCF_000147115.1). Classification (NCBI taxonomy): domain Eukaryota; kingdom Metazoa; phylum Chordata; class Mammalia; order Chiroptera; family Vespertilionidae; genus Myotis; species Myotis lucifugus. The sequence goes on along the minus strand of NW_005871237.1, from coordinate 1,717,058 downwards.
GAGGGCAGTTGGGGATAATCAGGCCAGCAGGGAAGGGCAGTTGGGAGCGAAATCAGGCCTGCAGGGGAGGGCCGTCGGGAGCAACCAGGCCAGCAGGGGAGGGCCGCTGGGGGTGACCAGGCCAGCAGGGAAGGGTCGTTGGAGGAGACCAGGCCAGCAGGGGAGGGCGGTTGGGGGTGATCAGGCCAGCAGGAGAGGGCAGGGGTGGCAGTTGGGGGTGACCAGGCTGGTAGGGGGGGCAGTTGGGGGTGACCAGGCCAGTGGGGGGCGTAGTTAGGGGCAACCAGGTGGGCAGGGGGCAGTTAGGGGTGACCAGGCCGGCAGGGGAGAGCAGTTGGGAGCAATCAGGCCAGCAGGGGAGCAGTTAGGAGTGATCAGGCAGGCAGACAGAGGTGGTTAAGGGCAATCAGGTAGGCAGGCAGGTGAGCGGTTAGGAACCAGTGGTCCCAGATTGTGAGAGTGATGTCCAATTGGAGAGGGTGCAGGCTGGGCTGAGGAAACCCCCCATGTATGAATCTCGTGCACCAGGCCTCTAGTTCTTTAATAAACATCTTGTAGTTGATATAATTTGCATTTCTATGATTAATAGTGAGGTTGAATTTTTGCAAATTATTTTTGGTCTTTAATGATTATTCTATTCTCCTTTGTCCTTTTTTACTAGGCTATTCCTATGAATAAGAAAAAGTAGAAACACTGCACTGAAAACCTTGATTCCAATGGGAAGGAGAAAGAGTATTAGAAGAGAACAATGTTGAAGGAGTTATGTTTTATTGTTTGATTTTTTTTAAGATGAAATGATTTGAGCTCATCCTCAGACTATGGGGAAGAAGTAAGCAGAATCAAAGAGCTTCAGAACGCAGGAATTAGCGTAATAAGTGATGGACTAACATTCTATTGGAGCATAGTTGATGAGGTTACTAGAAGAAAGAGCATTTCTTCCTTCAATCAAGGAGGGAAGGAAGGAAGTGTTGGTAGAGATGTTTGCAGTTACAGGAGGGAAAAGCTGGATGAACTCAAGCTTTGTAGCCTCAAATTTCTCTATGAAATAGAAGGCAAGATTATGTCTGAGACAGAAAGGAATGGTAGAAGAAAAGGGGATTTGAGAAAAGTGATAAAGATGTAGAAGGACTGCAGAATAATGCCAAGAGGTGATCTGAAATTGAAAACCATAAATCTCTGATGGCAACTATTCCATAATTATGGTCTTTTCTTTAGAGGGCCATGCAGCCTGGGTGAAGGAGCTACAACCGCAAGCAGATGGTTGGGAATTTTCCAGGGAATTCCACATAAGGAAAACAAATCCAGGACCCCAAAGATACTGGAAAAAATAACAAAATGGTCACCAGAGTCTAGGATGGATGTGGAAGAAAGTAAAACAATGAAGGGCATAATAGACTGAGAAGGAAAAAAAGGGGGGCCAAGATATGAAGGTTGAAGCAACCCAGTTGGACTGTCCAGATGGTCACTGAAATTACCCATGAGGGTGGGAAGAACTAGAGAAGACTAAAATCCTCAATAAATGAAGGGCATTACCAGGGAGTTAAGAAATCACAGCAATGACGAAAGGCAAAAAGTAGTTGAAAAAGATGGCAAACCTCAAAAGAGGAGTTCTTCCACGAGGAAGGGAAACGGAGGCTCTGAAGGAGGTATGAAGAGTTACTACGGACACTGCCTCTATGTGTGGGAGAACTGCAGTTACAGGATGGACCCTGGGAGAGAAACAAATCTCTAATCAGGGAAATGAAGGAAAGGGCTTTGAAGATACTTGAGGATTAAAAAATGTATTTACAATAGAATGAGAGCAAAAATGGCTGCAAACCTGGTAAGAAAGAATCACGAATAATAAGCTATACAGAAATATAGGGGTAAGAGAGAGGAGTACCATAGGATAGTTAAGTACAGTTAGAGGGTGAGACCTTCTGCAAAGCACATTTTGCTGGAGACTCAACATAATGCCTATCAAATTTCCCATAACAAGAAAAACATTCAAGAATACATGGCCTCAGATGGGTCATTAACATCACTATTTACTAGGAGGAAGAAATCAACCCTTAAGTGCTCGGGACTTCATACCCAGGGTGGGAGAATAGAGGCTGTGTGATTGGTGCTAGTGCTCTTATTTTTTTGCTCTTGATTTTAAAATAAAAAGGCTTTTCTTTTCTTTTGGAAAAATACCCATATAAAAGGTTGCTCATTTCAGTTGAATTATGCAGGTGGACTTAGATAAATTAATGCTTCATTTCTCAAAATTAATCTTATTTCAAAGTTATGTGGTAATACTGAAACATGGGGTCATCTTATAACATGGTGTAATCTGGGCATAAAACATGGTGGAAGAGATAAGTGGGAGCTAAACTCAAGCTCCTGCTCCCCTCACTCCAGGCCTGTGTCCTGTGTACCTGCCTTGACCCAGAGAAGTTATTCAGCTGCAGTGGGGAGGTCAGGGAGGGTGTACCTAATGCATTGGACCAAGGACAGAACTATTTTCTAATGGACACGGAGGCATTGTATGAAATAGCAGAGAACCTTCCTAAACACACCAATAATGCAGAGGAATGTATTGTCAACGTGATTTTTTTAAATTTAAAAATAACTTGTTAAATATGTGAACTATTTTCTTCACATAATCCCAAAGTAAACATCATAAAAGACTAACACCCTACAAATAAATTTATTTTTAATTTCTGTAAAAAAAAAATTTAAACATCAAGCAATCAATTGGGAAAATAATGTGTTATCACTATTCTTTATCAGCAGCAGCATCACACTAATATGTACCAAGCATTTTGCTAAGTTCTTTATATATTTTTTATTTAGTCCTCACAACATTGAGGTAGGTATTATAATTATAAATATTCTTGTTTTACAAATGAGGAAGTAGGCTCAGAGAGAGATTACATTATTTGCCCCAAAATATGCAGTGCTTAAAAGATAGGGCCAGGATCCAAATGACAGTGTCTGACTCAATCTGCTCTTACTCCTAACCTCACTAAAAAACAAACAAAAAAGTTAGGAACCAGTTCACAAACAAGAATTATAACTGATAAATAATACTTAGCAAGAAAATATTAAATAAGATTCTACTTCCCACCTATCAGACTGGTAAAGAAAATAATAGAGTAGATTTTAAAAAAAAAGCAAAACCTATATACAGCTGGTGAGGGTATAAATTAGTACATTTTTTTCTAAAAGACTATTTCATCAAAAATCTCAGAAGTCTTAAAAATGTACAAACTTTTATTTATTCACATTGCCAAATTTCCCCCTTATTTCCCTCTGTTCATTGCCCTTTATTCTCAAACTACATTCTTTGTTGTGTCAAACTCACTCTCTGAATGCTTTTAAAGTAAGATACTGATGTTGTACTATAATCCTGTCATCCATTAACTCTGCAATAGCTTTACATAAATAAACCCATAAGTTGAAATAATGAGATAAGACTGAGAAATATCAGGAAATATAGTCTATATTAAAGGTACATATATCTGCATAACAGATAATTCTATTCCTTCCTTTACAACAAAACTGACATGAAAGGTTTTTGCCACATTAATCTTTGTGAAGTAGAAAAACAAAGTGAAATCCTCTCATCTGTTGAATTGCTTTAACATGTTGTTAATTTAGCTAATTATCCAAAAATAGATAATGACATTTAAAAAGTGGTGCTATTATACTCTAATTTGATCAAAGATGATAATTTAATTTAAATATATACTTAAAAGCAAAACTCAAAATTATAAAAGCCAAATATAAGCTATAACATGAAAAACATATAATTTATTGTTTCCATAATGTGTAAACTGATTTTTAGAGAGAGGAAGGGAGAGGGATAAAGAGATAGAAACATCAATGAGAGAGAACTATCATCCCGATGGGCTGCCTCCTCCTTCTAGAGATCTAACCCGCAACCTGGGCATGTGCCCTGATCAGGAATCCAGCCTCAATCTCTTGATGCCTGGGTCTACACTCAAACACTGAGCCACACTGGCTGGGCAAAAATACCTTTATTTTAATACATTTAACCAAGTAGTGTATTTAATATGTGCCTACTCAGTACTGTATATTTGTTGAACAGAAAGGTGCTTGTTAAGTATTTTGAAGTATAAATTTTTAACATATTTATATGATAATTAATGAATTCCCTTTTTTCCTCTCCAAGAGCATCTTTTTAGTATATGAATTATAAACTAAATTCAAGTCATAGTTATAAAAAATAACTATTTCATAGTAGCCTTTGAAAGAAAAATATAAAGTCCATCCTTAAGGAAAGCACACATGAAGATCTTAGAACCATGCAAGTTCTCTTCACAAATTCTTGCACTTGGAAAATAAATGGCATAATGGTGTGTGTCTTTTTCCTTAAATCCTTTTGATATCAAGAGAAGCGTGAATAAATAATCTATGTATAAAGTAATTCACAACTGGCTATCTAAAACAGTTTCTAAAGGAATGCCTAAAGAAGTAATACAACAAAATGAAAAATAGATCTAAGAATGATCAGGACATAAGAAACAGCAATCTACACTAATAGAAGAGAAAGATGCAAACTGACTGTACCTTCGCAATGGCCCACCAGCCAATCAGGAGAGTATGCAAATTAACCCAACAAAGATGGTGGGTTAATTTGCATATGCAGGCATTCTGCACCGCCCCAGCCGCTCCGGGCCTCTGGGCAGTGTGGGAAGGCGGAAAGGTGGCTCCGGCCTGAGCTAAGGCGGTGCCAGCAGCCAGGGGAAGAAAGGCCCATTCTTGCACGAATCTTCGTGCATCGGGCCTCTAGTGAATAAATAATGAGGTAAAATTAAATAGTTAAGTCTAAATAGTTAACAATGTGGCTGAAACGCTTAATGGAATTCTCAGGAAATGAACTGTATCAGAGTAGAGGCATAATGAGAAGTATTACAAAAATTCCATATTGGAGGCAGCTTAAGGGCATAGGGCTCAGAGACAAATTAAAAGTACTAAAGTTCTTGCCCTGAACGGTTTGGCTCAGTGGATAGAGCATCGGCCTGCGGACTCAAGGGTCCCAGGTTCGATTCCGGTCAAGGGCATATACCTTGGTTGCGGGCACATCCCCAGTGGGGAGTGTGCAGGAGGCAGCTGATTGATGTTTCTCTCTCATCGATGTTTCTGACTCTCTATCCCTTTCCTTCCTCTATGTAAAAAATCAATAAAAAAAAGTACTAAAGTTCTTGTATTGGGAGAAGTTACAGATTTTAATTAATTCCCAACATTAACAAAAAAATACAAGGTCAAATATGTTCCTTAAGTTAAATGGCAAACAGGTAAGAAATAGTATATTTAACTTACAACTAGAAGTTTTTTTAAAAGGGTAAAATTTTAATCAATCCAACCAAATGAAAGAAAAGAACAAGATCACAAAGGGAAAACAAGATGGCAGGAACAATACCAAATATATTATTCTTCATAATAAATGTAAGTAAGCAATTAAATATTAATTTATTTGGCCTCAGATAGGTTGGCTCAGTTGGTTGGAGCATCATCCCCTACACCAAAAGGTCGCAGGTTTGATTCCTGGTCAGGCACATACCTAGATTTGGGTTTGATCCCAGGTCAGGGTGCCTACAGAAGGCAACCCATTAATGTTTCTTTGTCACAATGATGTTTCTCTTTCTCTCTTTCTCTATCACACTCTCTCTCTCTCTTACCCATTAATGTTTCCCTCTCACATTGATGTTTCTCTTTCTCTCATTCTCTCTCTCTCTCTCTCTCTCTCTCTCTCTCTATTCCTCTCTCTCCCTCCCTTTCTCCTTTCCTCTCTCTAAAATCAATAAACATATCCTTGGGTGAGGATTTATTTTATTCCATTTTTTGAGATTTCAAAATTAGATATAAATAAACTAACATACTCCTTTTTCCTGTATGAAACTATACATTTACATACCTGGCTTTCTAGAAAATTGTGCTATAAGGTATCTGACTAAAGACTAGCTTCAAATTTCTGTCAGAGATGAATCCTAGTTTTCATAAAATGATATGCCAGTGGTGATGGAAGTTAAGAAGCAATGAAACCGTGTGGAGGTGGTGGTGGAGTGATTCCCTTAAATAGAGACCATCAGAAAAATGTATCCAATTTTAAAGGGCTTTGATACCAGTTCATATAATTTGCAACATATTTTGCTTTGGTCTTATCCATCCTCCTCCTTTCCCACCAAACAAAACTCAAATCATTATGCTTTCAAAGACAGACTGATGTGTTTGTTTAAGATGAATGTTATCTTTAGACAAAACAGACTTTCTTCCATTTGCCATTTTATGTAGTATTTACACATAACCTCAGTAAAGGAAAAAAAATGAGGGATTAAAAAGACTTCCTCTAAGTAAATATGACAGAGACTGAATACACATCATTATCTCCGGATAAAAAAAAAAGACAGAACAACTGGAATCAATGGGCAAAACTCCAACATTAATAGTTACACTTGCCACCTACATGTACAAATATAAAACATTTATAGCTAAACTTTCTAAAATGGCCTATTTCCAAATGATGAAGACTGGCCTAGTTGTAAAGATAAATTTAAAAATTACGTACTGACTGAAGTGATACTGTCTAATTGAAAAACAAAACAAAACAAAACAAAACAATAATCTTAGCTCTTTTCTGCTGAACCTAATATATATTAACTCTTTGAAGAATGTACTTAAGAATAGCACAAAAGCTATGTTTCAGTTAAAATTTGTTTTTAATTTGTGCTGTTTTGGCTAAAAAGCAGGCAAAATTTGATAAGGTAAAACACAACTTCAAGTGAAATATGGATGATATATATTTTCCTGTAATATTTTACTAGTTATAAATTTTAAAGTACAAACTTAAGATAACAGTCATTAAAAACAGAATGTGAAAATATTTTAATCTTACTCAGTCATTAATCATGTCACTTTTACCAGATTGCCCTGCTAAATTATTCGAAACAAATTAAAACATTTCTAACCCATAGCTTTCCTGTTTCTGATAATGGTATATAAAACCATTCCATTGACTCTTAGTGAGAAAGGCATATAACATATAAAATACAAAAGCCTTGATCTTTCTGTTACCTAGTCCCATGGCTTGTGTGGTGGCATCATATATATCAAGAGTCATATGAAATGAAAAAAAAACTTTTTGGAAAAATTATGCTCAAAGAGAAATATTATTAAATCTAGCAGTAAGAATAAAGTATAAAAGTAAGTTCCTTCCAATCATTTTATAAATGTAAAACACGGTGTCTTTTAAATTTCTAATGTACAAATTTGAAGTATTTTCAAAGAATATAAGAGTTTACTAGTAAACTGGCTACAAAATGAGAATTAATCTAATTACAGTGGGGCCTTGACTTACGAGTGTCCGGGCTAACGAGTTTTTCAAGATACGAGCTGTCTCTCAGCCAATTTTTTGCTTTGAGTTACGAGCTAAAATTCAGGTTACGAGCCAGCTTCAGATATCCCACCACTAGTTGGCGCAGCGAATGTCACAGTGAACGCCACAACATCAGCCCAGCATCACTTGTCTCACTCGTTCACTTTAAGATTTGACATACGAGTAATTTGAGTTACGAGCTCTGTCACAGAACAAATTAAACTCATGAGTCAAGGCCCCACTGTACTTTCAAACTGGGGAATTTCTAAAAGGCGATTTTCTTTTCTTTTTTAGTTATTGCTTTTTGAGAGACAGAGAGAGCATAGATTTGTCTTTCCACTTATTTATGCATTCATTGGTTGATTATTGTATGTGCTCTGACCAGGGCTTGAACCCACAACCTTGGCATATCAGGATAATGTTCAACCCAACTGAGCTACAAATTATTTTTAAAAATCATAAAAGATTATTTTCTTAAAAACTGGTTACAAAATGGAGATTAGAATTAACCATATGTGAGAATATAATTAAACTGTCTTTATTTTCCAAAAATCTATAGAAGCATATCTATCTATCCTATCTAATAAAAGAGAAACATGGTAATTAGTCGTACATCCCCTACCCTTCCCATTGGCTAATCAGGGCGATATGCAAATTAACTGCCAACCAAGATGGCGGCCGGCAGCCATGCACTGAAGCAGAAGGGAGGCTTGCTTGCTCCAGTGATGGCGGACTCCAACATTCCCCCGCCTGACTTGCCGGCCTCTCAGCTGCAACTCTAAGCAACTATGTTGCAAATACAGAAGCTAAACAAAACCCCAGAAACCAGCTTTAGTCAGCCGGGCTTCAGCCAGCCGGACCTCAACATTGTATCAAATATAGAAGGTAAACAAAGGCCAGAAACCTGCTTTCAGCAGCCAAGGCCTCAGAGCTAAAGCTGGCCCAGAATAAAAAAAAGAAAAAGAAAAAAAGGAGCGGTTGGGAGCTTCAGTCACCCACCAGCCTGAAAACGGCCCTCAGCCCCTCATCCATACTGGCCAGGCACCCCAGTGGGGACCCCCACCCTGATCCAGGACACCCTTCAGGGCAAACCAGCCGGCCCCCACCTATGCACCAGGCCTCTATTCTATATAGTAAAAGGGTAATATGCCTCCCAGCACCGGGATCAGCAGAGCCGCGAGGCCTCCCGGCACCGGGATCAGCGTGACAGGGGGCAGCGCTCAAACCCCCTGATCGCCCTGCGGCTCTGTGTGTGACAGGGGGTGGGGCCACAACCTCCCTATCCGCCCTGCTCTGTTCGTGACAGGGGAAGGAGCCCCAACCCCCTGATCAGCCCTGCTCTGTGCCTGATAGGGGGGAGCTCCCCAAACCCCTGATCGCCCTGCGGCTCTGTGTGTGACAGGGTGCAGCGCCCTAACCCCCGTGATCGGCCCTGCTCTGTGTGTGACAGGGTGCAGCGCCCCAACCCCCTGATTGGCCCTGCTCTGTGGGTGATAGAGGGTGGTGCCCCAACGCCCTCCAGCCCCTGGGGCCTGCTCTGTGTGTGACGGGGTAGAGCCATAACCTCCCCATCGGCCCTGCCCTGAGTGTGACAGTGGCGGCGCCCCAACCCCCTGATCGGCCCTGCTCTGTGGGTGATAGAGGGTGGCGCCCCAACCCCCTGATCCGCCCTGCTCTGTGTGTGAAAGGGGGCGGTGCCCCAACTCCCCTATCGGCCCTACTCTGTGAGTGACAGGGGGGAGCACCTCAACCCCCTGATCGGCCCTGCTCTGTGTGTGACAGGGTATGGAGCCCCAACACCCCTGATGGGCCCTGCTCTGTGCATGACAGGGGGCAGCGCCCCAACCCCCTGATCCGCCCTGCTCTGTGTGTGACAGGGTACGGAGCCCCAACTCCCCAATCAGCCCTGCTCTGAGCCCAACCAGGAGCTGCACCTAGGGATTGGGCGTGCCCTCTGCCACCCGGGAGCAGGCCTAAGCCAGCAGGTCGTTATCTCCCGAGGGGTCACAGACTGCGAGAGGGCACAGGACGGGCTGAGGGACCCCCCTCCCCCCTCCCAGTGCACAAATTTTTGTGCACCGGGCCTCTAGTTAATAATAAAAGCATAATATGCTAATTAGACCAAACAGCCAAACTACCTTCCAGACGACCTTCCGGACAAAGCCTGAGCTGAGAGGGCTGAGCCCCTTGCATGAATTTCGTGCATCGGGCCTCTAGTTAAGTAATAAATTTGGTTATTATTGAGCTGCATATATTTAAATTTAAAATAATTCTACTAATAATGCATCTTTGTTCATTTACACAATTTACTACTTTAGGAAAAAAATATTCACTTATTATCACTTTATTGTCACCCATACCACCAAGAAGTTTATAGGTACTAAAATATTGTTAACAGTAACTAGCTGTCAAATCAACAGTTCGACCAACTTATTAATTAAACTGACACTGGGATCTGTGATTATTTCTTCTTTGGTATGTGTAGACACACAGGCACAAGATAATCAAAAACCTCTCTTGGCCTTACTAACTGCAAAATAAACAGATAAGCAGCAGAAAGAGGTGACTATCTTTCAAGTTTATCATAATCGTGTAAGAATATCCTAAAAGTAATACATTTTTATGCAGAGAGTTATTTCTGTTCGATACTAAATTATTCTAAAACTAGAGACCTGGTGCACAAAATTCGTGCACGGGGGGGTGGGGGTCATCCCTCAGCCTGGCCTGCACCCTCTCCAATCCAGGACCCCTCAGGGGATGTCTGACTGCCTCTTGCAATCCAGGACCGCTGGCTCCTAATCGCTCGCCTGCCTGCCTGCCTGATCGCCCCTAACCACCTCTGCCTGAGTGATCACCCCTAACTGCTCCCCTACCAGCCTGATCGCCCCTAACTGCTCCCCTGATCGCCTGATCGCCCCTAACCGCCTCTGCCTCGCCCTGCACCTGGGACCCAGGATTCCCTCCTCCGGCTGGCTGCAGATGCCCGGGACCTGGGCTTCCCTCCCTCTGGCCAGCCACAGGCACCCAGGGCCCGGGCCAGCTTCGCTCAGGCCAGACACAGCCGCAGGGGACCGTGGGGCATGCAGCTTGTCCCTCTCCCAGGCTGCAGGCACAGGCACAGCCACTGGCACTGGCACCCAGGATCGTGGGGTGGGCGGCTTGTCCCTCTCCCTGGCCGCAGCCTGGCTGGTCCCCAATCCTCTCTCCCAAGTATTTAGTGTCTGAGCCATTACGGCGTGAGGGTGTGACAACCATTTGCATATTAGCTCTTTATTATATAGGACTAGAGGCCTGGTGCACAAAATTTGTGCATGGAGGGGGAGGATGGGGAGGGAGTCCCTCAGCCCGGCCCACGCCCTCTCACAATCTGGGACCCCTCACTCCTAACTGTCCGCCTGCTCGTTCCTTACCACTTGGCTCACCGCTCCTTAGTACTACTGCGGAGGTGGGAGAGGCTCCTGCCCCTGCTACTGCACTCGCCAGCCATAAGCCTAGCTTCTGGCTGAGCAGCACTCCCACTGTGGGGGTGCACTAACCACCAGGGGCAGCTCCTGCGTTGAGCGTCTGCCCTCTGGTGGTCAATGTGCATAATAGCGACCGGTCATAACGGCTGTTCTGCTGTAATGGTCGCTGGGCTTTTATATATATAGATAATTTACAAATAGCTTGCTCAACTGCAATGTGCAAAGTTTTACCTGACTGCAATCAATAAACACTTGCGGAATTGAACATGGTTATATTTAACTTCCTAATTGTTACAATGATATTTATTTTGACATTAAAATTTCCCTTTCAGTCATTCATTCATTTATAAAAATGTATGTTTTCAACTGAACATCATAATATGTAGTTCTATTTGCCTCCATATCTGACATGACTATATTTGCCAAAGTTCTTAGGTTACATAAAATGCATGTTAGTGTTACACAGAATACTTTTAGGGGGAAAATGATATTTCATTATGAATAAATTTAACATGATTTTAAAATTGGATTAGGAGAAAATTTATCTTCTTTTATGTATTAGCATATATATTAGAAACTAGTCAATTTTAAGTTCTAGCTACACAATATTTTTCTGCAACTGTGAAAAATATAAAATCTTATGCTAGAAAAATAAATACATTAGTACATTGCTTCAAATTTAAAAAACCAACAAGTTTCCCATTAAATAATCAAAAGTCACATATCTAAACATTGTTTTAAAAAATACTATTAAAAAGAAGACCATGTTAAAAAAAACTGAATAAATTTCTATATAGTATACTTTAAAAGGTAAATATGCAGATAAAATTTAATATAAAGTCAGCCACAAAATACAACAAATGTGAAGAAATTCATAGATAACTATAATGATTACATGTGAATGAGGTTCAATGCCACTTTCATTCATACAGTAAAAGCATATTTTACTATTAGAACACAAAAACACAAGGAAAAACTAATTTTAACAGAATATTACAGCATAGAGACAAATTTAAATCTAAAATTTTAAAATAATACCCCAAAACTCTATTTTTTGATTGGCTGTAGAGCTACATAATGGCCTTTCATCCATTGTAAATTATTTGGATGAAAGATAATGTATAGACACATTTTTTAAGAAAAATATTATTTTTATAAGTGGAAATATTCTATATTATTTTGGAAATGGCAAAATACAACTCTTTGCAAAATTCAACATGATTTCACTTATCATTCATTCACTTAATAACATTCAACAAACATCACCATATGCTATTGTGTGAAAACATGTTGACTAAATATGTCTTTAATATATGTCAATTAAATAATCTTTAATTTCAACAAAACCAGAAAAGTACAACTAGAATAAAAGATTACTAATTTGCAACATTTGAAAACTAGATAGGCCATCTAGCCATTTATGTTCTTAATTAAAAAACTGCATTTGAATCTCTAAAACATATATATATATATACACACACACACACACACACACACACACATATATATATACAAGGTGTATATATATATATATACACACACACACAAGGTATATATATATGTGTGTGTGTGTGTGTGTGTGTGTGTGTGTGTGTGTGTGTATATATATATATATATATATTTCACTAAAAGATTAGTGGTCATCAAGCAAATATTTTCTTTAAATTTCCTATTCAGGGAAATTCATGAAAAATCAGAAGAATCTCTTGTAAAATGTTATTTCCTATAATACAGTTCTATAATACAAAAGACAGGACCAATATTTATTGAGACATAAAAAGAACTAAAAAGTCATTGTCATTTGAAACTATTTTAAAAGAACTATTTTTTTTCTTTTTGAGGCAGGCAGGGACCAGAGAACATGGGAGCTTAAAAACCTCGTGTAGGAGTCGATTTATCCTGAGGGAAATGGGAAACAATTGAAGAAATTTCAGCAGGGGTGTGATATGAATAAATTTTCATTTTTATCTTTTTATTTTTTTAATCTTTGTTGTTGAAAGTATTACATATGTCACCTTGTTCCTCCCATTAACCCCTCCTAGCCCACTCTCACCTCCTGCCCTTAGCCTTCACCACCCTATTGTCTGTGTCGATGGGTTATGTATATATGCATACAAGTTCTTTGGTTGATCTCTTCCCTCCCACCCTCCCTCCACCATCTTCCCTCTGAGATTCCACAGTCTGTTCCATGCTTCTATGTCTCTGGATCTGTTTTGTTCATCAGTTTATTTTGTTCATTAGATTCCACGTATGAGTGAGACCATGTGATACTTGTCTTTCTCTGACTGGCTTATTTCGTTTAGCATAATATTCTTCAGGTCCCTCCATGCTGTCTCAAAGGGTAAGAGATCCTTTCTTTTCTTTTCTTTTTTTTTTAAGAGATCCTTCTTTTTTACTGCTGCATATTCATGGTATAAATGTTCCACAGCTTTTTTTATCCACTCATCTACTGATGGGCACTTGGGCTATTTTCAGATCTTAACTATTGTAAATTGCGCTGCTATGAACATTGGGGTACATATATTCTTTCTGATTGGTGCTTTGGGTTTTCTTAGGATATATTCCTAGATGTAGGATCACTGGATCAAATGACAGTTCCATACTGTTTTCCATAGTGGCTGCACCAGTCTGCATTCCCACCAGCAGTGTACTAGGGTTCCCTTTTCTCCACATCCTTGCCAGCACTTGTCATTTGTTGATCATAGCCATTCTGACATTTATGACTGATACCTCATTGTCATTTTAATTTGCATCTCTCGGATGATTAGTGACTTTGAGCATTTTTTCATATGTCTCTTGGCCATCTGTATGTCCACTTTGGAGAAGTGTCCATTTAGGTCCTTTGCCCATTTTTTAATTGGATTGCTTTCCTTTTGTTAAATTGTATGAGTTCCTTATATACTTTAGATATTAACCCTTTATCAGATGTATCATTGGTAAATTATAACTTTTAAGTTCTGAAGTTGCTGCACATGGTCTCCTGCTCCAAGAACTTGGAAACAAAGTCTTGGGCATTGTACCTGTAGCTTGTTTTCCAGGCCCAATGGCAAAGCTCTCTTTTATATGCATGGATGAGTGGATGAATGGATGAAGTTGAAGCCAATAAATGTTATGTTATATAACGTCTCACTGGCTAGGACATCCCTATTTTGATATGGAAAACTCAGGTTAACTTAAACTTATGAAGCTAAACACTCAATTTGTCTATTTCCTTCATTCTTATTCAGTGCTCAACAGAGCAACTTTCTGGTTATGATCTGACTCCCCATGTAGGTTGGCCTTTAGGATGATAATACACTATAGTAAGAAAAATTCGGTCCCAATATGAATGATTTATTTTTGCAAATTGATAAAGTGAGTTCTTATAGTAATTTTGAAATATAACTTCCCTACTTATAAAGAAGACACTGGTAAGTGTTCTGAGCCTTTGAAAATTATATTTTTCATCATAAGCAAATGCACTGGCATTCTAGTTTCATCTATCTGTCTTTTGGTTTGTCAATATGGGTCCCTCCCTGAGAGATACTGAAACATCTAGGTTTCTGACTCTGAGAGTTTAAGACCAGATAGTGGAACAAAGAAAAGTCACCAAAGCAATTAATGCTATCTTTTGAGGCCTCTTGGGAAACTGCCAGAAACGTTATCAATAGCTTACTAATGGCCACATTGTAGTCATATATAAATCTGTATTATACTTTGTATTTTCAAGGCATGTTTATAATCATATTATTATGTTAAGTTTGAATGGAAAAAATTATAACTTTTACTATATAACAGTTATTAAATACTAGAGGCCTGGTGCACGAAATTCATGCATGGGTAGGGTTCCTAGGCCAGGCCAGCAATCAGGGCTGATCAGGGCCTTCCAGCTGCCAGCCGGGGCCTTCCTTCATTCCACGCCATCCCCTGGTGGTCAGAGCACGTCATAGTGGGTGATTGAACTCCCAGTTGAACTCCCAAGGGGACACTTTGCATATTAGCCTTTTAGATAGATAGATAGATAGATAGATAGATAGATAGATAGATAGATAGACAGATAGATAGTAATTATAGAAAAATAAAAAGCTAATAATAGAAAAATTAAAATAAAAACAAAATTTGCTCATTGAAAGAAATGTCTTATGATCTAATAAAAAGGACATAATGTTTGCAACTTAGAAATGTGAAGTCCAATACCAGATTGGCCATTTACGAGCTATGTGGCCTTAAGCGAGTCTCTTAGCCTTTTTCTATCTCAGTTTCTTCCCTGGTAAAAATAACCCTGTGGACCTTACTAAGTTTTTTGTGAGTCTCAAACTTAGTAAGATTCATTAAAGCACTTTTTAAACAATAAAGCATTATACAAATATTTTCATCACTATATATCCATTAATATCATCTCTGAAGTTAGGGTACCAAAAATGCGATTATAAAGGAACTGGACCCCACTTTAAAAAAATAATCACTCTAATTTTGTAAATATTTTTACTAAATAATTGATCTAAGCACATGGTATTCTAATGTTGTAGAATCAATTATTGGCTCCTATTCTTTTCCCCTTCCTACCTTTATATTCTTTACCATGAGATTCAGCAGTTCTTTACTTTGAGCTTGGCCCTGGCACTTGCTTGGCCAATGGGATGCTAGCAGACCAGACCTGATGCAAAGACAGACTTGCAGAGTTGGACTTACACTTTTCTCTTTTATCATCAATGACAAGACTCATAGAGCAGACCTGGGCCCAACCTGGGACCAGCCTATGTCAGCCAACTTCCAACCAACCCATAGACATGTGTACATGAATAAATTATTATTGTTTTAACTCACCACTTTTTTTTATTTTAGAGGGAGGGAGGGTACGGAGGGAGGGGGGGAGAGAGAGAGAGAGAGAGAGAGAGAGAGAGAGAGAGAGATGGATTTGTTCTACCACTTATTTATGCATTCATTGGTTGATTCTTATATGTGCCTGACAGGGGATCAAAGCCACAACCTTGGCATATCAGGATGATGCTCTTACCAACTGAGCTACCAAGCAAGGGCTAAGTCATCGTTTTTTGTAATAATCACTGATAGGCTTGGTGATTACATAGAATATAATCTATATCTATAAAAGCCTAAGCGACCATTATGACCGAACAACCAGACGACCAGCTGATAGCTATGACACACACTGACCACCAATGCAGGAGCTGCCCCCTGGTGGTCAGTGCGCTCCAACAACCAATCTCCCATAGTCTCTCAGCCAACCTCCTGCGGTCCCTCCCCCGCTAACCCACCCCCCTGCTGGTCAGCCCCAATCAGCCCCGATCGTCCACCAGGCCAAGAGACCCCACCTGTGCACGAATTCATGCACTGGGCCTCTAGTATACTATATTTGTATGATCCTTAGTTTAAAGAACCATCTTCAGGTTAGATAACATAATCCCTAGCCATTAATTTTATCATTTATCCAACAATAATCAAATCAATGAGTACCAATATTTTCCAGGGAGTATTCTAGGTCCTGAGTTAGTCAGGTTATGTAACATTAGCTGCCATAATAAACATGGCACAATCTCAGTGGCTTATTACAATAAATGTTTATTTCTCTTTCTATAAAACCCAAATAAGGCATTCTTTGATGAAGGGCTCTCTGGAGTGGATCTCTTCCAAGTATGACTCAGGATCCAGACTTCTTCCATATTTTGATGCCATCATGTTCAATGTGTACCTCTAATGTAAACTCAGAAGATGAAGAGAAATGTGGGGAAGTGCATTGGATACTTAATCCCATTCACCCAGAAATGACATAAACGCCACTGGGAGATTTCGTCATACGTCCTCTCAGAGATGCAAAAAGGTTGGAAATTATAATCCCTGGCCACTAGCCACTTCCCAACAACTCTACACTATGAAAAGGGAGAATAAATCTGTGTTCGTTAGTTAAGCATTTCTATCACAATGGGGGAGTAGAACAGACCAAGATTCCCAAACCAATGGAATTCTTATTTATTGACTATTTATAATCAGATACCAAAATTATAAAGACGAGTAAGACATAGTTCTTCCCTTCAAGAAACTCACAGACTTGGAAAGAAAGAAGAAATCCACACAAATAATTATAGTGGGTGATAAATGCCATAAAAAGCAGTAAGGCCACATTCTTTGACCACCAAACAATGAAACTGAAAATTACAAAGAAAAGTAGAAAAATTTGGACACTTTCCTAAATAATCATATGTCCAAAAGAAAATCAAAACTGCAACTATTAAAATATAATACTAGGATTCAGCTAAAGATTTAATTTAAAAAAAAGTCATAGCTTTAAATGTACTAATTCTAAATTTAAAAGGAAAAAAATACAAATGTAAGTATGTTACATAATGGTGTATATGAAATTCAAGAAAACTAAGTGAAAATTATTAGAAGTAAGGAGAAACTTCATTTAAATCTATCTGACCCAAAACCTCTGCACTTAGCCACCATGCCTTGCTGCTTCCTGGTCTTTAAATTAGTTTATGAAAAGAGATGAAGGGCTTTGTTCCCTCTACTTGTTTCTACACAATCCAGTAAGATTGTTATCGAAAAGGTTGCCTGATTTTTCAGGCCAACCTTGAATAGGATCCAGTAAAATAATAAGTGAATGAATGAATGTGAAGAAGAGAACAGTATTCGAAAACATTTGCTATTCTTCTAAGTTAATCTCTTTTAATGGTAATGAAATGTGAACTGTCACTCCTTATTAAAAGGTATAGAAAAACTACACACTAATCATTAGCATTATTAAGCCATTCTCTTAAAAGTTGAAGGAAAACAAGTGATATGGTTTGAATAAAGTAAAGAAAGGTGAATTTGTCAAAATCTAAAATATATTAGCTTATGTTCAAATATCAAGATTTAATTCACCATCTGGATCTAAATTTAACCTTGTTAGCCCTTCTCTGCTAAAAATGCTAAGAAACCCAATGAATTTATATAATGGACCAACTAGCTGTAAAATTCCATGAGAGAAGAAATCTATCTTCCCTGTTCACAGCTATAATCACTGCATCTGGCATATAGTATTCCTTAATAAATACATGTTGAATTAATGAATAGTCATTTCAATTAGTGAATGATGCCCAAACACAGATTTCAATATTCTCATAAAGATTTATATTTACTTGTTCTTCCATGTTATGAGGCCTCCACAATTAAATTTAAAATGACAAAATTGATTTGCAGCAATTAAAAAGTGTTGTCAACATATCCTCACACTTATAAGATCTGAAAATGTTTACCTTATAAACATTTCTTGAGAAAGGTTCACTATGTTAGATAGATTGTCTCATTTACTTATAAACTTTCAAAACTCTAGTTTGTACTACATTCAAATTCCTCATTTCCCTTCAACTTAGTGACCAGCATTATCAGCCTACTTTATTTGTCACTACCCTTATGCTTTTGCCTCAAGCTTTAACTGATTATATTCTTTGATTTCCTTACCCTAGTGTAGATTCCTTTTTAACTGCAGATCTTAAAAGCGACATTGGCTGCTTTTTGTTCCTTGGAGGTTTTTTCCCCTTCAGGATAATTACATTCTGTTGTGCCTTTTATTATGGTGTCTTTTAGGATCTTCTAACCTTGTACACTCTTGGGCTCCATTTAATAGTGAACTCCCTCCTCCATTCTCCACACTAAACCACGCTCATTAGGTTTCTTAATCCTCCATAATTTGCTTTCATGAAATTTTATACCTTCCCGTTGGTATGTTCTATGAATCCATTTCCTTAGCATACCTACTGCAAGCAGCCCAGAATCAACAGCATTAAACAAGCTTATTCACTTTCCCAGCCAACATGACCCTATTCTGTACTATGCGTACGTCCACCACATACTCTGTAAAGTCATGTTGGCTCGGGGCAGGGGTGGGAGGGGATCTTTGTTTTCAATGTTTATGGACCATGAAACTATACCCTTTAACTTGGTATTTCATTTTCTCATCCAAACATTGCCTGAGAAGGTTGGGACCACAGAATGAGACACTGGGTTAACCTGAATATACAGTTATAGACTCCAGCTTTTTCTTGGTCAGAAAGCTATTCTATTTTAACAGAACAGAAATAACAATATCCTGATGTTATGTAGTGACTAGTAAATTCCAACTATAACTTTTGTCTCACACTCAGAATTCAGAAGAGAAAAACATCTTTTTTCAGTTATTCTGCAAGAGCTCTGCTTTTCCAAATGGGTTGTTTTTCAAAGACATATGCATGTTCTTGAAATCTGACTACACAGCCGACTCTGGTCATTTCAGCAGTTTGTCCTCTGCTTTCTCTTCCATTCTACTGATCACTAGCACCTTTGCTGATGGGGATGTTTTTTGTTTTTAACTTCCTAGGGACTTCAGTTAAATTATTTTTTAAAAAAACAAAAAACTTGTTAGTGAATTGAAAGAGTTAATGAAATTTCCAAAGGTACCTAGCTTCTTCAAGCAAAGTTAACTTGTGATCCTCCCCAACCAAATGACAGAAAGCAAAGCCAGTAAGTTCTTTATTTAATTGGTTTGCATCCACACACTGACCTCCAGGGCTCTGTTTACATAGCGTATCATGCAATATGCGCCACAGTTCTCTGCTGCTTTCAAAAGCATGTTTCTCCTGAGATTTGATATATGGCTTTCATGTTTAATCACTACATTAAACTCAATGCTCTGCTTCCTCCAGCATCAACTAACTTCCCTTCTTGGGAGGTGGAGAAAGAGGACAGCTTCTTGCTACTTCTGAACATAAAAGGAAGTCTGTTTTATTCTATTAGTAAAATCACCAACTACACACACTCGTAGGCAAGCAACACTAATACATCAACTGGGAAACAGTATTAAAATGGGAACCTTTTAAAAACTCCTTTAAAATGATTGCTCTCAACTGGCGAAGCTGAAATCTTTAGACACGAATGAGTTATACTAAACCAACAGAAATGGAGTTCAATCAGTACATAACTCAGGATATAGAGGACACAGCTAGATGGCAGCTAAAATTTAAATCAAATTAATCAAGGATAGAACATTCTTTGGGTTCTCAAGTCAGAAAACCTCTGCCTTTTGGTTGAGGCTTTCTTAAACTTCACCACAAATAGAACTTTCCTCTATTTATTTGTTTGTTTATTAAATATTTTTATTGATTTTTTTTTAGAGCGAGAAAGGAAGAAAGAAACATTGATGTGAGAGCAAAACATTGATCGGCAGCCCATGCACCAAAAGGAACCTTTCAATGCATGCAATGCCACCCAACCGAGACACACCAGCCAGAGCAAACTTTCATCTCTCAGCGGTTCTCAACCTGTGGGTCGCGAACAATGAAAATACATCCTGCATATCAGATATTTACATTACGATTCATAACGGTAGCAAAATTAGTTATGAAGTAGCAACGAAAATAATTTTATGGTTGGGAGTCACCACAACGTGAGGAACTGTATTAAAGGGTCGCGGCATTAGGAAGGTTGAGAACCACTGCCTGAATGTGTACATGGTAATACCACAATCCTTCCATAAGAATTTGTACGTGACCCAAATTTCAGAGATAGATAAAAACCTCAAAAAAATGAACAGGTCTCTTTCAATAAATCAAGACAATCTAAAATTTCCAGATTTTAAAAATAACATGAAATGTATGTATTTTACTTTAAAATATTTCAAGCAAAAAAAAAAAAGAAAGAAAAGTGAAACAAATATGGCAAATTATTAAAAACTAGAGGCCCGGTGCATGAAAATTCATACACTCGAGGGAGGGAGGTGTCCTTCAGCCAGGACTGTAACCTCTCGAAGTCAGGGGCCCTTGGAGGATGTCCGACTGACAGCTTAGGCCCGTTCCCCTCCCACCGGGAGCAAGCCTAAGCCATCAGTGGGACATTCTTAGCACTGCAGGAGAGGCTCCCACCACCACCACTGTGCTTGCGAGCCATCAGCCCAGCTTGTGGCTAAGTAGCGCTCCCCCTGTGGGAGCGCAATGACCACCAAGGGGCAACTCCGGCCCCGCACCTCCATCACCCCTCCACTGCTGCAGGTCGCTGTTGCCCCCCGATCACTGTCCCCTCCCTCTGCCCGCTGGCATCCACCTTGGCTGGCCTGGTGCCGCCTGCTCTCAGGCCCCATCCCCCCACCGACCAGTCATTCCATCGTTCAGTCAATTTGCATATTAGGCTTTTATTATATAGGATAGTAAAATCTTGATGAGGGATATATACGTGCTTATTATACTATACCATGGCTACTTTTATATATAATTCATATTCTTCACTATAAAATTTTTTGAAACTTAAAAAAAATTATCTATGGGTTGCTTTTGAAGAAAAAAGGGACACAATTTTAATACGAAAAATTTAAATCATTCTTCAGGTTGACCATTTTGGTATATAGTCAACAACTGACATTTCTCATCAGGTGTTGACAATGAAAACTTTCCTTCCTTCCTCCTGAATCTGACTCCACAGCCTGAAACTCATTTACACAAACTGCAAATGTGCAGTAAGCTCTGCATAAGTTGGATTCTTCACTTGAAAAGAAAAAAGGTTATGTGTGTGTGTATAATTTTACTTTGAAATACTTTATGGCTAGTCATTGACCATAGTATTTGTTTTTAAGGGATTTTTTTCCTTAGTAAGATGGCATATTCCTTCATTTAAAAATCTTTGTCAAGAACACTGTTACAGCTGTATAGAACATTAAACAGAGTTAGTTTACTTTCTGTATTTGATGAACAATAGAGATTCTGAACCTATTAAAGTCATACATTTAATTGTTCCAATATGCTACCTTATTTCTAACCAAAATTTGCATGATATAGAATGTCAAAGACTGCATTTCTAATTTTCTTTGTCATGATTCCCTCATTTGATAGTAAGCTAAAAGAGTTTATAAGAAAAAAAATTATCTGTTTCTTAATTTGAAACCATCTAAATTCTTTCCAAAATGTACTTAAAATCAAAATTTAAAAAACACACACGCACACAAATAAACTTTTAATCAGTATTTCCCATAAGATTTTTCAGAGTACAGGACTTTATAAGTTTTCAAAGACATGCAGATGTTGTCCATGATAGACAGTTTTAAAAAAGTAGGACTTGAAAAAATAAGACTCATGAACAAAATCTTTGGTCACAAGAGTGAAAGATGTGTGTCTGTACAGATGTTATAACTATTTTCAGAATAAATACCAACCTTCACTACAGGAATTTAGCAGCACACTTAAATGTGGATTTGAAAATTTAACATAAATTTTCTGACTTTGACAATAGCTGCCTAATATTTCAGTTTTGTACACCATTTCCAGGTTTTACCTTCAAAATGAACCTGGTGGACTTTTTCATTTTTAATAGCTATATTCCAGATCCTGGAGCTTAAAACTAGTTTCTGACTTGATATTTAGGGAATTAAATCAGATTATAACACCCAGTGGGTTCTTAAAAATATTTTTGGTGACTGATTGGTAATGATAAAGACATGCAGTTTTATGGAAAAATTCATTCTTCATCAATTTTATTCATTTATTTTTATTATACTTAAAGATTTTATTTTTAAATATATTTTATTGGTTTTAGAGAGGAAGGGAGAGGGAGAGAGAGATAGAAACATCAATGATGACAGAGAATCAGTGATCAGCTGTCTCCTGCACAGCAGCCCCTATTGGGGATTGAGCCCACAACCGGGCATGTGCCCTGACTAGGAATGAAACCATGACCTCCTGGTTCATAAGTCAGTGCTCAACCACTGAGACACACTAGCCAGGCTTAAAGATTTTAACTAGTAAAAATGACAAAGATTTTTCACCCTATTTTGAATCACCTCTTATAAATCAAAAAAAGGAAAATAGTTGATATAAGCCACTGTGCCTTTAATCTCCTCATAGTCAATACTATAAACCAGAAATGCTTATCTTATACTATCAACGTCACACATGACTCAAAAGCCCAAGAACACACAGATGGAAAGATTTCTGGAATCATAGTTATCAAATTGGGTGAAATTGTGAACTCAAATGTCCAGACTTCATATTTAAAGAGTCTCACCAAATTGGGGATTTTACAATAAAAGGAAGAATGAGCTTTTGAAAAAAATGAGCATGTTGTCTCCTTGTAACCACTATCACACACACACACACACACACACACACACACACACACACACACTGAGTGGCCAGATTATTATGACCACCTGACTTGTAGGCAAATTAGCCGTACACTGCATCGTATGGGATATGGAAGCCGAAGGCCTGTTCGAACACCTTTGCTGTCTGCAGTTACCAAGATAAAATGTCTCCAATTCGCACAGGAACACAAGGATTGGACAGTCGAGCATTGGAAAAAAGTCATGTGGTCCGATGAATCACGTTTCCAGTTGCATCATGCAGATGGCAGAGTGAGAATTTGGTGGAAACAGCATGAAAGCATGCACCCCACATGAATAAGTACAACCCTTCAAGCTGGTGGGGACAGTGTTATGGTTTGAGGCATGTTTTCCTGGCATGATTTGGGCCCTTTAATTCGTGTGGAACAATGTCTGAATAGCACAGCATACCTAAGTATCATTGCTGATCAAGTTCATCCTATCATGTTGATGGCGTATCCCAATGGAGATGGATTCTTCCAACAAGACAATGTGCCATGCCACAGTGCTCCTATTGTGCAGGAGTGGTTTCAAGAACATGAGGGAGCCCTAACCGGTTTGGCTCAGTGGATAGAGCATCGGCCTGCAGACTAAAGGGCCCTGGGTTCGATTCCTGTACCTTGGTTGCGGACACATCCCCAGCAGGGGGTGTGCAGGAGGCAGCTGATCGATGTTTCTACCTCTCTATCCCTCTCCCTTCCTCTCTGTAAAAAATCAATAAAATATATATAAAAAAAAGAACATGAGGGAGACTTTACCTTGCTTAGGTGGCCCCCATAATCACCAGATCTCAATCCAATTGAGCATTTGTGGGACGAAGTTAAAAGAGCCATCAGGCAGCTGGTTCCACAACCATCAAATCTCACAGAACTGGACAGTGCTATTCATCAGGCATGGTGTCAGATTCCTCGCATCACCTTTCAACATCTCATGGAGTCAATGCCAAGAAGAACTGCCGCATTATTGAAGGCAAAAGGCCCAACGAAGTACTGATGGGGTGATCATAATAATCTGGCCACTCAGTATGTGTGTGTGTGTGTGTGTGTGTGTGTATATATATATCCCACATTAAAAGGCTGTTAAATCGCGTTGTTTAACCATATCTTCAGAAAAGAATCACTTCTACTGTCGTGGTAAACAACCTGCTTCCCTATTTATAATGGTCTGGCCCTCTAGCAACTTCAGCACGAAATTATAGCTAATTTGCCTACAAATGTCAGGTGGTCATAATAATCTGGCCACTCAGTGTATATGGTTTCTTTGTGGACATAATAAACAAAAACCTTTATTTTAAAAAAGTAGGAATGTTACTTTTATTTAATAAGTTACATATTTCTCTGCAAATTATTTCTCCTGGAATAGAAAGGTAATGTTTATTTATCCATTAACAGTTCGCGAAAGAACATAATTTCCTTGCACCACACATGAAGCCATTTTTGTGCTTTAATTGTAAACATCATCAGAAACTCCAAGGCTCACAGACCTCAGCAAGTGACATAGAGACACAGTCAAACGTAAGGATTATATGGCTACATTCATGCTTAATAAGAAGAAAACACCCAATAATGAGGCTGGTATGCCACTGTTTGTGAGAATATAAAATTTTGTTTTGATAGATACCAAATAATGGCTTAAGGTGACCTTAGTTTTCCACTACCCAACCCCCCAACAAAACAAATAAAAAATAAATAATAAGTCATAGACAAATATCTATTTCTATTGGCTAAAACTCTTTCTAGTTTACTGGGTTAGATGTAAATATTACCCACATTTGATAACAAGACACTTGCAGAGAATCTTCAAACTATTCAGGATGCTTTGTGCACTGAGAGACTAACTCTATTTTGAGCAATGATTTTGCACAACCCCCACTTCTGCTTTTAAAATAAAACTGCAGATAGAGAGCATTAATGCTTCTTGCAGAACTATCAGGAATCCCATAGTGAACATCTCAAGTGAGGATTCCAAGCAGCTCAGAGCCCTGCTTTGAGGTGGGGTTCATGTTTTGAAAAGAGACTGCCTCGTCTGTTTAAAATCAAAATGGTTCTTGATCTGATGAATTACTCCTCAGAGAATAATGTAAATAAAATATACTCAGAATAACATTATTAATGTAAACATACCTGAACCAGAGTCAAATTTGGTTTCTGACCTGCAAAGGGAAAGACATTTTTTACAATATAAAAATCGCTTATTAAAGAATAACTGTTATTTTATGGGGAGGGCAAGGGGTAGATGCAACAGTTACAGATTTCAGTACAATGGTCAACAAGTAAAATAGCTTTAAAAAATGTAAATAGATATTTATTTTAACCATTTTAAATGCATGCATTACCCTAGGTCCCCTAAACATGCAGATACCATAGAGATAGCACAATATGGAAAAGATATTAACTTTTCACTTGTTTTTGAGAGAACGAAGGTAAATTTTATATTTATATATATATATATATATGTATATTTTAAAGCACCCAGTCTCTACAGATTAACTTTTTCAGTAATATAATAAAGCAATTTTTAAAAACCCACAAATTTAAAACTATCCTCCTGACCTATTATTAAAGATTTTTAATTATTTAACACCAAGTAATTTTTCACTAAGTTCTTCACAGAGTAAATGAACCTGGTAACCCCATATGTTTAATAAGTAGGAGGAAAAAAATCCAAGCCCTTGTGGGAACATTATGTTTCAGATATAGGTTAATACTGGTTGTAAATTCAGAAGCCTTTGAAGCTCTCGGTTCGGCTGTGGGAAAACTTCTGTGAGGTAATTACTCTCGAGATGCTGCTGATGTGCTGTCAAGCAGAATTAACCCCGAGACTAGGCCTATCTACACAAGCTCCTCTAAGACAGCATTGTCTATATCTAGCTCTCAAACCAATTAGTGGGCATGCTCCAGTCGGGTCTATATCACACATTAACAATCAGTAGTATATATGTTCACAGCTGCCATCC
The DNA here is from genome assembly GCF_000147115.1 of Myotis lucifugus. Taxonomy (NCBI): domain Eukaryota; kingdom Metazoa; phylum Chordata; class Mammalia; order Chiroptera; family Vespertilionidae; genus Myotis; species Myotis lucifugus. Next base: position 1,691,172 of record NW_005871237.1, on the reverse strand, counting down.
CAAGATACAAGGACCGGCCAGCAGGAGTCCTGTTTAAAGGATGTTACGTTGACAGAGAAGACTTTTTCCTGGGGAAATGTAGTTAACTAAATGGGGAAAGAGATTTCTTTGAAATTATGCCAGGGTACCAAAGCACTTTTGGAAGTGGTGGCTTTTTTTTTTTTACCTAAATTAGCATCAAGAGAAGTCAACAAAGAGCGGAGAGCAGAAGATAAGCAAGAAGCGGCTTCTTTTGTCACAAAAATTTATTTTCTCAATTACTCCCAAATAAAGTTTCACCTGACGCTTAAAGTCAATAATTGTGAGAACAAATTATTATTATTATCACCACGGTTATCAATCACCACTGTAATCCAGGTCCACATTTTTCCCCAGTCCTGGGCCCACTAGTCGACATCTCAGTCTTTCTCTTAGATGTCCCTGACACCTGTTCAGGAGCAAGCCCGTTTTCTTTTTTTCTCCTATTCTGGAAAGCCTTGCTCAGGCCTTTTTGTTTCCACATTCTGAGCATAACTCTAGCCGACCCTGACCACTGTAGTCCTGCTGGTTTGCTTGCCTATCTTATCTTCCCACTTGTCTATGAACCTTTGTAGCCACAGCACCTATATAGTCCCTGCTGCTTGTACTCAACAAATATCTGTTGAGCCCTAACCCATTTGGCTCAGTGGATAGAGCATCGGCCTGCGGACTGAAGGGTCCCAGGTTCGATTCCAGTCAAGGGCATGTACCTTGGTTGCGGGCACATCCCCAGGAGCGGGTGTGCAGGAGGCAGCTAATCAATGTTTCTCTCTCATCGATGTTTCAAACTCTATCCCTCTCCCTTCCTCTCTGTAAAAAATCAATAAAATACATATATATATATATTGAGAAAAACATCCTTATCTCCTTACCTGTATGTTCTCCCTCCTAAGGTTCCCTTCTACTTATGTCCTAAAATGCATTCTCTCATGTCCCCTGAAACTAGGCCATAGCAGTTCCTCCTTTCTCTGTCATATCTTCACTATCTGGGTTCCCACAGGTTTCTCCTCTCTTCTTCTTAGAAGTACTCCAAAATCGAATAAAAGCCTTCCTTCAAATCTGTTCCCTGCTCTCATCCTCCCTCATTCTTACTGACTTTACTATCAAGTTTATTGAAAGGATGGACTATATCCTATATTGTATGTCTTCCTTTCCTGACCTCCCAACACAGGGATCTGCCCTTGCTAAGGTTTATCAGTGCCTTCTTAGTGCTAAATCCAAAGGCCCTATTATAGTCCCTGCTTTTCCAAACCTCTCTCCAAACTAGCACACAACACTGCCTGAATGTCACAACTGCAACCTCAAATGCCATAGGTACTAAGCTAAACTCACTTTCTTTCCCCTCAAATATATTTATCCTGCTAATTTCCCTATCAGTTAAGTTGGCAATCATGATGGTATTCTAGTTTCCTTCTGCATCCCATTATCTAATTAGCCACCAAGACCTGTTGCTTCTACTGCCTTCCCCTCCTCTATGTCCTCACACTAGGCATCTTTAGGCCGATCTTTGATTCAATAATCTCATAACCAGATCCCCGCGCCTTTTCAACCCATCATCTAATCAGCTGCCGGATGTTTCCAAAACATCAATCTATCTATCACATTACTACCACCCCAACAACTAGCGCAGAGTTTTCAAAATTGGGTCACAAGAGAACCCATGAGTGGATTACAAAATCAATTTAGTGTATTGCAGCTAGTATTTTTTTTAACTGAAATGGAATAATGAAGAAGACAAAATTCACTTCACATTTTGAGAATATATGTAATTTTGTACAACTTTTAGGTGCATGCATGTGAATGTGTATGTATGTGCATGAACACTTGTTTACACATGTGTGTATGGAGCAGTAGAACCCTTACAAGTGAGCAAAAAGCCTCTGCTCTGGCGTTCCTCTGGCTGCGGCCTCCTCTCCCCAGGCAACCAAATACTCGGGTCCCCAGTATTCCCTACCCAAATGGCTCTGAGCCAGCTTTCGCAGCCTCGATTCGGGTCAGGTACGCTACCAGTGCGTGTATGTACATCCAGCCCAAGGGATAGCCAAAGGCTATGACTTGAAGGAGGAAGCTTGGACCTTAGGGCAGAAGGAAGAGGGAACAAAGAGGGTAGGGCAGGCCAATATGCTTTCCCTACTCTTCTGTGTTCCTGCTCCGAGAATTCTTAATTCAAACCCTCCTGTGAGAGTGGAGCGCTGACAGCACCCAGGGACCAGAGTTCCCCTGTGGACAAGATGGGCATGGTCTGGAAGGCCTTGAAATTCAGGTGCCTGCCTGGTGAGGACAGGGAAGGAGCGCTGAAAGAGCTCTTCCCCCAATACAGAAGAAAAGAAAAGGTGTTTCTCTGATAGATTCCATAACCATTGGAAGAGAAGGCAGAGGGAGCCTTCTCCTCCTCACCTCCCACTTGGCCTTGTTGCTGTTATCCCTCCATTTCCCAGGGTTAATCACAGCATTTTGCTGGAAAACAAAAGTAATTCTAAATTTGCACTATTCTCAGTTATTTGGTTTCATACACAGACTTTATTGTTTTTGTTATGAGATATGTTTGTCAAGGTAGGTTGGTATATTCTTTGCTAACAGTTAGTTTATTGCCTTAATTTATAACTTTTAGAATAATTAGCTATATTGTGTCCCAACTTGTCCTCTTGCCCAGCCACTGCAAATTCAAGGGCCAAGGCCTGGTAATAAGTCATCGTGTAAAAAGGTATGTTTTTTACTATGGGCCACAGACAACATGTTTGAAAGCTACTGATGTAGGGACATCAAGTTCACAATCTGGTGCACGGTGCACCATGATTGGCTTGCTTTTCCATCTCTAATCCACACTGTGGCCTTTACTCTCACCAAACCAAACTACTGCCATCTTAGTTCACAGCCTGCATCCAGCATCCTCAGTCTTCCCCAGCTCATCACTGACAAACCTTGACTCAACCCTCAAGACTCACCTCAATCCCCTCAGCATCCTGCTTGCCCCCCTTGCCTCCCAGGGCTCCTGGCTCACCCCTGGGTTACTCCACAGTTGGGGGCCTGGCGTGCAACCTCACACCACAATGTGTAGCACCAACTCAAAGCTCAGCAAGCTACAGACTGGGTCTCATCCATCTTCATATTCTCAACACTTAGCACAGCACCGTGCATTTAAGAGTTCTTAAAAACTTGTAGTGGGAACAAATGAACAAATGAATCTGTAAATTAACAGAAGGACAAATACAAGATACAGTGATCAAAAACTATAAACGCCTCTTAAGATATGAAAAATCATATCAGGAAGTTTTTATTCTTCAGACCATCTCATCTTCTCTAGGTATAGCTAGCTGGTCAGTGTGTAAAATAGATACATAAAGTGCATAGAAAATATCTTCACAAACTAATTAATAACCTTTGGTATACATTTTTTATATTAAAAAGTATTTTCAGAATTCTTTTTTTTTTAATAATGTTTTTGTTAGTACTCGCCGGAGGATATTTTTCCATTGATTTTTTTTTGAGAGAATGGAAGGAAAGGAGAGAGACAGAGAGAGAGAAACATTAATGTGAGGGAGACACATCGATTGATTGCCTTGAGATCAAGCCTGCAACGGAGATACTAGTATGTGCCCTTGACCAGAACCGAACCTGGGACACTTCAGTCTGAAAGCCAATTCTTAGCCACTGAGTCAAACCGGCCAGGCTACTTTTTGAGTTCTTAAACACAGCACTGAAACTTCAAAAATACAACTACTCTATTAATAATTAAAACATAACAACAGAAGTTAATACTGTCAGTGTGAGAAGTAGGGAAAATGGGTTCTATGGTATAAGTTAATTCAGGTTTATATCAGATTCCACATACACACACTTATATACACAGGGACACAAAGTACTCCTGTACATATTATGGACTAATCTCTATTCATAAATCCTTTTAAAGAAAATAAGTTAACTATAGATAGGAACAAACAAATAACAAGTATGACAAAAGAATTCACACAATACAGATTATATAAGAGAGCCAAAGAGTTCATTCATTCCAAACGCATTTCTTATGTGCTTATTTTCAGTAATATATGATGCTAGATGGTAGGGAGATTAAAAATATATGAAGTAAGGTTATGTGGGGTATAATATGCATAAATATAATTGTCTCCACAGACATCAATTTTAACCCTTGATTACATACTTACATTTAAGGTTAAACCTATTCACCCAATTCCTTTGACAATTGCCAAAAGATGGTGAATACAGCATAGACTATTACTGTCATCCAACTTCTTTTCTACCCTTTTTTATTTTAGAAATAGAATTTTTGAATTTTAGATGGGCACATAGCTGCTTAGGTAAGACAATTTTTCCCAGCTCTCCTGTAGCTAGTTGTAACCACGTGACTAAGTTCTTGTCAAAAAGATACAAGCAAAAGTGATGTGTAAAACATCTGAATTATACCCTTAAAGGGAATGATTGCGCTCCTCCCCTTCTTCCTCTCTTCTCCCCTTTTGCATTTCCAGGAGCTGGAGCAGCTGAAGCAGACCCCATAGACCATGAAAGAGGAGCTGATAGACCAACAGCCTTTGGGCCAAAGGTACACACACACGGAAGCGCCATATCAATCCCAATTGTTATCATGTTTAATCCACTATTATTTTGGAGTCTTGTCAGAGCAGTTGTAACAAAACTGCTACATTTTAAAAGGCTGAAACTAAAACTTCCAAATTTTTAAACTTGAAAAGATTTTATGCATTTAAAAACCATACAGGGTAGATGCTAGGAGAATTTAAGTATTATTATTACTTTTAAAATAATTATAATATATACTATACACATTCTTTTGATAATAGAGTTGCAGATTTTCAAAAGAGGGCAGTTTTAGTCATTGGTTAGAGTTATATAGTCTTAGGCAAATTTATAAAACTACTGTTCTCTCTTTATAGGGAATAACCCAGTGTCTACAAAAGTTCTGTGTATTGAAAAGTTTTTCTATACTGTATTCTTGAAGCTAATATAAATTAATATATTTTAAAGCTTTTCTTTTTTAAATGTTATTGTCTCACGAGGAACCCACAAAATCTCAGAGAACACTGTTTTTTGTTTGTTTTTGCTTAATGTTCCATTGAATTAAATTTTTAAATGGGAATCATGTAAGTATAAACTACAGGTTGATGAAATCAGTGTTCCAAAAGGTCTCAGTCAACATGTAGAAGAGTGTGGGTGCTGTTCTTACTGTTTTTAATTGATGTTAACTAAAGATTCTAGCTACAGAAAATTATTAGAGGGAAGGCACAGAAGGAAGACTGATTTTTGCCTGTAAGTGGATTATATATGGCAACTCCACACCCAGGAATTTCTAAGACAAACCAGGTCAAATAACCTGACCTGTTGTCCCCTTAAAGCATGAAAATTTTTCAGAAATTCCAATATTTCAGGATCTTACTTATAACTCTAAGTATTTCTTCTTACCCCTACAAATAATTCAAAGACCTTCATCAGACCACAGGCTAGAATAAGAGCCATGAATATTAAATGCCCCCTTCACTATGTAAACATGATATACTTTCTCTGCCTGGAAAGTTCCCTCCCCCCTCCCCCACTCTAGAATCTCTTGACCCGTTCGCCTATTTAACTCCTCAGACTTTCTCCACATATTAGCTTAATTATGGTTTCTTTGAAGAAGAGTGGCCAGCCTAGATTAAATCCCTTTTAGATCACCAGTCACTCCTTTACTCTCATCAGAATTGTCATTCTACATTTGCTCATGACTCATTTTAAAAGAGTCAATAATTGTGACAGACATTATTTGTTGCCTATTTAATGGTTTTCCCTGATAACAGAATACCGATTTTTGAAGGGTGCTAAAATGTGACCACCCCAGGAACAAATCATCAGTAGGTTAAACTCATTGTGGCAATCCTATTCTCCTTTTCTCCTCTGCCTATGACTGATTCAAGGATAGGCATGTAAGCCACCTTTGAGCAGTAAGAGGTACAGGGAAGTCTGCTGGGGATACTTCTCAGAAAGGTATTTCTCTGTGAAAAGGACAGAAGTGATTTAGGGATAAGGCCCTTTTTCTACTCTCTCCCTGCTTCATGCCTTTGAACTTATTATATGTAGGGATATGACACTTAGAACTACTGTAGCAATCTTGTAACGATGAGGGAAAGGCCAAGAAAATCACAGACATGCCAATCCAGAACTCTGACACCATCATTCCAGAACAGCCTTCCTCTAGAGCAGTGGTTCTCCACCTTCTGGCCCTTTAAATACAGTTCCTCATGTTGTGACCCAACCATAAAATTACTTTTGTTGCTACTTCATAACTGTAATGTTGCTACTGTTATGAATCCTAATGTAAATAATCTGATATGCAGGATGGTCTTAGGTAACCCCTGTGAAAGGGTCGTTCGACCGGAAAGGGGTCGCGACCCACAGGTTGAGAACCGCTGCTCTAGAGTTTTGCTGGGACAGTCAAATCTGGCATTATTAGCCACTTTTACTCGGCTATTTCTGTTACTTTTAACCCAACATATTTTAACTGATATTATTACAATAGCAGCATTAGGCTATGAACTATCATATTTACTGTGTCTAAAATTTAGGTTTCTATGTTATATATTTACTAGAAGCCCAGTGCACGAAATTCATGCACTCGGGGGGAGGGAGGGTCCCCTCAGCCTAGCCTGCACCCTTTTGCAGCCCAGGAGCCCTCAGGGGATGTCCAACTGATGGTTTAGGCCCGCTCCCCATCAGTTGGACATCCTTAGTGCTGCTGCCACTGCACTCACCAGCTGTGAGCCTGGCTTCTGGCCAGGGGAGCACACTGACCACCAGGGGGAAGCTCCTGTGTTGAGCGTCTGCCCCCTGGTGGTCAATTCATATCATAGTGACCGGTCGTTCCACCGTTTGGTCGATTTGCATATTAGCCTTTTATTATATAGGATGATAATGATGGAATAAATACAGAAGAGAGAAAAATACACAGGAAGAAAAAATAAAAATGCGATTTGAATATTTAAAAGCATGTTAGTTACCCCAACCAAAAACTGAGAAAAAGAAATAAAAGGTGCCCATTAACTGCATCCTTAATTTTTTTAACTGAGAAATAAAAATTAAAAAATCAGAAATGTCGAGGAGAAACCAAGATGGCGGCATAGGTAAACACCGGAAATTGCTGCCTCCCACAACAACTTCAAAAATACAACTAAAAGACAAAACGGACATCATCCAGAACCACAGGAAGGCTGGCTGAGTGGGAATTCTACAACTAGAAGGAAAGAGAAAAGCACACTGAGACTCAGAGGAGGTGCGGAAGTAAAGTGCAGAGGTAAGGAGGCGCACGTGGAAAGGGCTGGCAACTGAGGACGCAGTTGTCTCTTTCAATTGGGAGGGAGTCTCAAGCTCCGGACTGCTCTGAACTCCAGTTCCGGGCGAGTCTCTGGGGACCCAGACTCATACGGGGAGAAACTTGACTGTCTGGCATCGGTCGGAACTCGCGGGCGGTTTTCTCTCAGAGGTGCTTGCAGCAATTACTGGGACACTGAGACTCGGGGTCTCTTAGGGTAGGACTGAGGAGCAGCCATAGCTGTTTGCTCCACCCTGTTGATTCCCTGAGACCTAGAACCACCCAAGCTGTGCGCAGAGGCATTTGCATATGAAAGGCCTGGCCCTTTTCAATCTGAAAATTACCTAACAAACTGCAGCTGGGTCAGTTCCAAAAGAAGGCCCAAGGCCCCACAGCAGCTTGCACTGCTTCACAGCTGGGCCTCATCTAGGCACCTCCAAACCCCAAACAAAGAAGAGGAATCTGCAGATCTCTCCATAGCTCCTGCTGGGTAGGCTCAGGCATAGGCTAAATTAGCACCTCCTTAGAGATCCAAAAGCCAGTGTACCCAGTGGTCAGAGTGGGACCATCCAGATTACAACTCCTCAGATCCATAAGGGACACACTCAGGAGGCAGACTCAGTGAGCACCAAAGCCCCACTGAAGCAAGTCTTGCCCCAGAAGGGTGTCTCCAGCACAGAAGTTCTCCCACTGTAGACACAGCTGATTCTCACAGCCAATTGGCCTGGAGGTCAATTCCTCCCAGTGATACCTACAACAATCAAGGCTTAACTACAACAAGACTGTTCACAAAGCCCACAAAGGGGTGCACCAAGAGTGTCCACCTCAGGTAATTGGGGAGGCTGAGCCACTGGGCCCTATAGGACACCTAGCATAGAAAGCCACTCTATCAACACAGGGAAGCATAAAAAATGCGGAGACAAAGAACCAGGTCACAAATGACAGAAATGGAGGAAAACAAACTACAGGATATACAGTTCAAAACCACACTTATAAGGTTTTTCAAGAATTTTCTAGAAACCGCCGATAAATTTAGTGAGACCCTCAAGAAATCTAGTGAGACCCTCGAGGATATGAAAAAGGACCAACTAGAAATTAAGCATACACTGACTGAAATAAAGAATATTATACAGAGTTCCAACGGCAGACTAGAGGATCGCAAGAATCAAGGCAAAGATTTGAAATACGAAGAAGCAAAAAACACACAACCGGAAAAACAAAAAGAAAAAAGAATCCAAAAATATGAAGACAATGTAAGGAGCCTCTGGGACAACTTCAAGCATATCAACATCCAAATTATGGGGGTGCCAGAAGAAGAGAGAGAGCAAGATATTGAAAACCTATTTGAAGAAATAATGACAGAAAACTTTCCCTACCTGGTGAAAGAAATAGACTTACAAGTCCAGGAAATGCAGAGAACCCCAAACAAAAGGAATCCAAAGAGGTCCACACCAAGACACATCAGAATTAAAATGCCAAGAGCAAAAGACAAAGAGAGAATCTTAAAAGCAGCAAGAGAAAAAAAAGTCAGTTACCTACAAGGGAGTACCCATACGACTATCAGCTGATTTCTCAACAGAAACTATGCAGGCCAGAAGGGAGTGGCAAGAAATATTCAAAATGATGAATAGCAAGAACCTACAACCAAGATTTCTTTACCCAGCAAAGCTATCATTCAGAATTGAAGGTCAGATAAAGAGCTTCACAGATAAGAAAAAGCTAAAGGAGTTCATCACCACCAAACCAGTATTATATGAAATCTGAAAGGTATCCTTTAAGAAGAGAAAGAAGAAAAAGGTAAAGATACAAATTATGAGCAACAAATACACATCTATCAACAAGTGAATCTAAAAATCAAGTGAATAAATAATCTGATGAACAGAATAAACTGGTGAATATAATAGAATCAGGGGCATAGAAAGGGAATGGACTGACTATTCTCGGGGGGAAAGGGGTGTGGGGGGGTGGGAAGAGACTGGACAAAAATCGTATACCTATGGATGAGGACAGTGGGGCGGGGGAATAAGGGCAGAGGGTGGAGTGGGAACCGGGTGGAGGGGAGCTATGGGGGGAAAAAAGAGGAACAACTCTAATAATCTGAACAATAAAGATTTAATTTTTAAAAAAAATCAGAAATGTCAAAATCAAGATAATCATGAGCAAAGGAGCAGCCGAGTCCCTCCTATGCTGCTTGAAGATGCCTCACCTGAGCCTGTTAATGAGAATCTTCAGGTTCTCGTTACAATTTTTCTCCTCCTTCAATGACTCTCTTCCATTGGGCACTGTGCTACACAGAGCACGCCTGTGTATACTCCTGCTGCCCATGGGCACACTTGTGTTCCCACTGGTACTGCTTTCTGTTTTGTTTTCCTTATAACCAGCCCCTGGCACGTTCACCGGGGTCACTCTGATATGTTGGAGACTTTATGCAGCAGGGCAGTCTAGGAAGCATTTAATAATGAGGTAACAGTCACGGAAAAGGCAGCCAGTGGAGACAGACACACCAGAGTCCAGGCACAGGTCTTCCACTTTCTACCCTATGTGACTTTACAGAGGTTAAGTGTCGCTCTAAGCCTCAGTTTCACTAGGTATAGAATGGGAGTAATTTATTTACCTTTTAAAATTTTGTGTAGATTAAATGAGATGTTGCTATGAAGTGCCTATGTCAGGACCTGGCACAGATTAGAAGTTGAATAAAAAACAGGTTTTAATCTAAGCAATGATACTAAATAAAGTTTACCTATGGTAACCATTACAACTAGCAATATTTTAGCTAAGTAAATAAAACCCCACTATATTATTTTTCAAAAGACTGCTTTACTCTGGTTGAGATCTTACTTGGGCTGCAATTTTATTATGAGTGTCAAATGATGTGGAAAAAAATAAGAGAGAATAGCAATAAAAATAACTGCAGAAACTGGAAAACAGTTAAGAGAGAGGGCTCATGGAAAGTTAAATGACCTGATTATAAAGTATGGAAAATAAATCTCATTTGCCCTTAAAGCACCAATAAAACATTCTCTAACTAAAATAGTTGCCCAATGCACTATAGAGCATGCGGGAATAAGAATCTTCAGACTGGGATTCTAGCTCAGAAACCACGACTAGTCATTTAACTTGTAGGCCCCATTTTCCTCACTAGTTATGTAAGGCATATGACATAAATTAATGTTGCCCCACAAAAACTATCTCATGGAAAGGTAAGCTATCTAAATTTTGCTACAGTTCCCATTATAAAGAAATGAAAAAGAGAAGAGAACAGAGGGGAAAGTGAGTGTGAGATAAAAATTTGCATCTGTAGAACTCAAAACTACAGATGGATAAGACTGAAAAAACAGATCATTCTTAGGGCCATTTTTTGTTCCAGGGTTCTACGATCCTTCTCCAGGACATATTGATAACTGCCTACTTTGAATTCCAATACCATTTCCTGCTTGCATAGCTTATAGCACTTAATTGTATGTTTCCTTTAAAATAAGTTTTTTTGTGTGTATATTATATCTCTAGAAAGAATAAAGCTTTAAAAGTCAAATTCCTTTCGCTATTAAAAATTAAATTCAAAATGCTGAAGAAAACAATGTTAATGTTATGAGCTGAATTGTGTCCTCTCAAAATTCGTATGTTGAAGTTCTAACCCCCCGCTACCTCAGAATGGGACTGTTTTTTGAAAATCGGGATGTAAAAGAGGTAACTAAATTAAAATATGTCATTGGGGTGGGCCCTAATCCAGTATAATTGGTGTCGGTATGAGAAAAGAAAATTAGGGGGCAGACACACTCCGAGGAAGACCATGTGAAGACAGAGAGAGGACAGCCATCCACAAGCCAAGGAGAATGGCCTCAGTTGAAGCCACACTTCTGACACCTTGATCTCAGACTTCCAACCTCCAGAATTGTGAGGAAATAAATGTCTGTTGTTTAAGCCACCCAGTCTGTGGCATTTGGTTATGGAAGTCCTAACGAGCTACTACACTTCATGTCTTCTTCAGTCAAATATCCAGGAACCTCAAATCTCCAATAAAAGCCCCAAACCTAGAAATTAGCTGGAAATAAAAATGTCTACAGCTCTTATACACTTTAACCCATTTTAGGTAGTACGTATATTTGATTTCTCTATTCTGCTTATTATTTTTAACCATATTCTGCCAAAGTGCTTTACCTACATTTTGACCATTGGGCAGCTGCTTCTGTAAATTACTAGAGACCACCACTAGGCATATCATAAGATTTTGATCAATGGGCTCTTTGTCTGTTCATATCGCTGTGGGGGAATGTTTCCAATGGTTTTGCCTGGTCCTTTACACAACTAGTATTGTAAACATATTTTTCATGTACTCTCTGGGGATGAGGCAAACTTGGGAGGTAGTAAAATTTACTGCCCTACATCCGTTTTCACACAATATTTGTTTGCCTATTTTCCCAGGAAATTTTCATTTCTACTCTAGGTTGTAATCAGGAATAGGACAATAGAAGTTATGGCTAGCAAGTTAGTGCCAGACACAATAATTGGCAGATCTAAAATTTTAGAGACAATAAAAGAAACTCAAACAAGAGAAATCCAGAGTTGACTAGTAAAAACTAGGCAAAAACTAGACATCTTGATAGGCTCTGAAGATGCCCATGGGGATGAAAAGGTAAAAGAGCTCCATCCTCTACACTTTACAGAACTCTACAGCAATTCCTAAAGGGACAAGCAGAGCGCTATGTAGCTCATTAAGGCCTTACTGTATCCACTATTTTATAATTCAGTTTAATAATAATAATAATGACAGCTACGATCATGAAAGTAATAATTTAATTATGCCATATACTAAGACATGGAAGAATGTTATTTGACAGCATTAAATTTTAAAAATCATTAGTTAATAATTTTAGGGTTAAAATCGATGTTCTGATTGTCCAGATAATATGTTTATCCAGAGCCTTTCATTTCACTGTACACAAACAGAGGAATCAACACAAAATTAGAAAGAGAAAAACATAAATTAAGAATAACGATGCCATGGAGAAAACAATCTAATTTCCAGTCTTAAGTCTACCCTCTGTTTCTACAAAACCCTGAAAAAAAGCCATTTGGATCTAAAAAAGTCAGGTGTGGGGGTTTTTTTGTTTTGTTGTTTTGTTTTGTTTGTTTTGCCAACTAAGGATAATAATATCTGCTATTCCATACAGATTTTTGGTAACAAAATAAATAATGGTTGAAACTGGTTTGGCTCAGTGAATAGAGCATCAGCTTGCAGAGTGAAGGGTCCCAGGTTCGATTGCAGCCTAGGGCACATGCCTGGGTTTCGGGCTCAATCCCCAGTAGGGGGTGTGTGTACAGGAGGCAGCCGATCAGTGATTCTCTCATCAATGATGTTTCTATCTCTCTCTCCCTCTCCCTTCCTTTTTAAAAATATATTTTTAAAAAATGGTTGAAGAACAAGGAAAATGTTGTAAAAATGAATTTTCCTTGAAAATTTTAGGATTACACAATTCAACAATTTAATTGAATATAGGAATTAATTTTCATAAGTATCTTAAACTCATTCATTATTTTACTTAAAAATTTATCATTTCTAGTTAGCGCAATTAAAACCCAGCCTGAGGCAAACCATCGAAGGTAAATGGATGAGAAAGTCATTGATTCTTTTTTCCATTCATCCATTAGACTTATGCATTGAGCATCCACCGTGTACAGGTAATGTTCTTGGCTCTGGGATACTAAGACAGAGTGCACATTCTGGGAAAGAGAGTCAGTAGCAAACAACTACATAAGTTAGATTATTTAAGATAGAGGCTTACACAGAGTGCCTTCTGTAATGAAACCTAATGTGGAAGAACTATGTTAAATAAAATGGTCAGGAGTACGTTTTAAGGAGGAGGTGACACTTTGCTGACACCTAAAGAATGAGAAGTAGCCCACATGCAATGTGGGTGCAAAATGGAATCTTTGGTAGAGATTTTAGAGGAAAGGCAAAGGCAAAAACCCAAGTTTGGCATGAAGAAAAAGAAGGAGAAGAAAGGGGAGAAAGGAGAAGTAGGGGCAAATAAAGGTCAATGTATGTAGTAAGAAGTGAATGAAAAACAGAATAGTAAGAGATGAAGTCAGAGAAGTAGACAAGGGCCAGATCTTGCTTTGTGAAGAATGAATTACAATGGAATAACAGTCAAAGTAGATAGCTCACCTAGCACCCAGATCTTGGTTTTTAATAATATTTTCTAGTAAAAGGAACCATGGCCCTTTGGAGAATTGGCTGATTCTAAGACTGGGGCAGAAAAAATACAAGATAAGCCTAGAGCATCAAGTAGTGCTAGAAGTAAGGATGGGCTCAAAAAACAACACACAAACAAATCCCTACATTGATAGGAACCTGTGAAGGGACACAGACGCCGACTGAAAGAGCTCCCAATAGCCAAAGCTGGAACAATCTGAGCAACAAGATAATAAAGTAGTACTGCATTATAACCCAAAGTATAAGGTCAGTATCCATGAGTCCATATTGATATAAACAAATGATTGATTAATTAATTAAATGAGAGAAAAGACACAAATCTCCCTTCCGGAAGAATTCCAAATAATTTATGTAGATACTCTGTCCTCAAATTGGGGAGCATAGCTCCCTGCTCCTTCAGTGTGGGCTGTGCATAATGACTTCCTTCTGAAGAGTATGGTAAAGAAAGGGGTGGAAAGAGTAGCTTGACAGTAAGGAAACTTAACAAACACTACCTCAGCCATGTCCCTAGGTCATTATCAAAAGTGATGTCATGTTGATAGTATGTACCCCTGATAGGTAATGAAAATGGCATTTTATTTCTTTGATCTTCCTCCCCAAAATCTATAGCCTTAATTGAATCATGAGAAAAACATTGAAAAATACCAGTGGAGAGGCATCCTACAAAATACCTGACCAATATTCCTCAAATCTATAAAGGTCATCGAAAGTAAGGGAAGTCTGAGAAACTGTTCAAGAGAAGCCTAAGGTCACATGGTAACTAAATGTGATGTGGTATCCAGGGTATGACCTGAGCAGACAAAGGACATTAGGTAAAAGCTAAGAGACTCTGAATAAAGTATGACCTTTAGCTAATAAAAATATATCAATATTAGTTCATAAATTATAACAAAGACACTATACACATGTAGTATATTAATAATAGGGGAAACTGGGTAAGGGAGAATTTGGAACTATATACCATCCTATTAATTTTTTTTGCAAATCTAAAACTGTTCAAAAAATAAAGTCTATTAAGGGGAAAAAAAAGCCAAAGCAGAGGGACTATCACAGTAATTTGGGTAAAAGATGATAAAGATGATGGTGAAGCAGTGGATATGATGAGGAGACAAATTCAAATTATATTTCCAAAGTGCACAGCACAAAATATGGTGGCAGATTAGATATGGAGGGTGAGGGAAAGATAATAATCAAGGATGACTCGAGTGTTTTACTCAAGTAACTGGGTAGACAATGAATACTACCTTTATTTAGTAAATGGGGGGGGAGGGCAGGGAGGGAAGAGTAGGTTTTGTTTGCCACCTCTGTCTATTTCTAATTCCTGTTTTATTCTTGTGAGCTATAGGATCAATAAGAAAATTTCAAGCTGTATGGTCCCACGCAGGATCTCAGATTAGTATAATTCTTTTCTTTTTAATCACAGAGATACTAAAATCCTACTTTACAACAGAAAGGCATATAACTGTCCTAAAAAGAGATGATATAAATGTTTCTTGACCTAATTTAGGAACAAAAATTAGTACTAAATCACTGGTTCCCTAGGTCCAACTCAATGATTCTGGAAAATGTATGATTATCCAAATTACATCAAGCTTTTACAAAGCACAGATTAAAGAGTTGGGAAATGTATACTTTTAAGTTCTCCAGATGATATTGAGAACCATGACCTAGATGGCATTCCTTTAAAGCAAAGAAAACTTCTCCTGTTTAAAATATGAAAGCATCCAGCCTTTCTAATCATTTCAATTTGCTTACGTTAGTAATTCCCAAAGGAACTTTTTGCCCAATGAGGAAGTAAAAAATGTCCCATCATAATGTGGAAACTTCCACATTCACAAGTTGTTATGCATCACCATTATAGAGTTACCTTTGTTGGGAGCACTGAACTAAACACAGAACAACCGATCTGTCAGAAAAGACCCAGTCCCCAGGCAAAGAAAAAAAATAATAGGTTTACACTTTCTTAGTGAACTTACTAAAAACATTTGATTTTACAGTTATTGTTTCTGGCCATTAATCAAGTGATAAAACCTTGGGTTCCATGAATTACACAGTGGGCCAGCAAATCATGAAAAGATTTATCACTAAGAAGATGTTTTATGTGGTCAGAAAACTTACACTCCATTAAACCCCCAAGCAAAAATAATATGAAGAACAAAGACTCAATGGCAAGAAGCTGTCCCTCACGTCTGGAAACCATGAAAATAAGGTCACTGGAAGATCTAAGTCATAGTCATGAAGGCACAGTCAAAAGCACTTACGGAGTGCTCACTACGTGCAAAGCACTCTGTTTGAAGGAAGAGACCTTTTTAAAGTAGCCATAATCCAGCTCATAAAGCCCCTTCTACTTTAAGATCAACAGTTTGAACCCCCATCAGGAGCAAATGGGTAGCTGGCTCATCCTGAAGGATGCAGGTGTAATTTGGTCAGGACCCCTGTCAGTGTCTAAAATGGAATGGGCCTCTGCAGTCTGTGTAAATTTCACCATCTGGGTGGTCTTCCAGAGCCATCTCAAAGAGGGCACACCACAGAGGTACTGAAGTTAATTTATGCTCATGTAGACGATGAGTCATGCAGCTGCCATTAACACTATATGCTGAAGTGAGTCCATCGACGTAAAATGTGAAAAACTCCAGCAGCATAAAGCCAACTTTCCTTAGAGCAGAAAAATTGCAACTAGAACTACCACTGAAAAACAAATCAAGACACAAGTGAACTAAAGTGTAGTTTGTTCCAAGTATAATGCAAGATAATAAAGATGAGTTATGAACAGCAGAAGGAATCATGAGTTACAGCCAGCTAATCCATGATCATAAAATAAAGGAATAATAAATTGAACATAGTTATCTGGTTTGACTTTAATTGACTCTCCTTTGTCTACCTACTTGTGGTGGTGCGATGCAGTAAAAAAAAGGCTCAAATAGTGGAACCGGCAGCAACACTACTAAGAGCCACCATATGTTAAACTTCTATTAAATGGCAAACCCACTTAACACCCACAAGCAAGGAACCTAGCCAATTAAAAAAATCTGAAGATTTAAAAACTCATCTCATAGATGGACAATTACGATTCTAAAAAGAGTCTTTTACCTATCTCCCAGAAGGAAAAATGTTTGTCTTCTTTTCTAGAGCTTATCCTACCTGCTAGTTAAATCCCTCCCCCTCATTTCTAATACCTTAAGTATATCCCAGTTTACACCTTTCTTCAATTTATCAAAAAAATAAAATAAACGTTTCCCTTGAGTTTGCTTTCCCACCAGTTCTAAGGGGTTAGCCTCATCGGCACCTAGTCATAGTGACATAACCATGATGACTGTGTTTTCTGGGATTATTTTCATTTCTGATATTTTATCACATTATCTCCATTTCAGCTTGTGGTCTGAAAACATGAGACTATATCCTAAAATCGTAAGAGTCTGACTTTCACTACTGGTTCTACCGAAGTTGTTCTCCAACAATGCCAAACCCAACCACTGGTTCTTATTCTTTTGAGTCTCTGCAGCATTACATAGTCTAGTTCATCCCTTCCATGGTATCTATACATCTAACTTCAGCCTTTTTAAATATCTTTTTTAAAATTGATTTTAGAGAGAGAGGAAGGGAAAGAGAGAGATAGAGACTTGTTCCACTTATTTATGTATGCATTGGTTGATTCAGGATGATGCTCTAACCAACTGAATTACCCGGCCAGAGCTTCTAACTTCAGCCTTTATTATACTAATACTAGAGGCCCAGTGCATGAGATTCGTGCACCTGGGAGGGGGAGGGGTCCCTTAGCCCAGCCTGTACCCTCTTGCAGTCTGGGAGCCCTCGGGGGATGTCCGACTGATGGCCGACAATCAGACATCTTTAACACTGCTCTGGAAGCTGCTCCCACCACTGCTGTTGTGCACTGACCACCAGGGGGCAGCTCCTGCATTGAATGTCTGCCCCCTGGTGGTCAGTGCACGTCATAGCGACCAGTCATTCCCTGTTTGGTCAATTTGCATATTAGCCTTTTATTATATAGGATAGGCCTTATATATCTTCCTTTATCTTCCTCTTTAGCATTTCCCAATGTGTGTTAACAGTAACATTAGCCTTACAGTATGTTCCTCAATTAAGAAAATATTCTGTGGTCAAATTTTTTCAGAAATGCTACATATAACATTCTACTCCTAGAGCTATATATCAGTGAATTTTGTGCACTCCTTGCTTTTTTTTGATAAAGCAACCATTGACTTATTTGACTTATTTTAACTGAATGTTTTCCAACAAGTAATCCTGTGTTTTACTAATCCACAGAACTCTTTTTTTAAAATATGATTTTATTGATTTCAGAGAGGAAGGAAAAGGGAGAGAGGGGATAGAAACATCAATGATAAGAGAGAATCACTGATCAACTGCCTCCTGCATGCACCCTACTGGGGATCGAGCCTGCAACCCACGCATGTGCCCTTGACTGGAATCGAACCTGGAACACTTCAGTCTGCAGGCTGATGCTTTATCCACTGAGCCAAACCAGCCAGGACCACAGAACTCTTATTTAATGAATACATATGAACATATCATGGAACTAATATAATGTAGAGTGGTATTTTGATGAAACAAATCTATATATATAAAAGCCTAAGCGACAGAATGACCGAATGACTGGTCAACCAGTCGCTATGACGCACACTGACCACCAGGGGGCAGGTGCTCAATGCAGGAGCTGTCCCCTGGTGGTCAGTGCACTCCCACAGTGGGAGCGCTGCTCAGCTGACCGACGGGCGCCACACGCTGGGCTCACGGCTGGCAAGCTCTGCTGCAGCAATGTGAGTCTCTCCTGCCTCCACAGCAGCACTACCAAGTGGTGGTGGAGACAGGCACAGTGGGGCCAGGATGAGCAGGAGCAGCGAGGCACCAAGTCCAGGCTTGGGCTCCTCCCCAGCTGCCTGCTGCTTTGCACATTACTACATCCCCTGAGGGGTCCCGAATTGCAAGAGGGAGCAGGCCAGGCTGAGGGACCCCACCAGTACATGAATCTAGTATT
The DNA here is from genome assembly GCF_000147115.1 of Myotis lucifugus. NCBI lineage: Eukaryota > Metazoa > Chordata > Mammalia > Chiroptera > Vespertilionidae > Myotis > Myotis lucifugus. The sequence goes on along the minus strand of NW_005871237.1, from coordinate 1,672,614 downwards.
TAATACTAGAGGCCCAATGCATGAAATTCGTGAAAGGGGCTTGGCCCTCGCAGCCACGGCAGCTTGACTCGGCCCTCACAGTCCCAGCTTCATCCGGAGGTCTTCCAGAAGGTTGTTCGGTCTAATTAACATATTACGCTTCTATTATTATAGACTAGAGGCCCAGTGCACGAATTCATGCATGGGTGGGGTCCGGCTGGCCCAGCCCCAATTGGCCAATCAGGGCTGGGCCTGTTGGGAGGAAGAGACGGTGGTAGGTTGGCCGGCTGGCCACCCCGATCGGGGCCAATCAGGGCTGGGGTGGCTGCAGGGAGGAGCTGAGGGTGATTGGCCAGTGGGCCCTGCCCCCAATTGGGGTGGGGGGGCCGAATGAAGGCAGGGCCGGCCATGGGGAGGGGCTGTGGCTGGTGGGCTGGCCTGCCCTGCCCCCAATTGGTATTGAGGGGGCCAATCTGGGGTAGGGCCGGGTGGGAGGAGGGGCTGCAGGAGGTTGGCCGGCCAGCCACACCCCATATTGGGGTGGGGGGGATCAGGGGCTGGGCCGGCTGGGGAGAGGGGCTGCGGGCCAATGGAGGTGGTGGGGGCCCATCGGGGATGGGGCCAGCTAGCAGGAGGGGCTGCAGGAGGTAACAGCTTTTCACCAGTCTTACATTCAGAGAGTTGATAAATCTACCCGGCTCTATCTATTGTCTATAGTTTGTTCCCTCCCTTACAGGCTATGGACATCACCCTCCAATCTTCCTTAAGCTCATCTGACTTACATTAACCAAACAAAGAATTAGGGGACAGCCTTAAAAGAAAAAGAGGAAAGCATTCTGGCTCCACCACAATCTTGCTCAATCCGAACCTTGTGGGGGAGAGGCTTGGAATCTGGGAGCCTACTAGACAGCCAGATTGGCAAACTGCTGAAGTAGAACATGAAGCCTCCAGGACTCGTCTGCTCCCCCTGACCTAAGCATTTTCAGTTCTCTTCCATCATCTCCTCTTCATGAAGTGGCATGGTTTTGAGTCTCCTAACCGTCAGCTGCTCTTCTCTGCAGTGCATTTTGTCTATCAGCCTTTTAAAGTGAGGATCTTGTACTGAACCACAGAACACTCTGGATATAGGCTGGTCAATTGTAACACAGTAGGATGATCCATTAGCTATTATCTCTAGGGTTTCTCCACAGCTGCCTTTATGTTGGACAAGTAAAATCACTCTCTTCCCTGTTCCACCCGCCTGGAGCAAATTACTACTTATTATCCTCAACATCAACCTGCAGTAGCCACTAAAATGTGAATCCAACAGCAAACAGACAAAACATCCCAGAATTTTAAAGCATTACTTACCTAATTGGCCTTTTGGTCTCTGTTCTAAATAAAGAGCACGATTCCCTTTCTCTAATGAACTTTAGGTCTGAAAGCTGCAACTTATACCAATCCTTACAATGTTTTAGTGCCAATGTTTCACATTTACAGTGGTTTTCCACTAACAAAACATTTCAACATTATTTACTTAATCCTCTCTAAAGTTCCTGTGACATGGGTATTATCCTTACAAATGAGGAAATTAAGGCTCATAGAGGTTAAGTAGCTTATTCAAAGTCACACACAGTAAGTGGGGAAAGTTGTGACTTTAACCTCACATGTCTTATACCTTAATCATAGCTTTCTCCACTTTAAAATCCAAGTAGAGTAACTTGGCCATCATCAGAAAACTAGTACCAATTAACACCAGAGTGTGATAGCTACCAGATGGCGAATTACTCAGCAAAAAGAATAATCAGCCAGAATACAGGGAGGCATCTATATATATAAAAGGCTAAGTGACCATCCGACCATCTGGTAGGTATGACGCACGCTGACCACCAGGGGGCAGACGCTCAGCGCAGGAGCTGCCAAGCTACGGTGTCTTGGCAGCAGCAGTTCTCAGGTGACACACCCTGGAACCAGAGGGGAGGGAGCCCAATTCAAGGGTGTGTCACCCAAGAACAGCCCTCTCGCAATCTGGGGCCCCTTGGGGGATGTCAAAGAGCCGGTTTCAGCCCAATCCCTATAGGCCAGGGTGAAGGATCTCCACCTGCCAGAGGGACCCCGCTCACTCCGCAGACGCCCTTCAAGCTGCGGCGCCACCCCAAGTGTGGCTGGCCAGAGAGGAACCACAGGAAGTTGGCTTCAGGTTGTGTCTGGCCTATCTCGCCCAGTCCTGCCCCACCAGCCACCTTCTAATTAATTTCCTTTCAATGTGCACAAATCTGTGGACCGGGGCACTAGTTATGGTGTCGGGCCACAACATTAGTAACAAAGAAACAGAATTTCCGGAGGATGAGGCCCAGAAATCAGGATTTTAAAAAGATTCCCAGGTGATTCTAATGTGCAGCCAAGGTTGAGAACCACTGAGTTATAATATAATAGAGGAGATGAGGAGCAGTGCTTTTGGGGACAAAACAGATCTGAATCTGTGTCCTAGCTCCATCTCTTACTGCCAGTGTTATCTTTTGTAAATTACATACCCTTTGTGAGCTTTAATTTTCTATTTGTTATGAAGAATAAAGGAGATAATTTTCTTTAAAGAGTTTAACATAGAGGGAGACCAAGATGGCGGCATAGGTAAACACCAGAGATTGCTGCCGCAAACAACCACTTCAAAAATACAACTAAAAGACGGAACGGACATCACCCAGAACCACAGGAAGGCTGGCTGAGGAGAGACTCTTCAACTAGAAGGAAAGACAACAGCATACCGAGGCTCAGAGGAGGCGCAGTGTGGAAAATACAAAGGTGAGGAGGTGCGCAAGCAAAGTGGGCTGGTGGCTGAGGGCACGGTTGTCGTTTTCAATCAGGAGGGAGTCTCAGACTCTGAGCTCCAGATCCGGGCGAGTCTCTAGGGACTCAGACTCAAACGGGAGAAGCGGGATTGTCTGGCATCAGTTGGAACGTGAGGGCAGCTTTCTCTCCGAGGTTTGCAGCGATTGCTGGGGTTCTGAGAAGCAGAGCCTCTGGGAACGGGACTGAGAGCAGCCATAACTGCTCCCTCCGCCCGCCCTGTTGATCCCCTGCGACCCACCCCGCCCAAGCCCTGCCCAGAGCCATTTGCCGGATAGCCTCAGGCAAAGGCTAGATTAGCACCTCTCCAGAGGACAGAAGTTTTCCCACTGCAGATACAGGTGATTCTCACAGCCAGTCGGCCTGGTGGTCAAATCCCTCTAGTATTAACTACAACAATCAAGGCTTAACTAGAACAAGACTGTGCACAAAGACCACAAGGGGGTGCACCAAGAAAGCATAAAAAATGCGGAGACAAAAAAACATGACAGAAATGGAGGATATAGAGCTAAAAAACGCAATTTTGAGGGCTTGCAATAATGTGCTAGAAGCTGCCAATAAACTTGATGAGAGCCTCACGAAATCTAATGAGACCCTCGATGCTGTGATAAAGAACCAACTAGAAATTAAGCATACACTTACTGAAATAAAGAATATTATAGAGACACCCAATAGCAGACCAGAGGAGCGCAAGAATCAAGTCAAAGATTTGAAATGCGAAGAAGCAAAAAACACCCAACCGGAAAAGCAAAATGAAAAAAGAATC
>NW_005871237.1:1664899-1668943 GCF_000147115.1 Myotis lucifugus | reverse complement strand
AAACATGCATCTATCAACAAGTGAATCTAAGAATCAAGTGAATAAATAATCTGATGTACAGAATGAACTGGTGATTATAATGAATCAGGGACATAGAAAGGGAATGGACTGACTATTCTTGGGGGGGAAAGGGGAGTGGGAGATGCGGGAAGAGACTGGACAAAAATTGTACACCTATGGATGAGGACAGTGGGTGGGGAGTGAGGGCGGAGGGTGGGGCGGGAACTGGGAGGAGGGGAGTTATGGGGGGGAAAAAAGAGGAACAAATGTAATCTGAACAATAAAGATTTAATTTAAAAAAAAAAAAAGAGTTTAACATAGCCCTGTCTGTTGGCTCAGTTGGTTGGAGCCTCTTCCCCTGGACCAAAAGGTTGGGGAGTTGATTCCAGATCAAGGCATATACCCAGGTTGCAGGTACCAATTGATGTGAGAAAAATCTCTCTCATATTGATGTTTCTCTCTCAAAATCAATAAACAGCCTGGCTGGTGTGGCTCAGTAGTTGAGTGTCAACCTATGAACCAGGAGGTTTATAGGGAGCGGCTATAGTGTCAAACCTCAGACTGACCTGTGGCAGAGCCACATATAAGTCCCAGCTTGGAGGGCAGAGCCCTCCTAGCATAATTAAGCTTGACCTTATAGTCCTCCCTTGTTCTAGGTAGCTAATGGGCTATGGGAGGTGCAGCAAGTGCTGCCAAAACAAGGCTTGAGTAACAGAATAGATTTGAAACTTGCAAGAAGATTGTAAACATGCTGACCACTCCCCTTGATTTGCTTTGTGTGCTCTGACTATAAAATAAAGCTTCGGCTTACAGGCTGTGTCACTGTTTCCTCATCCAGGCACAGTGATCCTACCTGGCCCCAACTGTATTCTCTTGTTTGTCTTCTTTAATCTTTCACCACCCCTCCTCAGGTTCACCCCTGGCTGTGCTGGATGCGGTTCGGTTCAGAGTTCACTGTCCAATTCCTGGTCAGGGCACATTCCTGGGTTGTGGGCTCCATCCCCAGTGAGGGATGTTCAGGAGGCAGCCAATCAATGAATCTCATCATTGATGTCTCTATCTCTCTCTTCTTCTCCCTTCCCTCTCTCTTGCTTTCTCTGAAATCAAAACCAGATTTTCAAAAAATCAATAAACATCCTCAGGTGAGGATTAAAAACTAAATAAATAAAAGTGTTTAACATAATGCCTGGTACATGGTAAGTCCTTAAGCAATGTTTTTTTTAAAAAAAATTCCCTAATTTAAACATGATAGACAGTTTACTAAAATATGTCTGCTTGGAAAGAAATACAAATCTTCTGACCTTGGTGTCCCATTCATCAATTACCTCCAGGTGTCTGGGAATAGAATCATGTGAGAATTATAGAAAGATGGAAGGTAGCCGTGAGGGAGGAGAAAATTTGAAGTGATGTTGAAGTAGAGGCCGAGAGAAGGCAGGCAAATAGAAGGTCTGAGCTAAGTCTAACCTCCCAGTGGCTATCTTTTCTGAGTTATCACCATTACCAGTCACTTAGGAAGAAGCAACAACTTAGAAGAAAAGGCAGTGGGTAAAATATCTACATGGGATGTGAGTACATTAATAAGTAGATAGGATGAATTTGGGCTCTCAAAAATAAATTTGGAATTACATTCCATTTCATTCTTTCAAATTATCACTGGGGAAAAATATATTGGAGGATAGTAAAATAATGTTTTAAATAAAATTTTAAAATACTAAATTATTCAGTGTTAGCAACATAGTGAGCAAAAGTAATATTAAAATAATGTAAAATATTTTTCTTATTACCCAAAAAATACATGTTCATCTTTTAAAAAAAATTAAAAGAACAGATAATCAAAACAAAAAGGTAAAAAAAAAACTTTCAATCCAACAACCCAGAGATAATTACTGTTAACATTTGGTACAAAACCTTCTAAAGTGTTTTCTGTTTTTATATTTATAGATATATGTATTTTACAAATATGGAGTCATATGTAATTATTGTTTAGTAAGCTTTTAAATTCTTTCCAGGTCAATACATATTCTTTTGCAATAGTGAAATGCCATACCTGTATATATTTTCACTATTTTTTTTAGCTAGACACCTATTTTTGATATTTAAATTATTTTTACCATCATAAAGATTAAAATATTTTTGTAGCTTTATCTTTATGCATAAACAATTTTTAGCATAAATTCCTAAAAGTCTATTTGCTAGATCATAAATTCCTAGAATTCTAAGACTTCTGACATACTTATTTAATTGTCATCCAGAAAGTTACTAAGTCACACTCTACCTAGCAGTATTTTTTTTTCTTTTTTTTTTCCTATGTCTACATGGTCTCCACCATTTTGTTGTGTTTTTTTTTTTTGTAGTGTTTTTGATAGAGTAGAAGTATCCCATTGTGGCTTAATTTGCCTTAATAGATCTCCCCATTTCCACCACCCTTGCCCACCTCCACCCATCCCCCACCCCCCTCCTTCTGGCCATCACCACACTCCCATCTGTGTCTATGGGTTATGCATATATGTTCTTTCTCATTCCTGAAAGATATTTTCACTAGATATTTGATTCAGTGTTGAATGTTTTTCTTCAGTGCTTGAAAACCAGTGTGTCCCTACCTTGTGCTCCAAGGGTTCTAATTATCCTCAATTTTCAGAAATTTGTCTTGTGGCTTTCATTGGACTTATCCTGTTTAGGATCCGCTCAGTTTCTTGAATCTGTAGATCTGGGTTTTTCTACCTAGCAGTATTTTAAAATGCTAATTTCCCAGATCTTGACCAACACTGAATTTGATGATATTGAAAATGTTCAATCATCCATCAAAGGGCACTTAGGTTGTTTCCAAGTCTTGGCTACTGTGAATAATGCTTCAATGAACATAGAGATACATATATCTTTATGAATAAGTGTTTTCATATTTTTCAGGTAGACACCCAGGAAAGGGATTACTGGGTCATATGGTAGTTTTATTCTTAAATTTTTGAGCAATCTTAATATTGTTTTCCATAGTGACTCCACCAATTTATATTCCCACAACTAGTATAGGTGGGTTCCCTTTTTCTCCACACCCTCTCCAACACTTGGTATTTCTTGTCTTATTGTTAATAGTCATTCTAACAGGTGTGAGGTGCTATCTCATTGTGGTCATGATTTGCACTTCCCTTATAATTAGTGGGGGTGAGAGAGTATCTTTTCATATATCTGTTGGCCATTTGTAAGTCTTCCTTGAAAAAGTGCCTCTTCAGGTCCTCTGCCCACTTTTGAAATTAAATTGTTTGGAGTTTGTTGTTGTTGAGTTATATGAGTTCTTTTTTTTAATATATTTTTATTGATTTCAGAGAGGAAGGGAGAGAGAGAGATAGAAACATCAGTGATGAGAGAGAATCATTGATGGGCTGCCTCCTGTAAGCCCCCTACTGGGGATCGAGCCTGCAACCCAGGCATGTGCCCTTTACCGGAATCGAACCCAGCACCTTCCAGTTCACAGGCCGATACTCTATCCACTAAGCCAAACCTGCTAGGGCTATGAGTTCTTTATATATTTTTATATTAGCCCCTTATTGGAAGTATCATTTGCAAATATCTTCTCCTAGTCAATTGGTTGCCTTTTTGTTTTGTTGATGGTTTCCTTTGCAGTGCAAAAGCTTTTCAGTTTGATGTCGTTCCCATTTTTTATTTCACTTCCCTTGCCTTTGGGGTCAAGTTCACAAAAACAGATGATTGGATAAAGATGATGTGTGGTGTACATATATGCAATGGAATAAATACTACTCAGAAAATATTGTCATTTTCATCAACATAGATGGATCTTGAGAGTATTAGGCTAAATGAAATAAATCAGACAAAAAAGGAGAAGAATGGTATTATTTCACTCATATGTGAGATATATTTGTGAAATAAACAGCAAAAAAAAAAACAACAACAAAAAGACAAACTCACAGATAAAGACAATGGAATGGTGGTTACCAAAGGGGAAAGGGGGTGGGGGAAGGACAAAGAGGATAAAGGGGTTCAAATATATGGTGACAGAAGGAGCACACAATAGAGTATACAGATGTCATA
>NW_005871237.1:1627319-1664799 GCF_000147115.1 Myotis lucifugus | reverse complement strand
CCTAGGCCTAGCCTGGCCTCTGTCGCATGGCCTCTGCCACCCTGTGACACTACGTGAAGCTCCCCAACCCAGGACGCTCTGCGAACCCCATGACTGCTCTGCGAGGCTCCCCCCGCCCCTCAATGCTCTGCGAAGCTTGCTGCTTCCCTGTGAAGCTCACCGCTGGACGCTCCACAAAACTCCCCCCCCCACTCCCCACCGTCCCACAACTGCTTCACGAAACTCACTGCTGCCTGGGTGACTGCTCCGATAAGCCCACGAAGCAGCCCGCCAGCGCAGCTCAACAGTCCCCAGTCCCACCCCGCCGCCAGCCCCCCCTCATGGTGGGCAGCTCAGGGGGTGGGGGGGACCGAAAGGTGCTCCATGCACTTCATGGTGACTGGTCGCCTGTTCAGTCGTGACGGGCACCTAGCTCTTTATATATATTAGGATTAACCAATGTTACCCCCAATAAATTTAATTTTAAAATAAAGAAAAATTAATAGTAAAGAAAATGCTCACTAATTTGGTAGTTAAAAATCTATTGCTCCTTTTAATTCTTTTTTTATTACTAAGAGGTAGAAGATTGCCTCCTATGCTTACTTATTATACTTATTTTGAAAAGTATCTGTTTATATCTTCAGCTTTTTTTCTCAATGTTTGTCTTTCTCCATTGATTTAAATATTAATCTCCTATCATGTGGCTTAATTTTTTCCCAGTTTGCCTTTTTTTAAACAGTGTTTCTGATCTAATTATCCATCAAAGAGCAGTTAGGTTGTTTACAGAAATGTAAAGTATTTAGGTATTCCAAGCTAATTTTTTTCCCTTTTGTTTTCTGTTTTGGAATCTTGTTTAGAAAGGCAAATTTCCCATTTAGGACTTGCATAATCTTATTGTTAATATTTAAAATTTTTACTTAACCTAGACTTTATTAGGCTATATATTGGGTTGTCAGATACTAAGGATAGGATCTAAATTTATATTTTTAATACTTAGTTGGTTGCCCCAACACTATGTACATTATTTCATTGATTCTACTGGACACTTTATTTTTAACATGTTAACATCTCTGAACCTGAATGTGTCTATAACCAATAAATAGTATTTCACAATTTATTTAGCAGTTTTTTTGTTTGTTTGTTAATCCTCACTTGAGGATATTTTTTCCATTGACTTCTTAGAGAGTGAAAGGGAGTGGGAGAGACAGACAGAGAGACACATCGATTGGCTGCCCCCTGCACACACCCTGACCAGGGTGGGATCCAGCTTGCAACTGAGGCATGTGCCTGTGATGGGGAATTGAAGGCATGACCCTTCAGTCCATGGGCTGAAACTCTAACCACCGAGCCAAACCAGCCAGGGCAAATATGTTTTATTCATTGATTTTTTATTTTGAGAGAGAGAGAGAGAGGAAGGGATCAGGAGATAAAAACATCAAGGAGTGAGAACATAGATTGGCTGCCTCCTGGGGATGGAGCCCGCAACCTGTGCTTGTGCCCTGACAGGAAATCAAACTGGAAACCTCTTGGTGCATAGGTTGATGCTCAACCACTGAGCCACACTAACTGGGCTCCATTGATTTTTAGAGAGTGTGGAAGAGAGGGAGGAAGGAGAGGAAGAAGGGAGGGAGAGATAGAGATAGAACTTGCAACCCAGGTACATGCCCTGGACAGGGAATTGAACTTATGACACTTCAGTGGGCAAACCAATGCTCCCCGTATGCCCCCTCCAGGGGGCAAACCCAAAGCCTCCCCGGGTCGGCAAAACTGCCGCTCACGCGCCACATGCGGGCTCTTTGGCCCCCTGAGTGTGGCTCTTCCACAACATACCACAAAATACCACGTGCAGGCGCGCACGTACAGTGCGATTGAAACTTCGTGGCCCATGCGCAGAAGTCAGTATTTTGTGGAAGAGCCACACTCAAGGGGCCAAAGAGCCACATGTGGCCGCAGTTTGCCGAGCCGCAGTTTGCCGACCACTGCTAACCAATGCGCACATTGGCCAAGGTGGCAGTTTTTTTCTTAGTGTTACTTGAAGTAGTAATAAATACTTTAATCAATGGCTTCTTAGATTTGATAAAACACAGTATTTTACTTTTATTCCTATTTCACTAAGATTTTTTTAAAAATATTTTGATTTCAGAACGGAAGGGAGAGGGAGAGATAGAAACATCAATGATGAGACAGAATCAATGATCGGTTGCCTCCTGCACATCCCACGATGAGGATAGAGCCCACAACCTGGGCATATGCCCTGACCGGGAATCAAACCTTGATCTCCTGGTTCAAAGGTCGACGCTCAACCACTGAGCCATGCCAGTTGGGCTCACTCAATTTTTTTTCATTAAAAAATTCACTTTGCCCTAGCTAATTTTGCTCAGTGGATAGAGCGTCAGCCTGCAAACTGAAGGGTCCCGGGTTTGATTCCGGTCAAGGACACATGCCCGGGTTGCAGGCTCTATCCCCAGTAGGAGGCATGCAGAAGGCAGCTAATCAATGACTCTCCGTCATCATTGATGCTTCTATCTCTCTCCCCCTCTCCCTTCCTCTCTGAAATCAATAAAAAATATTTTTTTAAAAAATTTGCTTTGAATTTTTATAAACTCTCTTCTGGGCATATATTTTCCTGAGATGTCCCAGTATTGAACTACTTGTACATTCCTGAAATAAATCCTAGCTTGTCGTGGCATATTACTCTTTCCACACATAGCTATATTCCTTTACTAATGTTTTAAGATCCTTACATATATTTTCATAGGTCAGATTGGTCTATAATCTTTCTTTGATTGTAATGTCTTTGTCAGGTCTTGGTTTTAGGAGTATTTTACATTTGTCAAAGGAAATTATAAGCTTTCATCCATTTTCTGTGATAGACACAGTTTATATTCACACAGAAATGATTTTTTGAATTTTTCTATAAAAGTCCAAATTGGTTTGTGATAACTCTCAATTTCTTTCAGGATTACTGTCAAGTACTATAACCTTTCTATAGTCAAATTTTTTATTTTATTTTTAGAAAATTATACTGAGATTTTTAACTTATTAGAATAGGATTATATACAGTATTCTCTTACATCAAAATTTCCCCCTATCTTTGGTTTTATCCCATTCCCATTCTTAGTGTTTTAAACCTATATTTTTTCTTCCTCCCTTTCTTTCTTGATTGGACTTGACAGAAATGTTCAAATTTGTTGGTCTTTTTGAAGATCAACCTTTTGGATTTATTTAACAGTTCTAGTTTTTTACTTTTCAAGTTATTTTATCTGAGTGCTTTTAAGATTTTCTACTTGCCTTTGATTTTCATCAGATTTGCTGTGTCTAGATGTGGTTTTCTTTGTACTTATCCTGTTTTAGATTTATAGCACTTTTTGAATCTGTGACTTCAGTTTTTTTCTGTTTGAGAAAATTCTTGCTATTATCTCTTCAAATATTGCTTCTTTCTAATTATCTTTTTCTTTCTTTTCTGTGGCTCTAATATGTTATACTTGAAACTGTGCATCTTGTGTATTATCTTTTCAACAACTTTTCTTTTCTCTTTTCAGCTGTCTTAGCTTTAGTCTAGATATTCTCTACTGACCTGTTTTCCTATTTGCCAATCCTGCATTTTTCTATGCCCAACATGCTGTTGAATTAATCTCTTATGTTTATATTTCAGTTATTGCTTTTTTCAGCCCCAGAACTATTTTATTCTTTACAATAGATTCTGTTTCTCTGGTGAAATTCTCCAAATTGTCATCTATTTTCTTGAATATATTAATCACAATTATTTTTAAATCTATGTCTGATGACTTAACTGGATATGTGGGCCATCGATAGATCTGTTTCTTTTGTCAATTTGTTTTCCTTGGCCCTTAACTTTGGTGTGCCTGGTAATGTTTGATAAATGCCAGATATTTTGCATGAAAAACTGAACTCTGGATGAACAGAGGGTTCATGCTATCTTCTGACAGTCAACTAGAGTGTGGAGGAGAAGGAGATTACTTTAATCAGGGACTGAGCTAACTTGAGGTTGGGCTGGAGTTTTTTATAAACTTGGTCTACACTTGGTTTGCCCCCATTATATTGGTGTGATGATGCTCAAGAGAGATTATTATTAAAAGTATAGGATTTTTGAGAGCCAGTTGCTAAACACAGGTGTCCCGACCTGCAGGGCACGCATCGTGGGTACTCCACACCAAATCCTGCAAAGGAATGAGAGGATAGGAGACGCGAAGAAATGGAGGCAAGACAAAGTTCTGATCAAGCCTCAATTTTATTTTTACAGCGGGTAGTATTTATGTTGTTCTAGAGGAGAGGGGTGGGCAAAGGGGGTAGCCTATCACTAGGGATGTAGCAGGTTCTGGAATGTCGCAGCTGTGAGCTTATCAGCGGAGATGTAGCAGCTGTGTGCTTAGGGTGAGGGTATGTTATCTTTTAACTCCAGGCTAAATCGCAAGGTTGTCTTTTAACTCCAGGCCAAACCGGGAGTTGGCTTGGAGGAGCCATAAACCTATTATGCTGTAAGCTGGAGATGTATATGTGATTTATAATGGCTCCCAACACACAGGCATTATTAAAAATGAATTACACAAACTTACAATTACATAAGTTATATTTTAAAAGGTAATACTCAAAGCTCACCACTAGTAGATTTTTAAACTAAATTTAACTATTGCCTATGCTATTTACATCTGTTGTATGGTATTACTAGAGGCCCAATGCATGAGATTCATGCCAGGGACTTGGCCCTGGCAGCCGCAGCGGCTTGCCTTGGCCCTCGCAGCCCCAGCTTCGTCCGGAAGGTCATCTGGAAGGACGTCCGGTCTAATTAGCATATTACACTTTTATTATCAAGATGGCAATACTATACAATGGTATTACTACATGTCTTTTCCCAACTCCACATTCAGTGATGTCACATTTGTAGCTTGATATAGTCCGTGATGGAGGTATTTACACCACAGAAATAAAAAACACTACAAATCAGAGCTTGATTAATTGTTATGTTGATTATCTAGATCAGTTGTTCTGAACTGGAGGTGATTTTGCCCCCAAGGGCAAATATATGAATAAATATCTGAATGAAAATATCTGAATAAATTTTGCACAAATTGTGGTGAAGAGGGCAGGTACCACTGACTTATAGTGGGTAGAAGTTAGAGATGCTACTAAATATCCTACGATGTATAGGACGGCCCTCTACAACAAATAATTATCCAGCCCAAATGTCAACTGTGTTGAGATTAAGAAATTCTGGTCTGCTGGTAGCTCTGCTTCAGAATGTCTGGAATCTTTCCCTCTCTTCCCATGCCTAGAATTGGCAAATGCCTGCAGAGAAAAGGTGGGCATTTTATCCCAGTTTATTTTATTGTTGTTATATTTCTAGCTTTTGAGTTGCATACTTAGTTCAGATATTTTAAATCACTTATATAATAACTAGAGGCCCAGTGCATGAAATTTGTGCACAGGGTGGGGGGTGGTCCTCAGCCTGGTTTACACCCTCTCCAATCCAGGACCCCTTGGGGGAAGTCCGACTGCCTCTTGTAATCTGGGACCGCTGGCTCCTAACCGCTCGCCTGCCTGCCTGCCTGGTCGCCCCTAACCACCTCTGCCTGCCTGCCTGATCGCCCCTAACTGTTCCCCTACCAGCTGATCGCCCCAACTGCTCCCCTGCTGGCCTGATTGCCCCTAACTGCCTCTGCCTCGCCTTGCACCCAGGACACAGGATTCCCTCCTCTGGCCAGTCACAGGCACCCAGGACCCGGGCCAGCTTCGCCCAAGCCAGCTGCAGCTGCAGGGGACCGTGAGTAGGCAGCTTTGCCCGGGCCACAGCTGCAGGTGCTGGCACCCAGGACCACGGGGCGGGTGGCTTGTCCCTCTCCCAGGCCGCAGCCTGGATGGTCCCCATTCCTCTCTCCCCAGTGTTGAGTGTCTGAGCTGTTACGGTGTGAGGGTGTGACGACCATTTGCATATTAGCTCTTTATTATATAGGATAAAAATATGTGACTATGAACTTTGCTTTTGATAGCGCTTTGGGTAGCTAATCTTATTTTTGTCACTTTTTGCTCTTTTCAATGTTTCCATGTAAAAGGTCCCAGCCATAAACATGTTCATCTCTCCCTTACTTGGGAAAGGTACACCTTTAGTGCAAGCTATGCTGTTGTTGAAATAAGCATCCAGTGAAAGTAAGATCATGAGTAGTCTACAGAAAACTTTGTGAAGTGTGGTAGAGGATAAAAATTTAAGGGTAATAACTCTTCAAATATTTTCAAATTCCCTCTGGGAGGCAAAATCACCTTTAGTTAAGAATATCTATTTATACTTCCACCAATCTAATATCAACTTGAATCATGTAAACTGCTGTTTGTTATTCTTGATTTACTAGATAGTTAAGTACCAAGGATATGGAAAGTCCTATGCCCCTGCAGATGGAGCTTACAAAAATCTTAAGACATGACTATTCTCTCAAGAAGTTTATAGACTTGCAAATAACTAATGTATTAAAACTCTCAGTTACTAATCTAAGTTACATTGTTTGGGAAATTTAGAATCCAGACTCAATTTTTAAAAATTATTCATCAGAAACTGAAAGTATTTTGGATGAGAAATCACTGAGTCACACAATCCTATCTAATAAAGAGGGAATATTCAAATTGACCATCACGCCATCACAAAGATGGCGGCGCCCAAGCTGAAGCAGGGTTTCCGTAACACAAGATGGCTACACCCACAGCGGAGGTGGGGGTTCCGTAACACAAGATGGCTGCGCCCACAGCAGAGGCCCGAGTTTCCATAACGAGCCTTAATGAGCAATCAGCAGGGACCTGAGGTTGCGTGGTGCTGGGCTGGGGCAGGGGACCTTCAGGCTGCGCCCTCTCACCTGGCGGGGCTTGACAGGGGACCTCAAAGGTGCACCCTCCCACCAGGCAGGGCTTGACGGGAGTGCCCTGAAGCTGCGCCCCCCCACCTGGCAGGACTTGATGGGGAACCTCAGGCCACGTTCCTTACCCGGCGTGGCTTGACGGGAACCCTCAAGGCACACCCCCGCCCCGGCCCGGGCTGGGGGACCTCAGGCCGTGCCCCCAGCCCGGCGGGGCTTGATGGGGGACCTCAGGCCACACTGCCCGCCCTGGCACCGGGCCGAGGGACCTCAGCCCGCCCCCGCCCTGGCGCTGGGCCGGGGAGCCTGAGGGTGCGCTGGGGGACCTGAGGCTGCACCCCCCGCCCAGCAGGGCTTGACAAGGTTGGGGCCAGCTGGGTCTGGATCTCGCCCAATGGGGGTGGGGCTGGCTGGGTGTGGGTCTCGCGCGATTTTGAGGTGCTGCGGGTAGGTGGGGACTTGACTCTGGGTACCACGGCACACCCCAGACTCTGAAAGATTTTCATATACATTTTACTAATTTTCATCTCTGACACTTCTATTATAGAGAAAGGGCTAATAGAAATACTAAAATATTTCTTCTAATTAATCCCCTTTTAATGTGCACAAATTTCGTGCACCGGGTCACTAGTATATTATAAAACATGTGGTAATGTTGGAGTCAGCATTAATTTTGAGAACTTTAGATTTTCATGCTGTTTATGCTTTACCATACAAATGTATTTAAAGCTGCAGTTTTTACAAATCTTACATCATATAATACCTTTATATCTTTTAGAGCATGTTTATGCCATTATTTCACGTGATACAGCTGCAGTTCTATGAGTTAGAAGGAGCTGCCATTATTCTCACCATTTCACAGATGAGAACAATGAGATGGGAGGTGTAAGTAACTTGCTCTGGTTAAGCAGCAAGTGCATGCTGGACTTCCCAGCACAGTGCTTCCACTTGGTCCTCTGGATGGCTTCCCCACCATGTATAAGATACAATGAATGAAAATTTATGCAATTCTTATTGAAAAAGAGATCAGATTTTGAAAAAAAATAATTATTTACTTACAAGAAGAACAGCTTTGTGGATTGCCTCCGAAGTAATTGCTAAAAGTTACACATTATTTTTTTTATAAACTAGCTTTAAGTTGTTTCAAAGTCTGTGAAGTGAAATATTCATGAATTTTCTGATTACACAAACAAGATAAATTTACATGAATTATAAATAAAACCTTTGCCTATGATGTTTCCCAGCTTATTCCAACTATCCATCCTAATTCACTAAGAAAAATATTAGCTATTTCTGTGTACTTTTGGAAAATTAACTGAAGAAATCGAATTGTGATTTAGATAATATAAGGCAAGATTATCCTTTCCTCACTTTTCTTCCCCCAAAATATACATTCATACATACACACACTCATGCTCACACTTTCAGCTATCCAGAAATGTTATGTATAAGTATTGCTTCGATTTTTCCATGTGTATGTGTATATAACTTTACAATAGAATAATGCAGTTATAATAATTTTTGCATATTGTTAAACTTTGAATCATGCCTTGCCATAGTTTTGATTTCTTAAAATGGAGTTGTTCTTTCCTTTATTTTATGCTATGCTTTTATGCTATTTAAGCTTTATGTTCCTGGTAGTTTGACAAATCAGGCATTCATAATGTTTTTTGCTCCTTATCTTTGCCAGTGACTCCAGGAAGTACTTTTCTTTCAATCTAGCTGTGGTCTTTCCCTGAGCTTACAGATGAAATGAATATAGAAAAGTAACTCTGTTACAGATACTTTTCCTGTAAATCTCTGTATGCGGGGACAAGGCAATAAGGGTCAATGGGATGAGAGAAGTCCATTTTATGTTCTCTTCAAAATAATATGAGATATTTAGATATAACAAAAGTTTAAGCCACTACTCAGAAATACAGTTCATTACAGAATGGTTTCATTGTACTGGAAAGCTTACTTTGTTAAAGGATTTAGAATGAGGTGAAGGGCAATTCAAATCTTGTAAACTCAAGTTAAATGCATTTTGTTAAAGATTAAGAAACATTTTCTGGAATTATGAGTAATTTCCAACTAGAGTTCCATAAAAAGAAAGCTTGAAATTAAGTTCATATTACTCTCCCTGGTAGAATTCCATAGTGACTGGGATGGTTTATACTAAATATCATAGGGATAGAGTTTAAAGGGGTTGAAAAATAAATGGGATTTGAATGGAGTAATAATAGAAAACTCTCTCTCTTGCCTCACTCCACTCTCCCCTCCCTGCTTTTACATTTCTCCCTTTGCCCTCCCAAACACACACGTGCACACACACACACACACACACACCATTATATCAGAAGGGGAAAAGATTATGTTGAAAGTCTCCTTTAGTGGTAAATGGAGTAACATACACTGAATAGCACAGTTGAGTAAATTGTGTGTGGCATTGAACTGGAATTTCTTCAGTGAAAGGGCTTATGTTCTTAAAGAGTTGAAAAACGGCTTAAATTTTCTAGTAGCCTAGAATAAAATTGCACAGGAGGCTCATGTGAAATGTAGCATGTGTGAATAGTTTTGCAGCAGAGTTCCATCTGAAATATAGCAACACAGCTGGCGCAGTGACTCATCACACTAGTATATACTATTAACAGACAGTCTCTCTCTAATAAAGCCTGCACTTTCTCACATTATAAGGAATTTCTTAGGCTGTTGTGATAGTATGACATGTTCCTAAAACTTAGTCAGGCCACTTGAATTTAACATTTGTAGAATACCTACCATATACTATGAATTTTTCTGCATTTAGTTCTTACACCTGTTTGGTTTTATTTTCCCCATCTTATAGGTGATGAATCTGAGGTCACACATCTGGGCTAATATTCAACTGTTTCCACCAGTTGCTTTCAGCCTGTACATGGGTGTTCTGATTGTTTGATGAAAATTAAGATACAAAGAAAATTTAAGACAGGAGAAAAGACATTTAAGGTAGCTCATGTCAGTTGGCCTCAATCTTCTCAGAAAAATAAAATTTTTAAGTGGTAAAAATTTTGGCCCTGGCTAGTTTGGCTCAGTGGATAGAGCATCAGCCCATGGACTGCAGGGTCCTGGGTTTGATTCCAGTCAAGAGCACATTGGAGGCTTAATTCCTAGCCCTGGTCAGGGCACATGCAGGAGGCAACCAATCAATGTGTCTTTCTCACATCGATGTTTCTCTCTGTCTCCCTCCCTACCAGTCTCCCTAAAAATCAATGGAAAAATATTTTTAAGTGAGAATTAATAACAACAAAATAAGTGGTAAAAATCTGGAATACAGCTACTTGAGAAAATGTAATGGGAAGACAATAAGTGAAAATAAAATTATCTTTAGTTTCAAAAACTAGAATCCTGCCCATGAATCCAGCTGCTGCCCTACCTCACAGATGTTAAAAGGCCTACAGCTTACTTAACATTGGTTCCTTCCTTCCCGTCAGGATCCCAAGGGGCTTCCCTAAGGATAACAAACAGCCGGAAGCTGAGTCCTTCTGGATCACCTGCCATGAGGGATCTGTTTACTTTTGGTTCAGCCCTTCCTATATTAGAATGGTCTTCAATTTTCCACTTAAGTACTATGACAAACTCAGATTTTTTAAGGAATTGAGTGTGTGTGTTCCATTTGTTCCCATTGTGCTGAGCAAAATAACCAGACTAGAATGACCAAAGCAAAATATTAAAACTTTATTTTCCTAAGATTCTTTAGCTTTCATCTTTTCTAAAAGGCTGAGTGTTACTACATTATTCTATATCCATTTGTATACTGGCATGTGATCTTCACATGGTACTTATCCTCTCTCAGTTTCTTCATCTATAAAATGTGTTGTTGTGAAGATTAAAAGACTTAATGTATATAAAGCACTTAGAACCATGCCTAGCATCTGGTAAGTGCTATGTAAGTGTTAGCTCTTGCATTATTATTATTCTTACTAGAGGCCCAGTGCACAAAATTCGTGCACTTGAGGTGTCCCTCAGCCCGGCCTACACCCTCTCACAGTCAGGAGCCCTTGGGGGATGTCTGACTGATGGCTTAAGCCGGCAGTTGGACATCCTTAGCGATGCCATGGAGGCGGGAGAGGCTCCTGCCACTCTGCTGCACTCACCAGCCATGAGCGTGGCTTCTAGCTGAGCAGTGCTCCCCCTGTGGGAGCACACTGACCACCAAGGGGCAGCTCCCTGGTGGTCAGTGCACATCATAGTAACCGGTCATTCTGCCGTTTGGTCGATTTACATATTAACCTTTTATTATATAGAATTATTATTATTATCATCATCATTAGTGAACCTATTTAAATGAGTCATTAATTCAGTGCAAGGTTTGGCAAGTAAATGTATACAGAATAAAACTATCCTATGTGGTTCCTCAAAGTCTTAAAGTTATCAGGAGCTAATTACACATGAACAATATTGAATAATATTAAGGTTTATCAGCTAACAAAGAAAAAAGTTCCTATTGAGGCTGCTACACCCCTATTTGCTTCTCTTTTCACCCACAGAAATATGTCTTATACACTGTTATGGCTTACTTCCCATTTTCATCATGCTATTGTCTTATTCAAAAATATCTCCACAATCTGTCTGACAATATTCTGACATGCATCTGATCAAACAAATATTTAGTGATTATGATAAGCCAGAGAGTAGAGACAAGCATGGCTAAGACATGTCCTTGCATTGTGGAGTTTACTTATTAGTGGGCAGACAGGCCCATAAACAGATAATTACAACACAAGTCATGTAATTACAACACAAAGTCGGGGAGTGGAGGGAGGGAGTTCCTTGTATGCACAAAGATGGAATGGCATACAAGGAACTATGAGATCAGGGATGAGGGACAACAAAGTTCACCCTGGAAGGCTCGGGTAGGGCCTCCTGGGGGGAAAGATGCCAAGACTTAAAATATTTCAAGTAGGAATTGAAATGCCTTCTTTGGTATCCTTCTTTGGCTTCCTTAATAGGTCCCCTTTAGTGCTCCAGCCATATCTCCCATTACTCCCCACATAACTCACCTCCCCACTCCTACTGGACAGTCTCCTAACTATTTCCTTTAAAAATCCACTTCTGATCCTATCTCCAATTCCTCTTCTCATATGGCATGCTCTATCAGGCATCCCCTACCTGGGAAAAACGAAACCCTTCCCTCTGCCTGGTGAACTGTCTTCATGAAACCTGGCCCTGCTTTGATGCAATCACATGCCCTCCTATGATACGTGAAAGCATTTCTTCGAACAGGCACATTTGGGTAGACACTAACATCTTTCCACATTTATAACTGTTTATGTGTTTTCTTACCACTCCAACAAAACTATAAGTACATTAAACGGAAAAGAGTTCATAGATTGTTTCACAACACCTGGCAAAGTGTCAGCCAAAGCAAAATATAAGTGGTCATATATACTTTTTGAATTAAATTATTTCACCAGTGCCTTCTCTGGTTTATCTGATGTGCAATAAATTCATTTTATGGCATTTTAGAAGTTCAAATAACCAGAGGAGAGAACATTCTTACTTCTGTCAGTTAATTTACTAACTGAAAGTCAGTAGTACTTTATGAGAAACAAACTAGCCTGGTAGAATTTGTGAATGTGAAGAAAATGTGAACCATGGAATAAATTACACATTAGGTTTAGAAGCAGTCTGTGAATAAGGTTCTTGTACTTGGAAAGCAGTAAGAAAGCAGTATATTGTTGAGTGGAATGTATTTAGGGCAAAGTACAAAAATGAAATAAGAATAATTGAATGGCCTTTTTTATAAGGAAGTATTATATATATCAGTCAAGTAAATGAAGAGGATTATACAAATATGTGAATGCACGCTTGCGCGCGCGCGCACACACACACACACACACACACACACACAGTGAGTGTAAATAATGGAAACGGCAGTTGGGAAAATAACCTTTTCATATTGTTAATGATTAGGCATTTTCAAACTTAGCACTTTTCTTTCTTCTTTTTATTTCCTGTTTCTCTCTCACTGTTATTTCTCATATTGTTCTGCTATTTAGTCTTTTCTGCCTAATTTTCTTCCTTCACTCCCTGCTAACAAAACTTCACATGTTTTCACACACACACCACTCAACTGTTTCCTACAATCTGTGTTCAAAGTACAAAACCAGGGGAAAACCAAGATGGCGGCATAGGTTAACGCCGGAGTTTGCTGCCTCGAACAACCACTTCAAAAATACAACTAAAAGACGGAACGGACATCATCCAGAACCACAGGAAGGCTGGCTGAGTGGAAGTTCTACAACTAGGAGGAACCGAGAATCAGAGGAGGCGCAGTGCTGAAGTAAAATACTAAGGTGCGGAGTGCGCGCGGCACCGGCTGGTGGCTGAGGGCGCAGTTGTCTGTTTCAATCCGGAGGGAGCCTCAGACTCTGAGCTCCATATCCGGGCGAGTCTCTAGGGACCCAGGCTCAAATGGGAGAAGCAGGACTGTCTGGCTACGGTCCCTCCGAGGTTTGCAGCGGTTGCTGGGACAGAGAGGCAGAGCCCCTGGGGACGGACTGAGAGCAGCCATAACTGCTCCCTCCTCTGCCCTGTTGATCCCGTGGGACCCGCCCCGCCCAAGCCCTGCACAGAGGCATTTGCCGGATAGCCTCAGGCAAAGGCTAGATTAGCACCTCCCTAGAGGACACAAGTTCTTTCACTGCAGACACAGCTGATTAACACAGCCAGTCAGCCTGGAGGTCAAATCCCTCTAGTATTAACTACAACAATCAAGGCTTAACTACAACAAGACTGCGCACAAAGACCACTAGGGGGTGTACCAAGAAAGCGTAAAAAATGCGGAGACAAAGAAACAGGACAAAACTATCAAGGGAGGATATTGAGTTCAGAACCACACTTTTGAGGTCTCTCAAGAGGCTTCTAGAGTCTGTCGATAAACTTGATGAGATGTACAGGAAATCTAATGAGACCCTCGATGGTGTGATAAAGGACCATCTAGAAAGTAAGCATACACTGACTGAAATAAAGAATATTATACAGACTCCCAACAGCAGACCAGAGGAGCGCAAGAATCAAGTCAAAGATTCGAAATGCAAAGAAGCGAGAAACACCCAATCGGAAAAGCAAAATGAAAAAAGAATCCGAAAATACGAAGATAGTGTAAGGAGCCTCTGGGACAGCTTCAAACGTACCAACATCAGAATTATAGGGGTACCAGAAGATGAGAGAGAGCAAGATATTGAAAACCTATTTGAAGAAATAATGACAGAAAACTTCCCCCACCTGGTGAAAGAAATAGACTTACAAGTCCAGGAAGCGCAGAGAACCCCAAACAAAAGGAATCCAAAGAGGACCACACCAAGACACATCATCATTAAAATGCCAAGAGCAAAAGACAAAGAGAGAATCTTAAAAGCAGCAAGAGAAAGAAACTCAGTTACCTACAAGGGAATACCCATACGACTGTCAGCTGATTTCTCAACAGAAACTTTGCAGGCCAGAAGGGAGTGGCAAGAAATATTCAAAGTGATGAATAGCAAGAACCTACAACCAAGATTACTTTATCCAGCAAAGCTATCATTCAGAATTGAAGGTCAGATAAAGAGCTTCACAGATAAGGAAAAGCTAAAGGAGTTCACCACCACCAAACCAGTATTATATGAAATGCTGAAAGGTATCCTTTAAGAAGAGGAAGAAGAAGAAAAAGGTAAACATACAAATTATGAACAACAAATATGCATCTATCAACAAGTGAATCTAAGAATCAAGTGAATAAATAACCTGATGTACAGAATGAACTGGTGATTATAATAGAATCAGGGACATAGAAAGGGAACGGACTAACTATTCTTGGGGGGAAAAGGGGTGTGGGAGATGCAGGAAGAGACTGGACAAAAATCGTGCACCTATGGATGAGGACAGTGGGTGGGGAGTGAGGGCGGAGGGTGGGGTGGGAGCTGGAAGGAGGGGAGTTATGGGGGGGAAAAAAGAGGAACAAATGTAATAATCTGAACAATAAAGATTTAATTAAAAAAAAAAGTACAAAACCAATTATCTAAAGAGGGTATCCAATAGCGATGCCATTGATTCACTGGACCAGTGATTTTCAACTGGTGTGCTGCAAGAATTTTTAAAACATGTAATACCTGACTATTTAGTCAGGGGCACTGACCTCTTTTCCCTTAGAATCTTCTATAATAATAAAAGCGTAGTATGATAATTAAACCAGACATCCTTCCAGACAACCTTCCAGATAAAGCCAGGGCTGCGAGGGAGGCCCGGGTCCTGGATGCCAGAGGGAAGCTGGTGCCGGCAGCCAGGGGAAGGAAGGCCTACTCTTGCACGAATTTCATGCATCGGGCCTCTAGTGTCAAATAAGAAAATGACAATAGCTAACAATAATAGCCATCCAGTGTGAATGAATCAAAATTATACCTACTTTTTGTCAGATTATCAAAAAATATAGTATTTTTTTGTTATGCCACAGAATTTTAATAAGTAGTTTATGTGTGCCAAAAACTAATGAAAAAGGTTGAAAATTGCTGCCCTAGAGGTTAGATTTCCAGAAAATTCCAGAAGGCAGATTTCTGGAAAGTTGCATTATCGTGACACTACAGTGACTTCTCTGCAATTTAGTGAGCTGCAGCCATGCCCTCTCCAACAGGCCAGATCTCAGCCTCAGGGAGAGGGAGATGGGAGGTGGGGCTTGCAGGGAAAACTTTTTCTTGGGCTGTATATCAGTCCTAGGGCAGTCCTTCTTCTAATTGCTATTTCTGTATTCTTTAAAATTTCTATTTACTTCTAGTTTACTAGACAATCCCTCATTATCACAATCCTCTGTTATAGGTAATAATTCCTTATATCAAATCTTCCTGTTCAGATTACTGTGTGGTTTCTGTTTCCAGACTGGTGCTGATTGATACATACTTCCTCTTATACTTTAGAGTAACAACTAAAATATCTTATCAAAATTTTAAATAATTGAAAAAGAGGAATTTTCTGGTGTTCTATATATAAACTACATGCTTAAAATATTCTTTTCAAGACCTTAGAGCTGCCCAGCCGGTGTCACTCTGTGGTTAGGCATCAATCTATGAACGAGGAGGTCACAGTTCAATTCCCGGTCAGGGCACATGCCCAGGTTGTGGGCTCGATCCCCAGTAGGGGGAATGCAGGAGTCAGGTGATCAATGATTCTCTCTCATCATTGATGTTTCTATCTCTCTCTCCTCCCTTCCTCTCTGAAATCAATAAAAATATATTTAAAAAAACAAAACCTTAAAGCTATATATAATGAATAGAGAAGGCCACAATATAACCTAATTTGCTAAGGCAGTCCTATCTGTTATATCTACCAACCAAATCAGGCTTATTATCTGTTCCAAGAAAAGACTTTTGTTTTTTTCTATCTGAATAAGTATATAAATATGCTGATACATGTTCTCATGACAACCATCTCACTTAAGTACTAGTAGACTAGTAGGAAATGGACAGACAGACAACAGAATGAGAGATAAAAGAGCAAACAAGCAGGCGGGCAGACTGAGCCTTGCCAAGATGAAATAACATGTCAATAATTTTTTAGCAGTTCAATATTTTTTGCCTTGCTTTCATGGGCCCCTCCTTCAGAATTAATGCTGTTGTTTTGCTTTATGCCTTAGAGATTACCCTGGGACAATAAATCACAGTACAAGACCTTTTGTGAAGTGGGAGAAGGCTGATTATGATCAAGGAGATAGTAAGGAAAAAGTGGCCAACCAGAGACTGTCTCAGACACATCAGTTTCAGGAGAGTGAACATACAGAAGCTGAGGACCAGAAAATTCGTTCCCTCAAAACTGTCCATGCCCTGTGGTCCCTGGAAAGTTCTCTGGTAGGAAGATAGTAACACTAAATCAATAAACTACCATTCTACAGCAGAGGCGAACGCAGGGGTATTTCCCCCCTAAAATGGACAGGAAACCAAATAAGGACAATTTTTTAAAAGTAGAATAACAATATGAAACCATATTCCATAAAAACTTAGAAAATCAAAGCTTTCCTTCCAAGAAGGCTAAAGGAAACAGAGGCACTAGCCCATCAAATGTGAAACTTCCTGACCCCCGCTAGTACCTATGTTTGGATAAGGGTCTTCCTTTTCGTTTTTGTGACTCAAAATTTCACATGGGTTAAATCCTTCATTCACAGTGGTTCTGCTTTTTATTTAAAACAGTAAGTTTTCCTCAGATTCATTACTTTATTGAATCACATGATTAAACAAGAGGTGGAGAATCGTAAACAAAAAGCAAAGGGGATGTGGCTAAATTTTTACCTTTTAGGATATTAACAAGTTTAACATGGCTCAGCAACTATCTTAAGTGTTACATCAACTATTATGACACACACTAGAGGTGTTGAAATACAAGGATGTATGTTTTCTGAGAGAAAATGGGTGGCAATTTGAAGGGCTGGGTTTTTAACATGAAGAATAAATACTTAAGAAATCAGAACAGATTCTCAACCAACACTAATGTGCAAAAAGGTTTATGCAAGCTAAGAAGGGTTTGAAACTTTAAAAAAAAAATTTTCAAAGAAACTACTGTTTCCTGTTATTTCTTAAAAAAATGTAAATATTAGTGCTTTAAAAGGGAAACATTTATGGAGAGATATGTTTTACATACTACACATATTAAATTATTGTTTGTTCATTTCCCCTAAGAAATTTGTAATTGTTTTAAATACATGACATTTACTCTCAATTAAGGTTTCTGCCTTTTTATTCCCCCAAATCAACATCCCACAGGAAGCACGGGGCTTCTAGGATTTTCTCCTCCTAGATAAATACATTTTTGGTAAGAATTTTCCTTTCTTGAATAAAATTCATAATCTCCAGAATACACTGTCTGAATTAACTTTTTTGTGGAAAAATCTATGCACTGCCTATTTTATAGTAAACTATTGAGATCTTTAAAATAAAGATTTTGGACCAATGCAAAAACTGTTAAACTCATGTCATGCAATTTGCTTCTATACGTACAAGTATCTGTTATAATTCCCATGTTACTTTCAATACAGGTATTGCCCTTCATTGAAGAAATATGAATAATCAACTTGGTGGATATTATTCCACCTGTAGGATACACATGAAGAACTTTCATTATGGTCCAATAAGTAAATGTAGGGCCATTACTTGATAGAAAAATTCAATAAATAGAGAAATATTTTTATACTCACCAAAATCTTTTATAGCTCTGCTAAGCACCATGTTTACTACAATGAACAAGCTAATGTTGGATATTTGAAAAATACAAATAGTGCAAAATCAACAATTACTTTTATTTTGTGGGAGGGAAACAGAAATATGAAAATCTAGTAATGTAAAGACTCTAATATGAACAAGCACTAACTAGTTTGTTGCCATCTGTGATGTGTCCATAGCCAAAGGTTTGTAACATACTTACTTGAACAATGGAGTTCCACAGACAACACATTTATATATTCCAGGATCTTTGTGATGAGTATATTCTCCTTCGAAGGCACTGATAAACAACAAACAGAGCATTTAAAAAATTAAGTAAACTTAGCATTATTTCTTACAGAATGTATTTACTTAAAATATATTTCTCTAATAAATCTTTCAAGGGCTTTTTGTCCTATAATGAGAACAGACCAAACATATGGAAATCTGAACATTACTAATATATTTCAAATCTATATAATAAAATGTGCATATAACTACTCCAAACTAGTCCAGGTTAAATAAAAAAATTAAGCCATGTAGTTACGTAATGCTTAGGGGGGGAAAAAATCCTATTAAAAAAAAAAAAGCCTAGTTCAGATTTGCAGAAAAAAAGAGACAACATTATTACATAAGATTTCTGCTACTCTGTAGTGTCCAAGAGTGTACACCAGAAAATGCAGAAGGATCCAAAGACTGCAAGTGGAAGGAGTCTTGTTTTTTGGTTTGAAAAGGAATATTGCAGCTTTAAGGGAATATTTTTCTAAGTTAACAATCTTAAAGGCTAGGAGGTCATTCAGCTAATACAAATCAGCTGTGCTAGCCCAACAAAAAGTCTATGTGCTCTGCAGCTTGTTTTTATTATCCTTTCACCCTCTTTATGAGGTCCAATTTTTTTATAAACAGAATTTTTAAGAATGACCTAATCTCTAGTTGTTTGTGTGCATTAAATCATTTTGCTAGTCATGTACACAACAGGACGGGTAGAAGTCCTCCTGGGCTAGGACTGAAGTCCGCCGCTAGCTCATTGTGTAGTGAGGGTGGACTTTGTCAGGGATTCAACACTTGGTAAATTCAGTAAACAATATCCACTGTGACAGGAAGAGAGTGTTGCCTATTAACAAGAACCCCATGTGTGGTAAAGAGCTCTTTCAGCTCATGAATGAAAACAAGAAGTTACATAATTAATAAATTTGGATCAGAGGTAAGTTACGGCCTTATGCCAAGCTCCATGGTATAAATTAGACAACAAAATGGTTGGATCTTGGCAAGTTACCTTTGAGCTGGAATCAGCTGAGAGAGACTTTATTCACTAAAAAGAGTCTTGGAAGTGAACAAACTCTTTTTTCAGGACTTAGGGCGAACTTCCAAGGACCAAAGCCATGTGAGGGCAGTTATTGAAAATTTTTGACATTCCAACCACAAATGAGCCAATAAATACTTTCTCCACATGTGCTTCAAAAAGAAATTGGAGTGGGGTAGAAAGGAACTAAATTATGCTACCTTCTTTTTGCAGCCAAAACGTCTATACTTACAATGGCCACCTTCAAAATTTCAGCATCCTGGCATAGCGCCATGTCCCTCATGGTTTTGCTTACTGTGATGTCTTCCCAAAAAATGTACCTAAATCGCTATTACTTCCACACATTTTGTAGTAAACTAAAAACAGGCCCTTAATAAAAGCCTTGTGACTTTACATAAGATAGAGTGTTCATTAAATGGGGGAAAGAATAAATAAAACTTAGTCTTAACCTAAACAATACCATTTTCAAACCTTTCCAAGGATCCTAATTTGTAGTCTTTAGCAAATAAGTGTGGAATCCTTTAAATGTCAAGGAAGAGGATTCAAAGGCAGAAGTGGGTGGAGGGGAACGAAAAAAAAACTAGCTTTCGCTTAATGGCTTTTTCTTACATTTCACCTTACCTTTCGGTCCCTTTCTCCTGAGTGACATGATACTGCAGGGGTGTCAGCCGCTTCCTCAGTTCCTGCTGGGAAAAGACCACCTTACAGTTCTTTCTATCCCTACATGACCCTGGAAAGAGAAAGGATAAAGAGGAGGAGGCTTTTTAGCTTGAATCCTAAATAATTGCTTTGGCTGGCCGCCACAGCACAGCTTCTGCAGTCACTTGTCAATGACCAGATCAGTCCCTAACGCACAAATTTACCTGAACTGCAGCTGATTATTTCTCTCCATTAAACAACAAAAAAAGTGTCTCAAGATTCAGGTGGTTGCACTGGAGCACTGACAAGGTGCTGTATCAACTGCGAGCACATGACAGTAAAAACTCACTGAACACTCACAAGATGGGAGCGCATCCTTTCTGCTTCCCAATACCTTGAAATTCTTTTTTTCAAATAGAAAATTTTAGAAGTATAATTCTATTTACACTGTATGTATAAGATGATGGGCATATTATTACACAATAATTATCCATTCAATAATGTTGGGTTTTATAGTACAGAGCAGCTTCATCATTCAATTTACATTCTGGGTGATTTAAATACCATCTTATTTTTTTAAAAAAACACAAAAAAAAACTAAAAATATATTTTTCATGGCCAGGAATTGTTGTTTTCTGTGATTCTGTTAGATACTTCACTAGATTCTATAGAGTTCTCAAAAACAAATGTCTTTTTAAAGACTGTATCTTACCATGTTAAACAGGCAGCAAGAAACTTTTCATAGACCCCAGGAGAAGACATTTTACACTAACGCAGACTCAAGAAGTTCCAAAGAGAGCGTGATAAAAATAGGGAAGAGGAAGGCCAAAGAGAAGAGGAATCGTGAATGCGATTTTACTTAGAGACCTACATTTTCTTTTTGCAAAGTATATCTAGGAACACTTCACTGATTAAGTGTACTTGAAGGGTGAAATAATTTTAATGCGATTCTAATAACAATGGCAGCTTTTATTTCAACCTATACAGACTGCAGTAAAATGTTCAGACAACACCTGTTTGTATGTAGTATTTTATTTTACCTGCACAAACGAGTGAAAAGAAATATAACTCCAGGACAAGGCAACCTTCCCGGCTGCAGTAAAAGTGCTTTTCTTTGCCATCCATCACAGGGGGAAGGAGGCTCACAGATGGCCCTACCTGCAAACATTTCTTGTCATGTTCTGAAATTACTAAAAGAAGGCTTGCTTCGTTTCCTGAATATTAAACTCAACGTCTCTTGAAATATAAAGACATATGATTTAGGTGTAGAAATGCTTTATACTTCTTTTACTTTTAAGGCACCTAATGTTCACAGTATGTGAGTTCCTTGAAATTAAACTAGGAGAAAACTAACCAGTTACCCTGATGGTGGGATGGAAGGAGGATATCAGCTTCCAGACTCAGGGCCACCAAGGCAGAGGGGTTGGTTCTCTAGGAGAAAATACGGAGGCAGGAAAAGAGCAAACCAGAGGCAAAGGGAAAGGTGCACCTTGGAGCAGGCCAGGGGGTTGTCAAACAGCGCCTTGCCTGACCTTACACACAGCGCATCGGCCCTGCCCTGGCCTGGCAAGATCCTTAGGAAAAGCTGGCCTATCGTTAATGGCAAGATGGCCTCTCCTCTCACTGGGCGCACCCCATGTTACACTAGGCTTTATCCAAACACCTACTACTTACACTGTTAATACGTACCAAGGAGGAGATAGAAATGTTTCCCTGAGAAATGTTTGTCCTGTCAGAACAGACCTCTCCACAGCTTGAATGCAGAACTGCTCTTTCTTAAATTAAATAAGCCATTGACTGTGATAGGCCCCTTTCTGTTCAATTCACTATAGACTTCTTAGACGTTATCTTTTTGTTTTTCTTTCTTTGTTTTCTGTAAGGGTTATATCTTTGTTGATTTTGTTCCCAAAAATCATTAATTGCAAATTTAACACAACAAAATATCCTGTTTGAAATTATTCTTCCCAGTGGCATGGATAGTTAAAATCTGTACAATTAGAATTAAACAATTCTGTCCAAAATATTTTTGCTAATATATGTTCATTCATACAAAAAGACCAATTGTGTTCCCAAAGTTGAGAGAACTAAGCTACCCATCTGTATGTCATTTAGTACAAGAGAAGCAACTGCAGGTTTAAATTACATGGTATTGGATTGCAATTTCCTAACATTGGATGCTTTTCTGCTTTTTTACCTTGAGTCATTTACTAAGGAGTGTTCATAAAAAGTAGCTTAAAGCACAGATGCTTGCAAATCGTTTAGGCAAAGATGTTTCTCTCTTTTTCATTCCCCTCTCTCAAAAATCTCTCTTTTCTGAGGAAAACGAATAAAACTGTTGGTCAGTATTGACGAACCATGTCAAGTATTTGTAGGAGAAAAGGTAAAATTGAAAACATCTGATTGAAGCAAATAATACAAACATAAAAGCTTTACTAGTGAATGAAGGGTATTGAAGAGACTTTAGCTCATAGATTAGAAATTACTTTTGATCTAAACATTGTTAAAAACAGATTATTTCCCACCATGAACCATCTCATTAACTGCACTGCAGAGACCCGCCGTAACGGCAAGCTTTGAAAGAGTGCTGCTGTACCTTTTGTTAGTCTCCGTCTTATTGGGGAGGGGGATAGAGATTTCATTCCAGCTTTCTTTGTTTGTCTTTCAAGAACCACTAAAGCAGTATTCACACAAATTTTGTAGGAATGTGCCCTATGTCATAGCCTACAAATTATTTGGTTTTGGTGCCCTTAAAGGTCATCTTCCAAATTAGCAAAATTTTCCTACATCCTGGCTTTTCAACCTTAAATATAAATATTGTTTCCTAACTGTAAGTGAGGTTTGTTCTTTAAGAAAGGCTAGTGCTTATTTAAAGTTGTCAACTTGGTACATTTTTATTCTTTGGTCATACTATGTTCTCAAAATAATTAGGCTGTGAAAGTGTACCTAATAGCAAAAGGAAGTATATGTCAACTAGAAACAACTATTGTGATTTTATATGAAACAACTCAATGAGAAGTTAGTCAGATTTTAATACATTTCTTGTCACATGGTTTAACAATAAAATACTTCCAGGACAACTGAAAGCTATACTATTACATTAGTTCTTTAGCATCACAACCAAAGATTGGCATATACAGGTCAGAGCAAAAGTAGGTTTACAGTTGTGAGTACATGAAACAGAGTTTATTCTTGTAGTATTTTATTTGTTATTGTTATTTCCCATACATACAACTGTAAACCTACTTTTGTCCCACCCTGTATAAACAAAGAAAAGCTTAGCTTTTGTCTCTGATTTCCTTCTTCCTATCCGACTCACTTTCCTAAAGTCATGTGGTGCCACTGTTAATTTTGAAGAAATAATTTCATTTTGAAATTCTAGAATAATTCATTTGATGGTTTCCCTTTACTATCTTCACTTAGGTACTATAATTTTCTTATTACCCAGGGTAATTTAACATTAGTATTATGTGACATCTGCTCAATGACCTCTAAATTGGCTTAGAAGTATGTTATGAGAAGACTTTTCCCTTTATTTAAATGTTTAATAGAGTACTTTGAAGGTAGAAGTGTGTGTGTATACATGTAACACAAAGTATATTTGAGGGGGCAATACTGCCACTTTGATATCTAATCACAATACCATTCTCTACAGAGTAACTTCGGTATAGATAAGATCCATCATGGACCCAAACCAAGGGCATTTATTTACTGAAATATGACCAAAGCCTCTTTTTATATTAAGGCTTGTTCCATGTTGTTGCCTCAGAGGCAATATTGTCTTGAAGCTCCAATGGGAAACCTTTGCTCTAAGGAGTAATCAACTTACAGCAAGAGTCCATGTTCTGGCTCGGCCTGCTTCCCAGTCATGTGACCGTAGCCAGGCAGTCTCTGACTTTGTACTACCACCCTCACAGGTCTGCTCTAAGGAGCACAGTACCACTTAGTAAACTCTGAACAAATGCAACATTACGTTATCTTTCTGATTATAGTAAATCCCGCAGTGAAAACTGTATTTTAAAAGGGAGCCAGGTCAGATATTTCAGTGTGCTGCAATAATTTACTGGTAATTAGTTTTCTATATTAATTCCCTCAGAACAGTATTTTGCTCAAGTTATCATAAAAATGTTTAAAATAGGAATTGAGCCCTAACCGGTTTGGCTCAGTGGATAGAGCGTCGGCCTGCGGACTCAAGGGTCCCAGGTTCGATTCCAGTCAAGGGCATGTACCTTGGTTGCGGGCACATACCCAGTAGGGAGTGTGCAGGAGGCAACTGATCGA
Organism: Myotis lucifugus; assembly: GCF_000147115.1. NCBI lineage: Eukaryota > Metazoa > Chordata > Mammalia > Chiroptera > Vespertilionidae > Myotis > Myotis lucifugus. The sequence continues at coordinate 1,640,560 of NW_005871237.1, read as the reverse complement.
TGTTTCTCTCTCATCGATGTTTCTAACTCTCTATCCCTCTCCCTTCCTCTCTGTAAAAAATCAATAAAATATATTTTTTAAAAAAATGTTTAAAATAGGAATTGAAAGAAAATAACTGAAACTTAGTACCTACTATGTGCCAGGCACATTTCTAGGCACTTTTACGTGAACACATTTAATCCTCTCAATGATTCTGGGAGACAGATGGCATGCCTATTTTACAGACACAGAAACTGAGGTTCAGAGGTTTAACACAACTTACTCAAGACAAAAAGCAAATAGTAGGTATAGCTGCTCAAGCCCAGGGCTGTCTAACTGCAAAGCCCATGGTCATTGTATTTTCTGTGAGGAAAAAATATGTTGCAACTTACTTCTTTAATTTTGCAATAACTTTCAGCTTAAAAACTATCACTGACAACTTAAGATAATAAGGAAGAAAAGTTATAATCACCACAGTACATCCAGAAAAAATAAATACATTTGTCTATTAGCTAACGTCTGTTTTCTGTGTTCATTCCTTCAGCACAGGGTCAGTGACAAGGTTCAAACGGGATTCTCACAAAGTCTATAAAATGTTGAAAGGCTTTTTAACTTCCTGTTAAGAAGTAAATCAGATCTGTTACCTCAATCTTAAAGCACTTTAAAGTCATAAATCTTATATTTCAGTGTGAAAAATCAAAACAAAACCTAAAGATCCCATAACTTTAATTTTGCTTCTAGGATCAGAAAAAAATGAAACTATTAAATATTTTCCCAAGATAATAAGTGAATAGTAGATAATAAGACTATCTTGTTTTGAGTTTACTAGAATAAAACAGTAAAATTCATGTTGAAATACCTTGCTACTATATTTTAAAATAATATACTTTCATTTTAACAAATAAATTTCAGCCGGTTATTAATTTGTCAGATTGGGAATCTGAACAAAATTTTATCCCATATATGCAGTGTTAGGAATTTCTAAATAAGTGGGCATTAATAAAGCCATATCTAGTCCATTTTTGAGGTATCATGTAAAATAATATTCAATAAAGGCTTTTTAAAAGTGCAAAGCACAGGGGAGAAAAGCTCTATGCTTGTAGAAGCATAACCAGTCCTTCTGATTTTTTTCTCAGTGTAGACCTATGTAGGGAAAACACTCATAAGATTAACATACAATCTAAAATGTCATGACACTTGCTTACTGTGCTTAGGTTTCCATGAAACTAGGATTGCAGGGCTTACTTTGAAGACCACTGATCCAACATTTTTTCTTACTTTTTTTTTTTTTAGTTATAAAAACATTGAGTGTCTACAGAATGCCAGGCACTGTACTAAGTAAAATATACTCATTCATTCATTCATTATTTATTGAGCACCTACTATATGCTGGCATTATTCTAAGTACTTAGGATATACCCGTGAACAAAATTAAGATCCTACTTTCATAAAGCTTCCATAGAGGCAGCAGGAGTAAAGGTAGACAGCAACACATAACGATAAATAAGTAAATTATATAGCCTGTTAGAAGGTGGGTGATAAGTATATGAAGGGGAAAGCAAAACTAAGTAGAGCACAGAGGACTGGGAGTGCTAAAAGTAAGAGCTGTGATCTTAAATAGAGTGGTCAAGGTAGGTCTCACTGAGAAGGTGGCATTTGAGCAAAGCCTGAAGCAAGAGAGGAAGTTGGCTGTGCTGATATCTGAAGGAAGTGCTTTCTGGACACACGTCAGAAAAGGCTAATGCAAGGATCAATATGCCAAGAAGTTCATACTCCAGTGGTAGAGACAGGTAACTGCAATACCAGTGCTAAAACCTGAATATCTACACTAATAAAAGACAATCATGCAAATTGATCGTACCTTTGCTACGCCTTAAGCCACGCCCACCAGCCAATCAGAGCGACTATATGCAAATTAACCCAACCAAGATGGCGGCCAGCAGCCACGGAGTTGGAGCAAGCAGGAGGCTTGGTTGCCCCAATGATCGAGGAAGTGAAGCTTCCTGCCTGCTGCTGCGGGCTCTGAGCTCCACTCAAAGCAACAAAGTTTCAATTATAGAAGATAAATAAACCCAAGATACCTGCTTTCAGTGGGCCGTGGCCATGGAGCTGGAGCCTTGGGTTGCCCTTGGCAATGGAGGAAGTCAAGCTTCCCTCCTGCCCGCCCTGGCCACCTCTGAGCTCCACTCCAGGCTACAAAGTTTCAAATATAGAAGGTAAATAAATCCCAGAATAAAAAAAAAAGAAAAAAAGGAGAGGCTGGGAGCTTCCGTCACCGGGGGAGCTTGGCCAGCCTGAAAACAGCCCTCAGCCCCTCCCCCAGACTGGCCAGGCACCCAGTGGGGCCCCCCCACCCTAAAGAGGGTGTGACCAGCCTGCAAACAGCCATCAGCCCCTCACCCAGGCTGGCCAAGCACCCCAGTGGGGACCTCCACCCTGAAGGGGGTGTGACCAGCTGCAAACAACCATCAGCCCCTCACCAAGGCTGGCCAGGCACCCCAGTGGGGACCCCCACCCTGAAGGGGGTGTGACCAGCCTGTAAACACCCAGGCTGGCAAGGCACCCCAGCGGGACCCCCACCCTGATCCGGGACAACCTTCAGGGCAAACCAGCCAGCCCCCACCCGTGCACCAGGCCTCTATCCTATATAATAAAAGGGTAACGTGCAAATTGACCCTAACAGCAGAACAACTGGGAATGACTGGTCACTATGACACACACTGAGCACCAGGGGCCAGACGCTCAATGCAGGAGCTGCCCCCTGGTGGTCAGTGCACTCCCACAGGGGGAGCTCTGCTCAGCCACAAGCCAGGCTGACGGCTGCCAGTACAGTGGTGGTGGTGGGAGCCTCTCCCGCCTCCTCAGCAGCGCTAAGGATGTCTGACTGCAGCTTAGGTCTGCTCCCCGCTGGCAAGTGGACATCCCCTGAGGGCTCCCAGGCTGCCAGAGGGATGTCTGACTGCCAGCTTAGCCCCAATCCCCCGGGGAGCAGGCCTAAGCCAGCAGGTGATCATTCCCCGAGGGGTCCCAGACTGCGAGAGGGCACAGGCCGGGCTGAGGGACACCCCCCCCGAGGGCACAAATTTTTGTGCACCAGGCCTCTAGTGAATAAATAATTGACTATTTAAATATGCAAAGAACATGTGTTTACACCAGGAAATTTACAATTACATATCTTACTACAGTGTCTCACATTACCTTTTTTTACTTCCAAGAGAAATCTCAGTGAATATCCTTTCAGCAAAGTGCTATACTCAAAATAGCCCTCAGAGAGTATCTGTCTGGCTAAACTTTGAACGGAAGCCAGAGTGCAGGCTCTGCTAGTCTATTCCCTTTCACTCTAGAATCTAGATCATTGTTCTCAATCTGGAGTCATGTGTAAGAAGATACTCAATAGTTGTTTTACGTGTTGAACTTTTTAAAAACACGTTTTTATTGATTTTCAGAGAGAGAGGAAGGGAGAGGAATAGAGAGAGAGAAAAATCGATGAGAAACATCATCGACTGGCTGCCTCCTGCATGTCCCCTGCTGGACATTGAGCCCACAACCCTGGCATGTGCCCTGACCAGGAATCAAACTGAAGCGGTAACCTCCTCTTGGTTCCTGAGTCGACGGTCAACTACTGAGTCACACCTGCTGGGCTATGTGTTGAATTTTTGATGGGCCTAAAGAGCAAAACCCTTTGGCCAAACAATGCATTCACCCTTCTGAACTACTTCAATAACTCTTCCCTTCAGAGTAATCTTGTAGGTGATGGCAGGGAACATGTATAACTGAAGAGAGCATAAAATTAGTACCTAAACTTAGCTTCCACTTTTTTAAAACATTCTTAATTTTCACCTACAGATTCAGTTTAGTTTCATCTGTCCTCCAAGTTCAAAAGATAAATAACACAAAGAAAATAAAACTCCAAGTCTTAGGCATCAGAAAACAACTTTTTTTTACGGTAAAGACTTTTCTTTTCTATATGTGAGAAAAATCATATCTTTGTCATAGTAATAATCCCACTTAATGCCTTTTTTCTGTTTTTCTATTATTTCACCTAAAACAGTTCTATGGATGTTTCAGTAATATTCCATTGATGCATGTATAGAGTTCTAATTAATATCAATGGACATTATAAGCATATCAAAGCAACCCACCATCTTAAACTTCTTGAATTAAACAAGATCCGAGAAATATTTTCAAGCAAGTTTTCCTTCTAAGTAAATAACCTGATAAATTCACCCCTATTCTGTTCACTCCTTTCATCTGTAGACCCTCAGTATTAGTGTATTTACTCTGCAAGGTACTATTTATACAGGCTAATGTAGCATTTGAAATTATCCTCAAATGTCTTTGGTTATTTCTGTTTTATTCTCCCAGGTTATTAATTCTTTGAAGATATAAACTGTTGAGCCTAATATTAACTAATACTTTCTACAACTATTTATTGGACATTGACAATGAATCAAGATCTGTGATGAGCACTGAAAAGTTGAAAAAACAAGCCAAGGTTCTTGCCCTAGGAGAGTACATACTCTAGCAGGAAGAAAAGAAACAACCAATACAATGTGCAGTCTTATAGCAAAAGTATTTGCAAAATTTTGTGTAGACAGAGTTAGCAAAGAAGACATTAACACTCTTAAAGTAGTGCCCACCTAGAGTGACTCTGTCTGGTTATAATTGGGATATAGAATACTCAATTTGCAGAAACAGCATCTATAGGGTCAGAGGGCCAGAGGAAATTCAAACAGGGAACAAAATTCCATCTAGACAAGCTGAGAGATGCAGTGTGATCAGATGTGTAGTGTCAAGGTGGGAAGTACCTTATCCTAATGAAAGGAATGCAGCATCTTTCATGTAAGTGGTATCTATCAGCTAACTTAACAAAGCAAAAAACGAGCCAGGATAAAATGTATATTCAGATTTGTTAGAGGAGAAATTGGGGAGGTGATAAATAAGGCAGTTTTAAAATTAAGGGGTAAATGTGCAAACATTTTCTCTCTATAAATCAATGGGAGTAATTATATTTCCCATGACATCTAAAGCCTATTAATGACTCAAAATTCTACCCTTTAATAGTAAGTTCTCCTTTGTGAGGCTGCATGATTTTCTTGAGAGGAGACAATGGAAAGCTTTGCTGCTACGTTCATCCTGATGGAACATTCACCTGAATGACTCTTTAAGATAGAAACCACATTTTACATTTCTTTTACTTGTGTGCAACAAATTTTTAATTTTTAGTTCATGTGCAGTAGTCATTCTATCAGCATTCTTTAAGTATCAAAAAGAACTAAAGAGTACATGTCAACTATTTAAAACATAATTCCAATACCAAGAGCAAAGATTTTTATATTACTGTGGACCAGAAAGCCTAGAGTTTAGGAAAATATTTAAAACATGTCTTGATCCAAAAAACATTTTCTGTCTTGCAAGGCATTTGAGTAAAAAGAGAATTTTTAAAGGCACTTCCATCATCAAATGACAGTAGTGGAAGAGAAAGTCATTTAACTCTAAGTCTATCTGATTGCATGTGAAACGTCTGACAAAGTTGGAGTTCCCTGTTTTTAATTTTTTTTTCCAGTATGGGTCTTCACTAGAACATCATAGCCCATACAGAAAAAAAAATTAAAAACAGACAGGCTCATTTCCATTCTACATTTCACATGCAATCAAAAAGACTTGCAAAAAATAGCTTTCTTTCCCATTCTCCCCTGCCCCCTTGGGAACACAGACTGCAAGGGAGATGAGAGGTAACCACCCACAGAAAGGAAGGAAAGGAGTCCTCTCTTAGATTATTATGCAGAATTTTATTTAAATATAACATAAGTATTCATTAGGAAAAAATAAAATTTATATTGTCTAAGAGCTCAGCTTTGTAAATTTCTAAAATTACACTGTTGCCAAATCAAATTTAAAATCTGAATTAATTGGCACAATGAGCAAAAAACAAGTCTGCAATTGCTATTCAATAAAGCAGCTAAATCTGAGTCTCTACATTCCAGAAAAATCTGGTAGATTCTAGAGAGAAAAAAAGGTCAAGAATTTTATCACCCAGATAATTAAAGAAAAGGAATTCAGATTTTCTTGAATTATTCAATATCTCCTTGCAGGACAGTGCACAAACCAATATATATTTTTGTCATCTTTGCATGCCAGCACCTCATAATGTGCCTGGGCAAGAGGAAGCACTAAACAAATATAAGTTGTATTTAAATATTTATTCAACTCTCCATTTTAATTATTGCTATTTAAATTTTCTTCCGGAAAGATATTTTCTAAATAATGTCTTTGCATTTTGTTTCTTAGGAGTTAGTTTAAAAACTACAACAACAGTATTTGCTTAATAAATCAGTATAATTATAAAAAGAATGATGGATTAAATTTTTTTCCTCTTTTACTACTCTGAATCTTTTATTCTCTCTCTAGAGCTCCACATTCAAATCTTTTATGTCTAATATTCCATTAACTCTGTGGATTTAAGACTATGAGGTTACCTAATCTAGCATTCCCCAAAATGTATACTGGCTCTGAAAATAAATGCTAAGGTTGTTCCTCCTAGGGGGAGGGGAAGGAGAGAAAGTTTCCATAGTCAAACCAGATTAAGGAAATCTTGCTTACATGGGCTTCTTAATGAAGACCGCTTATGCTGATGTGCAGTATGAAAAATGTGGTATTTTGATGCACCATTATTTTATGCTCCATTAGAAAAGTAAAAAAAAAAAAAAAAAAAGAGTTGCCAATCAAACTATGACACAATGCTTTCTTATCACAATTTTTAAAGCTACATCCTGATCACCAAGATGATAAAATATAAAATGTAAGATGCACATCTTAGAATTTATAAAATCTGGCAACATGCAGAGTATCTCGGTTTGATAATGGGGGTCTGATTTACAGGGTATTCGTAGAACTAAGTCTTTTTATTTTTAATAAGAGTTTGAGCCAAACTGACATTATGTGCTGGGGAGCAAGATCTCAAATGCTTCAAATCCCATATGAGGAAATCAAGGCCCAAAGAAGTTACTTGACATGGTCACACACCTGGTTAATGAGAGCCAGGTTCTCTTGTCTGCAGCTTTCCTCTTTTAAGTTATTCATTCATTACATTTCTCTCTTGAACCCATGCTTTGTTGTGCTTTAACATGCCAATCTTTTACTAACCAATGTGCCCACATTCCATTCCCACCCCCATGCTGCCATCCCCCACCCTACCACCTCCTGCTAATTACATCTACACATTCCTTCAATATCCTTCAGAAGAACTGTTGTTGTTTCAAATCCTATCCAACAAGCCATTTTGCCACTCTGGCAGAAGGAAGCACAATGCTTCTTAATTCTTCTACTCCCTCCCTCCACAGCACAGCAAAAGAGGAAGTGTTTATATAGATTCATAAGACCATCAAGGATATAACTTCCTTCATCCTATATATAACAAAACTTGGACCTAAAGTAGCCATCTTTCTCACCAGGATATAGATTCCTTAAAAACAGAGATCACATTATTTACAATATGACATTATTTTGATACATATGATGATGCTATTTATTCACAACCATTGATTCATTCAACAAATATTTCTTGAACACCTATTAGGTAACAAACACAATTCTAGCTGCTGAGATGGGACAGTAAGCTAAATAGACCCCAAATAAACAGTCTGCCTTTCTGGAGCTCCCTTTGCAACAACCAAGGGTTTCCCTGTCTTAGGAAAAGACTTTGGCTGATCAAACCAAACACCTTTCCCAGACTTATTTAATATGCCCCCCGAATTTTAAAATGTTTTTCTAGTTATTCCTCCTTACAGCCAGAGATAAAAGTTGCACAAAATAGATTTCTAGGAAACATCAGATAATGTTGACACCTGATGCTAATATATAATTGAGAAAATTTTAACAAGTATGTTTAATAAGATGAAGAATAGGAATAAAAAATTAAACGGGCTGGTGGTAAAAACAAACCACTAAATGCAAATTAAGCTTTCCAATCAGTTTCTTCACCAATACTAATAATATAATCGCAAGCTCTAAAACGTATGATGTTATCTCTCAAACTTATGATGTTATCTAAAATTTGCACAAGATATATTAAAATATTAATCAAAATGGAATATAACATGAAGAGCTTTATCATTCTATGAGCTAACATGCATTTCTGCAACAAAACCAAATCTTAAAACCTACAGCTACAGAATTTTGCATTTCCTTTGTTTGCTTAAAATTCAAATAATCTAATTCTTTAAATCAGCATTCCCTTCTTTGCAATTATGTGGCTGAACATATTAAATATATAGTGTTGAAGGAAATACTTATCATAGTAGTTATTGAGTAAATTTAAATTCTATAAAGGTATACCTCTTACAAACCACCTAAATAACTGACACCTTTGTCATTTCATGGTATATTTTTTATAACATGTATTTTATGTGACTAATACTAGTGCAAAAACCTAAATATTTTAGAAAAGGAGAAAAATAGGGATTTGAAATAAATGAGATGGGGATTTTAAATTTTCAAATAAATGGTTGCTTTTAAATGCAAAGGCACAAAAAGTAGAGACAATTTGCAATTGCATCTCAGTAAAATTTATGTAAAGCATTTTAAATTAAAATGTATCTAGCAAAAGCAGCCATGAGAAATGAAATCTCTAAATAAAATGTTTAGGATGAAGCTATAAACTAGAAAAGACTGATAATGAAAATTTATCAAGTAACTAGCCTTTCTATTAGTGAATCTTTGTGAATTGTCGTTCATGCCTCATTCCTTCATTAAACACGTGTTTGTTGAGAGTCAAAGGTGGCTCAGTCTCATTTTAATAAATCCTTCTATAATCTGTTAGGTAATATTATTGTGAACATGTGTTTAGATAAATAAACATCTAATAACTCTACCTGTATAATTCTCCACAACCCATATTGTCTAGATAATTTAAGCCTGTAAAATTATCATCTGTTTTTAGGACTCATATGCTTTATATTCTTTCCAATCATTATTAATTAGTGAATTTCTCAAACAAAACTAAAATGTTTTAGTTTTTGTACATGCCCATTTTATCTCTGTTGCTACTAGATTTTGCTATATGTTTTATAATTAATATATAATATTAAAATTTATTTCATATTTAACAAAATATTGACAAAACACATTTAACAACAATATGCCCAACACCTTATTCATACAGATGCAGTGTTCTATAATATTTAGCCTTATGCACAAATATTTTTTAAAACACATGTAGTAATTAGATGCTGTATAGCAACTTTTATGCATTAACTAAAATGTTATATCATAGAGCTACTAAAACATTTTGTTTTGGAAAAATATAGCTACACCAGAGTACTTATTATTGATCAATATTTTAAATATAAACTTTCTTGGTTTCCAAAAATATTTTAATTCATGCAAAAAACAGTTCATGCTAACAGTCAACATGTTAAGCTAATAACATTTTCAAGATTCTATAAAAATTCAAAACATAGCAAAACAAAATGTGAAATTTTCTTTAATTCTTGGGTGGTCTGCTGAAGAAAATTTAGCTGCATATAAAACTATAAATTATTGTTAAATCAGCTATTTGGATGCAAGATAAATTAATCTATGAAAACTTGTTTTAGTTTATAAAAAGTCTACACATGAAAGACAATTTCAATGAGATGTTCAAGCATAAGGAAGTTGGAATCCTATTGAAAATGGAAAAAGGTTTTGTATTCCACAAATAGTTTGAATATATGATAAGCAGAAAAATTTGTGGTTTATAAATCCATATGTTCTTAACTGTTTATTCTTTACATACTTTTGTTTAAGTTGTCACAACGTACCTATGTGCTGTGTAGCCTTATATGCTGTGAAAGAATGTAAATCTAGTGCCATCTACTGGAAAAAGTGGATACTATTCAATCAATTAATTGCAAATTATTTTGTGAATTATGTGAGTTGAAATTTGTATGTCTATTTTTAAAGAACTATTTGTCTTTTTTTAAAAAAATTACTCCAAAGTTTCTTAAGTGCAATCAAATGAGTTAGGTAAGATGAACATGTGGGAATGGTGAAAATGCAGAAGAGAGGGCATTAATCTAAACAGGTGGGAGAGAATTCCATTGGGTATATCAATAGAGAAATCAGAAATACTGTATTCTGATCAATTTTTATATTGGTTTCGTGTGTATCTTTTAGAACACGGGTTTTGAACCCTTGGTCAAATTGGCTCTCTTAAGAGTTCAGAATATCTAACAAAAACCCTTGAAATTATATGAAAAATAGTGTGTAGGTACACATATGTATTTTCTGGATGAGGAGAGTCAGGACTTTATCAAATAAACATGAAGATGGTTTATCTTTTCATGACCTAAAAAGGGTTTTAAAAAACTAAAATAGAAAGCCGATTATTCAGTAGGTATAGAGCACACTGGTGACTTCAATTTTTTTAAAAAAGGTAAATATAACATCAGATACCATCAATGAACTACTGCCAGCTCAAACTACAATAATAAGTAAGTACTTATTTATGGATGTTGTTTTGGTATATATCTCTTAACATGCATTTCCTCTTTACAAATGGAGAATTTAGAGCACAGCAAACAATATTAGTTTGTTCCAGATAAAAGTGCTCAAAAAAGCCAGAATTCTTAATTCTTATTGTAAGTACAATATGCACTTATTCCCTTCCTCAAACAGTTTATTTACCACCAAAACTCAAACTGTTTGAGAGAAAAAGTAAAAGCAAGTCTGGATAATATACACTGAATCTGTGTTGTTATTTGCTTAGCTACAATGCATACCTAAGATATCCACCATAAGTGAGAAAAGAGAAATTGTTTTTCACTCAAAAGACAACCAAACTATCAGCTTTACTTTTAATTTTCCCATATAAAAGAGTCTCAAATAAATTTGTATCTGCTTTATAGCTGTCACTTCATCTCCATGCAGACTTTCCAAAAGTTTATTCATTCATTTAACAAATATTTATTAAGTGCCAGGCACTGTGCTAAGCTCTGGAGCCACAAGTTCCTGATTCATAAGACTTCTAGTTATATAGATTATATCTACTAGAGGCCCAGTGCATGGATTCATGCACTGGTGGGGTCCCTCAGCCTGGCCTGTGCCCTCTCACAATCCAGGACCCCTCAGGGAATGTCGGACTTCTAGGTTTCAGCCCAATCCTCACAGGCCTGGCCTTCTGGCTGAGCAGCGCTCCCACTGTGTGAGCGCACTGACCACCAGGGGGCAGCTCCTGCTTTGAGTGTCTGCCCCCTGGTGGTCAGTGTGTGTCATAGCGACTGGTCGTTCGGTCGTAACGGTTGCTTAGCTTTTATATATATAGGTATATAAATTACTTACAAACACCATTTGCAAAATATTTCTCTTTAAGACTTCTAATTTCTACCTTAGAACAAATTGCCACTAAAATCTAGTAAGAGTAACAACCACATATTATGTGTACGATGTTAGAGAAGAATGTAATTTATCACTGTAATTAGTACTATTTAGACAAATACTCTCACTTGGCTTAAAACTACCATGATATCCAGTCTAAGCTACAATTAGACTTAATTTTTATCAAGCATTGAAACTATGTATAAAATTGTGCCTCTTAATCCCTCCTCAGATAATTGCCTCACTCTTGATCTGGAGGAAAGAATTCCAATGTTCAAACATGGAAGATATTCCTGTCCTCCCACCACTATCTATCAGACTGTTCTGTAAATTCCCAGCCATTGATCAGGGCTGTTTTAAGATTTGTTTTAGCAAAAGCTAAAGTAAAAACAAATGGGGAAAAAATCACAAAATTTCAGAGATGATATAATTCGAATTTCTCATTTTAAAGATAAAGAGACTAAGATCTGGAAAGATTTACTGGTATATTCAAGGTCATGGGAAGTTAATTACAAAGCTGTGGTTAGAGTTTTCTGACTCCTATTCCAGTGCTCTTTTTAATATATAAAAGAAACTGTTAGTAAATTAAGAAGAAATTCCGAGAGAGAAAATTTACCTTTAATTACAAACATGAGCAAACCATAACTCAGATGCACTTAATAAGCTCTAAATTAAAATTATGCTTTATTAAAAAATAAGAAGTAAAGGAAGTCAAAGCTGAAAAATGATAGATCACTCTACTGGGATATGGCCTTCATACAGGTCAATCCGGTTATAATCAACTTTAAGAGCCTGTTCCAATTATTTTTTAGTTCTGGAATTATTTCATATTGAATAATACCTGAAATTAGTAGGGTACTGGCTAGGGAGCAGAAATCTTTTTGATTTACAGAGACTTTTGTTGTAATGGGTTTTGACCAGGGAACAGTAAATTAAAGCAAGACTTCAAACTTTCACCTTAATTTCCTATATCTCCAATTTTGACCTCTTCCCTCCCTACTTGTACAAAGTAATAAAGGCTAGAATTCCCACTTGGATTTCATTTTTATTTTTCAAAATTTAAATAATTTGTTTTATTACTGTTGAACTTAATTTCTTCAACATTTCTATATTTCTACAAGTAAAATTGTGTTTGAGAAATGGGTGATAAAGAATTTGCTAATATTCATTCTTATGCAAATAATGAAAGACTGGCTTTCCTAACACTTCAAAAAGTGTGAATGTCTAAGGAATTATGGAATACTATTCTAGCCAATTCATTTATCAAATTAAAATGGGTTTCCAAGCCAGAAAGATAGAGACTTTCTCTGGGCTTCCAAAGAAATGTGTTCTATACTGATAGGACTTGAATTCTGGCTCAGCAGGATATATAAGAAAAATAAAGAGATCAAGACATCATACTGAGATGGTTATTTCTCTAACATAAAGTACACTTTATTTTATATTAAAATAAAAATAGTTAAGTGAAAGATAGGACTAACTTAAATGTTTTTAAAAGTCTATTGCACTAGAAAATTACAATATATAGAGGTAGATATATAGGTACATACATATATCTATAGATATGTATAGTAAACTTAGTGAATATTTCTATATGGTGCTTGCTCTATGCCAGCTACTGTTCTAAGCAGTTTTCTCATTGTAATCTATTCATTCTTGCAGCAACTTTCAGGTATGTACTATTTATCTTTTTTTTAATGTTTTTATTGATTTCAGAGAGGAAGCAAGAGGGAGAGAGAGACAGAAATATCAATGATGAGAATCATTGATTGGCTACCACCTGCATGCCCCTACTGGGATTGAGCCTGCAACCTGGGCATGTGCCCTTGACTGGAATCAAACCCAGGACCCTTCAGTCCACAGGCCCAATGCTCTATCCACTAAGCCAAACCAGCTAGGGCCAGGTG
>NW_005871237.1:1615727-1626751 GCF_000147115.1 Myotis lucifugus | reverse complement strand
CCCAATTGGGGCCAGGCTGGCCAGACCCCCCCCATGCACGAATTTGTGCACTGGGCCTCTAGTTCTAATAATAATACAATGAGGAAGCCAAGGCAAACAGCTAGTTAAGTGTCAAAGCCAGATTTCAAATACAGACTGTGTGTGCTTAAGTGCTGTATTATTATGGTTACTTCTTAAGAATTATCAATTCAACAGATAAACCTTGTCAGTTCTACAAATCTGAATCTCTCCCTAATCCATCCTTCTTCTTTCCAAACCTACTGTAATGACCATTGTGAAGGCTCTCAGCACTTCCTGAGTCCCTCCAGCCTCAAACTTCCCCAATGTAATCCATGGTGGCAGTGCAGGGCCACAGCTGGGTCGGGGAGGCAAAGAGTTGAGAAGAGTGACTGGGGGCCCTGTGCACTGAGCTTCATTAGCCTCTCATGTCACCACAAATAGACATAAAATCTATTTAAAAAAACAAACAAAACAGATGTTTACTATTCTAATACAGCTTTAAGACAAATGCTCTATCTTCCCTTCTAATCAAGTTGCCATTCCTGCCTTCTTATAGAAACATCTGGAATCTGCACTGACCTTCCACCCTACTAAATCAGTAATCATAAAATGCAAATTAAAGTCATGTCATTTCCCCTTCACCCTTCCCCAAGATTTAAATTCCTTAAAACTTCATATAAGGCACTTCCTCGTTTGGCTATCTTTTTTTCTCATCTCTTCTACTTGCCTCACCCATCCAAGCTAGCCATAATAAATAACCTGCATTTCTCTGAACATACCTTGCTTTTTCGGATGTTTTGCCCATGCTACTCCATATATTAGAAATGTCTTTCCTCCTCTTTGGACACTTGGCTGACTGTTGCTCATAGACTGAGATTCAGCTCAAACATTATATCCTCCATAAAGCCCTCCTTAAACTTCAGAGAACTTCTCTCCCTTCCAAAGTAAAGACTAGGACCAGCCTTGTCTGGATTCCCCTAACTTCCCAGGTATAAATACCTTTGGTCTATTCTTAGCACCATGTGGTTCAATGATCCTCACACAGCTCCAGCTCCATTTTGTACTGGTTAAAGCAACCGGTTTGATCTTGTTTATCATGGTACCCTCACTGCTTCACACAATGCCTGGCACTCACAATTAATCTTCAACTGTGAATATTAATTCACAGTAGGTGAATATTAATTCACGATCAGGCAGGTAGGCAGAGGCAGTTAGGGGCAATCAGGCAGGCAGGCAGGCGAGCAGTTAGGAGCCAATGGTCCCAGATTGGAGAGGGTACAGGCTGGGTTGAGGGACCCCCCCATCCCATGCACAAATTTCGTGCACCGGGCCTCTAGTATGTATGTGTGTGTGTGTGTATATATATCTATATCTATATAGATATAGATATAGATACATATATATTATATATAGATAGATAGATACATATATATTATATATATAGCAGTAATATGCAAAATAGCCAGGCATCACAACCGGCTCAGGAAGAAGCTGCATCATGACCGCTCAGAAGCTGCGCCCGCAGATGGGCGGGAGGGGACTGCATGCCGCTCCCAGCCCCAAGGTACACACACTAGGGGTGGGAGTGTGCTCTGAGCGGCCGCAGTGCGGCTCGGAGCACGCCCCGGTGGGTGGCAGCAGCGGCTGAGTGAAGCAGCCCCAGTCCCAGATGCCTGGCAGTGGCTGGAGCGAAGCAGCCCGGGTCCCGGGTGCCTGGCAGTGGCAGGAGCAAAGCAGCCTGGGTCCCGGTGGGTGGCGGTGGCAGCCAGAGCAAAGCAGCCCGGGTCCCAGATGCCTGGCAGCAGCTGGAGTGAAGCAGCCTGGGTCTTGGGTGCTGGAGGGAAGCCGGTGCCAGCAGCCAGGGGAAGGAAGGCCTATTCTTGCATGATTCTTCATGCATCGGGCCTCTAGTAAATAATAATGACAATATTCACAGACACATCTGACCATTGTAATTGATTAAATAAATTAAAGTATTAAACTTCTTTTATACAGGCATATAATGAAATTTTGGACTTTCATGCTGCACTTGTTTAAGTGCATAAAATCACATTTTTTGAAAGTGTGGTGGTTCTAATTTAAAAACCAGTTGAAACATGCTATATTAGTTCTGTTGATTTGGTCATTTGTTCAGTAGAACATTTTTTCTTTTTAACTACAAGAACTAACTTTATTATACGAAAGTTGTTCATTCTAATTTATTTTTTTATTTCCTAAAGGAATGACCACATGTGGAATAAAAAGTATTTCATTATCCTTTAACAAGATGAATGTCTTATTTTGTGTGATTTGGGGCAGTTTCTTATCAAGACTGCCAGCCTCTTATGAACAGCATTATGATTTTCAGATGTGTAGCGTGCATTAAAGAACAAGAAGATATCATGAAATATTAGTGACAATTATATACTGAGCTAGAAAACTGCACAGTGTTTCCAAAGGTTGTAAGGATTGTGGAACTGAATGTTACTCAAAGTAGAGTGGTGATTTATAACCAATTTCCGTCTTCAAATTAGGGCCTAGGTAAAAGAAAACGAAATTTAGCAAAGCATTATGGTGTATCATTTCCTGCAGCAGAAACACCCACCCGCCCAGCGCCCTCACTAGGTAGAATACAAGAAGCAGTGACCTGAGGGAAGCCCGCAGGCTCGAAGGGCCACTGGCTGGCTCTTTGTCACCAAATGCAGCAGGTTGAATGCAGACATCACTGTGATATCTTCACCAACAAAACGAGAGCCAAAGAACTGGGGCAAGAGCTGAGTAGGAGAAAAAAGAAAAAAATTAAAACATCACAAATGTTAAACACATCCATTGCACAATTGATGGTTACGGTTTTATCTGGAACCGAACACACATACACAGTGCTAATAAATTTCAAACGCCTATTTTTCAAATGGTGAGCTTACTTTCAACCCAGGATTATTTATATTTTATGAATAAAATATATACAATAATAACAGTGTAATCTGTGAACACATTTTGCAAGCCGTTCAGAAAAGAGAGGAACTTTAAAACAGTTGAAAGGAATTAGCATTTACTAAGTTTGTACCATGTGACGGGAACTGTCTGGGGCCTAATAAACACATTGTATCATTTCATTCTTGCAGTAAACCTAGGAGGTAGGTTTTATCCCCCAATAAATATGTGAGGAAACCGAGGCTCAGAGGTCCAAGGGCACAAAGCAAATAACCAGTGAAAAGGATTAGAAAACCCTGTAACATCTACTGCAAAGCCATGTTCTTTCCTTACACCACACTGCTTTCTTCCAACAATTTTTGCAAATCGCCCTCCCTGGAGAAGACTATAAAATACTGTAAGATTAAGAGATTTCTTTTATTAGAGTTTCATTTTTTATTAATTGAGAGCCAAATAACCTAGGGACCACTCAGAGACTTCACTTGAGAAACAGTGTTAAGTGTGAACAAAGCATAGCGAAGATGAATTTTTCATATGATTTTATAGTTTATAATTTCTACATTAATTCTGTGAATAATATTCGCAAACTAGTCTTAAAAATGGCAAAGATATTTTGTAAAGTTTTTAGAAATGAGTCTTGTGGAAGAATCTCAAAATTGTGTGAGTGATGCACTTCAGAGAAAAGTGCAGTTAGTATTTTCTTTAAAGTTTTGTACAATCTTTCTGTTGGTAAAGATTAACTTCAAGTGCAGATGGAAAATAATAGATTAACATTCTAATATTTTCTTTAAAATTGGCATTATAAGTGACCTTATCCACTACATGTTCAAAAATGGATATAAAGTTATTGTCTAGTTCATTTCCTGACCCTCAGCCCCCCAAAATAAAAGTCTGTTCCTGGTCTCTTCTGACCTCCTTGAAGAACAAACACATAATAAACAGTAATATATTTAACCAAATCACTCTGGAGTATATCTGACAGAAATCTGCTTGTATTAACATGCCTGAACTCTGACTTCTCCAAACTAAACTCACTACAAAACTAAAACATTTTTTGTGTGACTAACTGGAGACAAAAGGGAGGAAGAGGGAAGGTAAGTATCACAATGCACAGCCTGAAAGAACCATTAAACGTAAATAAACATGCCATTTCCACGAGTGATTGCAGAGCAGGGAAAAGAGAGCATTCCTTTGGAGCAGACTACTGACTAATAAAAGATCAAAGGTCTATACCTCACAACACTATAAATAAAAATGTATTTTTTCCTTGTGACCTTCTCTGTGAGGAATAAAGTGTGCACGGTAAATGTAATTACTTAGCAAAGCCACGGCCTCATTGAGCTCCCGCAGCTGATCATAAAACGTCTTCCTATTCTGCTTCATCAACTGCTGTACCAGGCAGCCTGCGCGCCTACCGATGACTGTGGCCATCTG
Organism: Myotis lucifugus; assembly: GCF_000147115.1. Taxonomy (NCBI): domain Eukaryota; kingdom Metazoa; phylum Chordata; class Mammalia; order Chiroptera; family Vespertilionidae; genus Myotis; species Myotis lucifugus. Next base: position 1,622,404 of record NW_005871237.1, on the reverse strand, counting down.
GCTTGTGTCAAAGCCAGCGCACAGGAAGAAAGGGAGTGATGTCACTCTGCAGGTCAGGCAAAGAACAAAGATGCATTCTACAATTAAAAGCTGAGGGCTTCAAATACCGGGGGCCCTCGAGCATGATATGACTGTGTGATTTAATGTTCCCACTCTGTTGCATTTATTTTTACCCAAATAGCCAGGGCTCCATCTAGTGGCAAATTAGTTTTGCCCAGTTTTCTTTAAAAGCAAACCCAGAAAGTGCTACATTAGCGCCAATAAAGTAGAGCAACAGAAATGATGGATAACTTTTACAAAGTGTAGTCTTTTTACACTGAAGATTACAAAAAGAGTGATTTTTTTCAATGTTCTGCATTTTCAAATCCTACAAGGTATGTATTTTATAGGATAGGATTTGATATAACCTTAATTATTTTAACGTTTTAACCCTAATTATAGCGAAAAAACAGCTAATTTTGCAAATTCATGCAAAGTGACATTACTTAAACACTATTCCAAAAATATGTAGTTGAGATGTAAAGTGAAAAACTGTTCTAAAGAATGGATGCTTGTGTCTGGATGCCTTGGTGAAATCAAACTGATAATCTTCCAAAGAACAAAAGAATCATAATTAAAATGGCTGTAACATGTGACACCAAGAGTAACTTGTCTCTACAACAGAAAAAGAAATCTTCTTATGCTGTAATAATTTAGCAAAATTAATTTTTCACTAATGTTTTTCACTTAATTTATGTTTACAGTAAATGAAATGAAACACTTTGGCAAACTATCTAAAATACAGAATGCATTTACATGAAAGATGGGTTATCATGATGGATGTGTGTAAGCGATGGGGTCAGATGGCCTCGGTTTGAATCCTAGTCCTGCCCCTAACTAGTTGTATTACCTTGGGCAAGTCACTTACCATCTCAATGATTCAAATGTGACAGTTTCCTCAACTCTAAAATTAGTTAATTGGTAAAAAAAAAACTTGAAACAACTCTTGGTACATAGTATAAGCTCAGCAAATGTTAGCTATTATTATTATTTAAGTGTATAAATATTAGCTATACTTTTAAATTACAGAATTAAAATTTTCTAATAGCCCATTTATACCCAAACCTATTTAGAATTAGCAGGCCATTCTCCAAAGACAGAATCCTATTTAGGCCAGAAAGCTAACTACTCTTTGATGGATTTCCACAATGAATTATCCTAATAAAAAAAAAAAAGGTAGGCTAGAGATATCCTAAAAATAACAGCTGATGAAACCCTTGGCATGTGGCAAGTACTATTCTAAGCACTTCACAGGATTATATCTTGTAATCCTCATGGCCTTATGAGATACCTATTATCATTTTTCCCATTTTTAGATGAAGAAACAGATACAGGGAGGTTAAGTAATTTGCCTAAAATCTTACAGCTAAGCTAATAAAGAGCAGGTCCCTTAGATAATTGGACTGAATGTGTTTTAATAGATTTGAACCCAGACCAGCTAGCTCCAGGGGTAGTGCTATTGACCACTACACAACTGCTGATTAAAAGCCTAAAGAAGTACCAACCCATTTTAGACAAACTGATTCTATGTGTACCTATCAGATAATGTGGCTGATAATAAACCTTAAGGATTCAATTAACTCAAGAAGATTATTTGAAGAATCTCTCCCTTGGCACTGAGAAAAAAGTAGGGAATTAATTAAAAAGTTTGAGACATACTCCAATTTCTAGATTTGATCTTTCTGTTTTCATGAGATGCAACTTCCCTTTCTCTTTCTCCTTTAAAATTTTTCTCCAGCCCTGACCGGTTTGGTTCAGTGGATAGAGCATCAGCCTGCGGTCTTAAGGGTCCCAGGTTCGATTCCGGCCAAGGGCATGTACCTTGGTTGCGGGCACATCCCCAGTAGGGAGTGTGCAAGTGGCAGCTGATCGATGTTTCTCTCTCATCGATGTTTCTAACTCTCTATCCCTCTCCCTTCCTCTCTGTAAAAAATCAATAAAATATAAAATAAATAAATAAATAAATAAATAAATAAATAAATAAAATTTTTCTCCAAACTCCCTGGATACACCTGTGATATATTCTAAAGACTCTACTTGAATATACCAAAGCTTCAATATGTTGATGGTATGGTACTTTTGAGGGCCAAGCTAACAGTCACCCCCAAACAATAAAATTCAAGTTTCAATTTGTTAGCTTTCTTCCCACTGCACTCCCTGAGCTGCCTGGGTGAGGTCCCCAGCCAGACACAATTCTCGTCCTAGAAGAAGCTCATGCTTCTGAGTGGGGACAATATTTGGCGAAAGAATGAGCATTAAACACCCTGTAGAAATCAGCACTGAGCAAGGGCCACCAAGAACGTCTCTAATTCTCAAGTCTATCCTCAACTTCCTCACTTTTGTATTGCCTTTGAATAACTGAATAGAATTCAGTGGTTCTCAACCTTCTGGCCCTTTAAATACAGTTCCTCATGTTGTGACCCAACCATAAAATTATTTTCGTTGCTACTTCATAACTGTAATGTTGCCACTGTTATGAATCGTGATGTAAATATCGGATATGCAGGATGGTCTTAGGTGACCCCTGTGAAAGGGTCGTTCGGCCGCCAAAGGGGTCGCGACCCACAGGTTGAGAACCGCTGGCATAGATGAAATAATTGAATAGATGAAAACCATTTATAGATAATCAACATGTTTTTGTCAGACACATAACTTATGCATCTTTCTAATTTCCTGTAATATCTAGCACATCATTTTGAAAATATCTGGTGTTAAAAAATACTGGTTGAACAATTCTAATGAGCAATATCACACTATGTGTTGAGAATAGAATCAGATTACACGATTGTCTATAATTCTCTGCTGAAAAGTTTTTCATGATTCCCCACTGCATATTGCAGGGTCTCCCAAACCATATTATGAGAAACAGGAAATACTCTTCCAAGCAAGTTAAGTAGTCAAACAACTGTGGAAATGCTACCCAATATAAAGGGTCTGAGAGGCTTTGCAGTGAATACACCTGCTTTGTCTCAGTTGGTGCCTCTCACATAGTTTTGACCATAGAAAACCCCTTTCTTTCCTATCACCATCCCGCAGAACACATTCTGGTAAATCCTTTGGATAAAGTCCAAATTCCTAAACAAAGCATCTAAAGTTCTAAATATTCAGCCTTTCTCTTGCCATAACCGCATCCCACTCCACACCATGCTAGTCCCATACCAATATACTCGTAATTTCACCCAAATAGGTCCACTGTTTCCTACTTCCACCTCCATGTCTTTTTTCATCCCACATCCTCACTCTTCCTGTCACCACTCCCACCTCCCACCTCTCCAATATGGTCCCCACTGAGGCACCAGGCATGCTGTTATATCTCCTATAACACCTTTCAGAGCACTGATTTGCTTATATCTCTGCCTCCCTCTTCTAGATTATAAATGTCTTAAGTGCAGGGACGGTGTCTTTTTTCATCTCAGTGCCTGGCACCATTCATTGAGTGGGAAAAGATGACTATGTAAATGACTGAGTCTATGGAATTGATGGTTTATACAGTGGTCGGCAAACTGCGACTCGTGAGCCACATGCGGCTCTTTGGCCCCTTGAGTGTGACCACGAAGTTTCAATCGCACTGTATGTGCGCGCCCACACGTGGTATTTTGTGGAAGAGTCACACTCAAGGGGCCGCAGTTTGCCGACCACTGGTTTAGGATCATCATTTCACACCTGTTCTCTCTGCCATCTCAACTGTTAATGGTTCTTAAAAGTAATAATTAGAATTAAAAACCAGCTGGTTCCTATGAAGGTAGGAGCTTGAAAATGCATTCTGACTTGAGACCCAAAGATAATTTAAATGTCCTATTTTGATCAAAATTTTTTCCTTCTTCTCCATCTCTTCTTCCCTCCCACCCCACCCCCGCCCCACCCCCGCCCGCCACCTCCCAGAAATCTGACATCCAAAAATTTGCTTAAAATTAGTTTGTTAGTTTTTGGTTTGGGTTTATTTTTATTCACTTTTACTTTTTTCCTTGCAATTGAATGATAAAATGCCAAAGAAAGATGGTATAAACAAGGAATCCAAAGAACACACAAAGTTGATAATTAGCTCCAGAATAAATGAGCTGACTGTGCTAGTAGATTTAAAGGGTCAAACCTAAAGGTCAAATCCCTTTCCAATAAATGACAAAGGAATGTCTACATCAGTGGTTTTTCACAGCTAGTAAAATGTCCCCCAAAAACTACAGGGGTCAAAAGAGAGTTGACATATAAGTTCTTTGGTTATGCGCAAAACCCATGGACACAGACAATAGAGCAGTGAAGGCCTGGGAAAGAGGAGAGGGGAGTGAGAAGGAGGGGTCAACAGGGGTAAAAGGATAACATCTGTAATATTTTCAACAATACAGATACATATTTTTAAAAAGTTGATAAATTTGAATTTTGTCAACGAAAGACAAAAACAAAAAGCCCCAAACTCTAATTTCATCATGATAGATAAAGAGCATTCTTTTGAATAGAATATATTTAGTTTTATGGGGAAAATTTTTCATTGTTGCTATTTTTCTCATTTCATTATTAAAGCAGAAACTTCATTGTGGTGTGCCAGCATTTGGGAACCACTATTCTGTCTACTATAAAGTTCCATAAAAACATTTTTGTTCTTATCAGCACAGTGCCTGGTACCAGTTATGCTCAACTTATGTTTGTTGAATGAACTAATCACTCATTTACTTGTTGAAATCAATAGGCCATTAGATAGAATTGGGCATCCTTTTTGTTAAGCAGAGATCTTCTTGTATTTGTTATAAGAAACAACAGGACCCTGGCTATTCAGAATCCTCAGCCAATTCTCCAAACCATTTTGAGATAATAGCTACATATTTTTAGAATAGTGTGTAACTAATGTCGCTTTACATGTATTTTGCAGAAATAGCTGCTTTTTCACTATGATTAATGAAATAATACATTTCTTCCTTAAGTAACATCCCCTCTTGATTATTTGTTAACTAGTGGCCCGGTGCACGAAATTCGTGCACATTAAAAGGGGATTAATTAGAGGAAATATTTTAATATTGCTATTTGCCCTTTCTCTATAATAGCAGTATCAGAGATGAAAGAAAATTAATAAAATGTATACGATAATCTTCCTCTTGTCAGAGTCTTGGGCGCACCACGGGATGCAGAGTCAAGTCCCCACCCACCCACATGCGCCTCAAAATCGCGCGAGATCCAGACCCGGTCGGCACTCCCCCATTGGGCTAGATCCAGACCCAGCTGGTCCCACCCTTGTCAAGCCCTGCTGGGCGGGGGGCGCAGCCTCAGGTCCCCTGGCCTGGCACCAGGCAGGGGGCGCGGCCTGAAGTCCCCCAGCCTGGCCGGGGTGGGGGGCATGCCTTGAGGTCCCTCGTCAAGCCCACTGGGTGGGGGACGCGGCCTGAGATACCCTGTCAAGCCCTGCTGGGGGGAGGCATGGCCTGAGGTCCCCTGTCAAGTCCCACTGGGAGGGGGGGTGCAGTCTCAGGTCCCCCGTCAAGCCCTGCTGGGTAGGGGGCACAGTCTGAGGTCCCCCAGCCCAGGGCAAGGGGAGCAGCCTGAGGTACCCCAGCCCAGCACTGGAGTGGGGGGGCACACCTCGAGGTCCCCTGTCAAGCACCACTGGGCATGAGACACAGCCTGAGGTCCCCTGTCAAGTCCCACCAGGTGGGGGGTGCAGACTGAGGTCCCCTGGCCTAGCGCCGGGGTGGGGGGGTGCACCTTGAGGTCCCCCGTCAAGCCCCACTGGGCAGCGGGTGTGGCCTGAGGTCCCCCGCCTGGCACTGGGGTGAGGGGCGTGGCCTGAGGTTCCTAGTCAAGCCCTGCCTGGTGGGGGGCACGGCCTGAGGTGCCCTGGCCTGGCGCCAGGGTTGGGGGTGCAGACTGAGGTCCCCTGTCAAGCCCCATGGAGGTGGGGGCAGGGGTACAGCCTCAGGTCCCTGCTGATTGCTCGTTAAGGCTTGTTATGGGAACTCAGCCTCCACTGTGGGTGCAGCCATCTTGTGTTACGGAAACCCCCGCCTCTGCTGTGGGCGCCACCATCTTTGTGGCAGAGTGACAGTCAATTTGCATATTCCCTCTTTATTATATAGGATAGTCCCCACAACACTCAATAGAACTGAAACTAAGTCTCTTAGAAGATATTTTATACTAGAGGCCCAGTACACAAGATTTGTGCACTGAGGGTAGGGGGTGCACTCAGCCCGGCCTATGACCTCTCACAGTCCGGGACCCCTCAGGAGTTGTCCACCTGCCAGCTTAGGGGGATGGGCCTAAGCCAGCAGTCAGACATCCCTCTCGCAGTCCAGGGCTCTCGCAGTTCACAGTCCGGGACCACTGCTCCTTACCACCCACCTGCAGTGGAGGCAAGAGAGGCTCCTGCCACCGCCACTGCGCTTGCCAGCCATGAGCCTGGCTTCTGGCTGAGCAGTGCTCCCCCTGTAGGAGCACACTGACCTGCACTGAGCACCTGCCCCCTGGTGGTCAGTGCACATCATAGAGACCGGTAGTTCCGCTGTTCAGTCGATTTGCATATTATGCTTTTATTATATAGGATGGTTGATTTTCCTTATTGAAAACATTCTTCGCCTGACTTTTCTATGATACTAAAAGGTATCACTATTTTTTGTCTTTTTTTTCTTTAAGAATATTTTATTGATTTTTCACAAAGA
>NW_005871237.1:1584868-1614517 GCF_000147115.1 Myotis lucifugus | reverse complement strand
AGTTCAATTCCAGGTCAGGGCACATCCCCAGTAGGGGCATGCAAGAGACAGCCAATCGATGTTTCTATCTCTTTCTCCCTTTCCCTTCCTCTCTCCCTCAAATCAATAAAAATATATATTGGCCAGCTGGTGTAGCTCAGTGGTTGAGCATCAACTTATGAACTGGGAGGTCATGGTTTAATTCCAGGTTGGGGCACATGCCCGGGTTGTGGGCTCAATCCTCAGTGACGGTGTGCAGGAGGCAGTCAATCAATGATTCTCTCTCATCATTGATGTTTCTATCTTTCTCTCCCTTTCCCTTCCTCTCTGAAATCAATAACAATATATTTAGAAAAAAATAAAAATATATATTTAAAAAATAAAAGATCTACTCTAACATTGAAACAAGCTCTAATGCTGTATCTTCTAATATCTACTGGGTAATAACAATATCGACTTACATTTGCACACTTATGTTCTAATATACAAGTCACTTAATATTGTTATTCAAATATTTTGCAAGTGTACATCTTACTATGATATTGCTAATGATAATCGATTTTGAGCACCTGCACTAGATGACTGTGTATGTGTGCATATATTATTTAATCCTCACATCAACCCTGAGCTAGGCATTCCTATATGTAGTAGTCTTAGTACTATTTGCCCAATATTTCTGGCTCTCCATTTTCCAGGAACATGGCAGGAATGTATTTCCCGGCCAACCCCCTGTGGTTGAGTGAGACCACGTCACTAGTTCTGAGCACTAAGTTGTGAACAGAAATGATAATGGCTGTCACTTCTGAGCCAGAGTACTTCAGTTGTTGATGTGAGACTCTCCAGGTCTTCCTTTCCTGCTCCAACAGTGGCCAGCAATGTTCTATAATTAGATGGTGGCTGCTCCATTAACCATGACCCCTGGAGCAAGGAGACATGGAGCAGAGTTCCCATCTAACAGATGATAAACATGCATTACAAGCAAGAAATAAATTTTCAGTGTTTTAAGCCATTGGGATTTGGGGATTGTGTGTCCCAGCAGAAACTAAGGTTCATAAAATAGCTTGCTTGAGGTCATGTGGCCAGTAGATGACAGAGCTGGAATTTGAACTAAAGTCTATTTTAATCTCTTCTACTTCATTATAAATTCCTCAAGGGCAGGAATTCGTGTCCCACATTGCTGTCCTTGTTTGGGAAAACAACAGGGTCTGAAATGATGAGAACTCCTTTGCCAAAGACAATGAGACCACCTTGAAGAGCCCAGAGTCTCTCACTAGTCATCCCTTCTATTCCTAAATATTTCAAAGAGATTTTTATTTTGGTCCGAAGATATTGCTCTCCTCTCATATTGAGACATCAAAGGCTAGGAGAGAATTACTTCGCCTGGATCAACTGGAGCTTACAAACTGGTCCAAGCCCTTCGAGAACTAAGATTTCACTCATCTGTAAAACTGACTGAGTAGCTCCTGGTCACAATAAAATGATTAAATACAAAGATCTCATTTCCTGAAGTGACTGAAAGCTCCCTGGAAACTAACCACATTCACTGCATCTTCTCTTATTGATCTAATAAGTCAGTGGGCAGATGCAGACCTTAGAAATAAATGCCTTGCTTTTAATCAATCTATAAATATTATTTTTTAAAAAACTATTCATTTGTCATGTTAGAAAAATGTGTATCCTTTCCAGTGGCCCAGAGATCATGAGCCTGGACCTAAGGAGATGGAACCGTAGTAATAGCTCACTTTTTTGATCTGTAAGTAAACAGTGTGTGTGTGTGTGTGTGTGTGTGTTTGTGTGTGTGTGTGTGTGTGTCTGTAAACTTTAAGAAACAAAAACTTGGCTGTGGTCTCAGAACAGAATGTAAACATTAGTAATTTCATAATTTAAAACAAAAAAATGTATATAGCTAATAATATATAAAGAAGGCCAAAAAGAAAAGCAGAAGAAATGGTAAAAGTATGAGAACCCTCATCATATAAAGTAACGAGTTTAGAGATACTAACTAGATTAGAAAATTCTAGTTGACCTTTAGAATCCATTCTTCCTTCTTTGTCTTAGGTATAGAAACTTCTGAAATTTTAGCTGAACATACAGCTACATTTCTCAGCCTCCCTTGCTGTGTTGTGAACATTATACTAAGTTTTGGCCAATGGAATATAAGTCAATATGATGTGTGATCTCTCAGGTCACCTCCTTTAAAGAGAATCACTTGCTTTAGATTCTTCCCCTGGGAAATGGCAGTACACTTTGACCATGAGATGAAAGCTACTTGATGAGGAAGGCAGATTTGACAGGTCATGAGGCAAAGCTATTCACCAATCCAACCTTGGGCTATCTTTGGCTATTATGGGGGAGACAAATAAACTTCCACTTATGTAAGTCACTCTACTTAAAATCTTTTTTTGTCACAACAGCTTGGCATGTAGCCTATCAAAAGTTGATGAACAAATACTATATTATTTAATGTTAGAAAAATAAACACATGGCAATTAAAAAACAACAGAACACTAAACAGTGGTAAACAGAACAGAGAAGAGAGATCAGACAAATCTTTATTTTTCATAACTGGATGTTACCTGAAATTGATGAGCTAAAAAGTAGTGCTATACCAAATGGGCTAAAATTAGGGAACTACCAGAAGAATGATTCTTAAAACATTCCTTCAGAAGAGTGAGACAGAGATGGGGAAGAGCGGAATTGGACACTGCTGCTTTTCATCTTAGGTTCCCCTGTACCAAGAACCTTGTGCAGGTTTATGATTAAAATGAAGCTTATGGCCCTGGATGGTGTGACTCCATTGGTTGGGCATCGTTCCGTGCACCAAAGGTGGCTGGTTCAATCCCTGGTCAAGGCACATGCCTGGGTTGCGGGCTTGATCCCTAGTGTGCAGGAGGCAGCTGACGGATGTTCTGCTTTCAAATCGTTCTTTCTCTTTCTTTTTCCTTCTCCCTCCTCTCTCTCTAACACACAATATTAAAAAAAAATAGAGCTTTTACATGCAAAAAAGTTGCAGTGTCACAACAGACTGTGTTTCATCTTAATAAACACTAATGCAGGCTGACTAAATTCTATGCTTTGAACTATAAACTACAGTACCTATAGCACTAAAATACTACTTTTAATGAGTTTCATATAAGCCCTAAAAATACATATCCTTATATAATGTTTTAAATATTTTAAATTATAACTTTGTGAATCCCTGGAAGGGTAGCTCAGTTTGTCAGAGCACCGTCCAATATGCCAAGGTTGTGGGTTCGATCTCTGGTCAGGGCACATACAAGAATCAACCAATGAATGCATAAATAAGTGGATTTGTTCATCAATGTTTTCTCTCTCTCTCGCTCCCTCCCTAAAATCAATAAAATTGTTTAGCCCTAGCCAGTTTGGCTCAGTGGACAGAGCACTGGCCTGCAGACTGAAGGGTCCTGGGTTCAATTCCATTCAAGGGCACGTACCTCAGTAGCAGGTTCCCAGGCCTTGGGGTGCATGCAGGAGACAACCAATCGATGTGTCTCTCTCACATCAATGTTTCTCTCTGTCTCTCCCTCTCCCTCCCACTCTCTCTAAAAATCAACGGAAAGATATCCTCGGGTGAGGATTAAGAAAAATAAATAAATGATGATAATAATAATTTTTTTAAAAAAAGAACTTTGCCACCATTCTAGGAATAGAAAAATTTTAGCACTGAAATAGCAAATAAATATTTGCTCTTGTATCAGAATTTTAGCACCCTTCCCTTCCAAGTTCAGTACTTTCTGTTACAGAAGTGAGAAAATTATGCAATAAAATTCTCATGATGGTATGCACTGTGTCTTGTACCTGATATAACAGATAAAGGAGATGTTTTATGAAAATGGACTCCTTCTAATCTACTGAAAGGTAAATCTTAACGGCTTCTCTCAGCTATCCTTTGATACCATATTGAACTTCGGAGGGAGGAAAACCCCTGAATAAGATCATAATGTGAAAGAAAATAAAATATTTAGCAAAATATTCTTTTGACTTTGTCCTACTGTGGTGTTCTCTGCTAATGTTAGGTGATTAAATCGTGTTTTAAAAAGAAATGGGAGTGTTTGCATATGATAAAGAGTTTGAAGTATTCTACGTGTACCTCAAACTCTTTATCATATCCAAATACTCCCATCCACCCAGCCACTAAACCTCAAACCTGGGAGTCTCCTTTAATCATTTTCTATTTTAACCACTAAGTGCTGTCCATTTTATTTCCAAGATATTGTTCTAGCATATCCTTTTCCTTTCTCATCTAGAATACAGTGCTGGGCTCTTACTGGTTTTCCTGCCTGCCCTGACTCCCCTCATGCCACCCTCCACACTGCTGCAGGAGCACTGTGGACCAGCTCTACCACCTCAGAGCCCTGCTTCCTGTGCTCCCACTGTGCACTAGCAACTACGGGAGAAAATGCAGCCTGTCTATTTTGGCAGCAAGGCCTATCAGGTTTGCTTCTTTTCCTACTTGTATAAATAACATCAGTCCCCAACACACCCTGGTATGTTCCATGAACTCTCTTGTTCTTTACTTTATCTCTAGTACCTCACACAGTGTCTGACCCTTAGTAGGCACTCAATAAGTACTTGCTGACTAAATAAATATTTTCTTCTGATAATAGCCAACTACCTATCATTTCCAACACACCTTTTTTACCTTCACCATACCTCACCATATATTCCATATTTTATAAACTCCTCCATCTTAACCTTCAAGACCCAGTTTAAATATCATCTCCTATGGAAAACTTCTTTACAGCTATCCCCCTCACCTTTCTCCATGTCCCTTCCATTAGAAAATGAGTCCGTTCTTCCTCTATACTATTCCTGCTTCGGTACTTCTCTTTCCATGTCCATTATTACATGGTAGGGTTTTAGGGTGTACATGCCTCTTATAAACTCCTTGAGAGTAGGCAGTGACATTCACCTCTGTAAAATAAAGGATCAACAAATGTTTTCACAGAACTGAACTCAAATGTCACTCCCTCTGTGTCCCCCAACTCTGTGCTTAAAGTCCACACCCTAGAACTAGAGTCCTGTAGTGTATCTAGGCATGTGCTATACAGGAAAGAGTCAGACCTGGGTTCAAATTCTGACTCCAGCTGATAAATCTTGAGCTAATTAGTTACTTTCTCTGATTATCAGTTTCCTTATCTGCATAATATAGTTCATAACACTTCATTAAGTTTTGGAAGGAGTAAATGAGATATTTTTTAAAGTAACTAGTAGACTGTTCAGTGAATTTTACTTCCCTTATTGAGAAGGAAAAGCAAGAGGAAGTCTGAGATATCATGTAGAGGTAGAGATAGAGAATGAGAGAGAGAGGGACTGTATGTATGTGTGCATGTGTTGGAGGGTTTAGAGAGAAGGACTGTATGTATGTGTGCATGTGTTGGAGGGTTTAGAGAGAAGGACTGTATGTATGTGTCCATGTCTTGGAGGGTTTAGGGAGAGGGACTGTATGTATGTGTGCATGTGTTGGAGGGTTTAGAGAGAGGGACTGTATGTATGTGTGCATGTGTTGGAGGGTTTAGAGAGAGGGACTGTATGTATGTGTGCATGTGTTGGAGGGTTTAGAGAGAGGGACTGTATGTATGTGTGCATGTGTTGGAGGGTTTAGTTTAGTTTAGTTTTGAAAAAGGTAAGAATGAGGTGATTGTCTAACACAGCGATTTTCAATCAGTGTGCGTGGCAGGCACACTGATGTGCAATAAGAATTTTTAAAACGTGCAGTACCTGATATGCAATTTAGTCAGGGGCACTGACCTCTTTTCCCTTAGATGGTCAAATAAAAACATGACAACATCATGGTTCAATTCCCAGTCAGGGCATATGCCTGGGTTGCAGCTCAGTCCCTAAAACTGGTGAAGTAAAGGTTTAAAGGTAGGTATAGTAATCACATATGCAGGTTTAAAGGTAGGTATAGTAATCACATTGTCAAATAAAAACATGACAACACAACAATAGCCATCAGTGTGAATGAATCAAAATTATACCTATTGTTTGTCAGATCAGCAAAAAAATATATTTTTTTGGTTGCAGAATTTTAGTAAGTAGTTTATGTGTGCCATGGAATAAAAAAGGCTGAAAATCACTGTTCTAACAGAATAAAAGTAAGATCAATTTAAGATTAACATTTCCATTTCAGCAATTATATTTTAGTGACTAAAAAAAATCATTATCTTTGACCAAAATAAGAAAAATTTCAAGTTTTGCAACCAACTGTTTCAGTTAATCATAGAGAGTTAGCTAACTTTATGTATGAATGAAGCAAATGCACGAATAAAACAGAAATGTGACAAAGTAAACTTTTGGTCAACTCTAATTCAAACATCTCAAAAGGAGTTATAAAATGTTGTTGCAATTTAACTAAAACTGCCCATATCACTCATTCAAAAGTAAAACTGTTCCAGAACTTATAACTAATTTTGCATCATGACCTTTAGAATTATCTACAGCATTGTAGGTATTGAATTCCCAGTAGTAACCTTGTGACTGACACCAATTTGTCATCTGAATGTCAGTAAATTCCATTGCTCCTTGGTTCTTCTTCCATGTAGAATGATAGCAACTTTTTTCATTCCATAATTACAGTAGTATTTACATTCAGGTTATTCTAAAAGCATTTTCTAGCCTCCTAATTATGTTTTTTAAAATTCATTCCTCTTATCAATTAAATGTTGTTTTGCAAGGGAAGGTTAACATGTGATATAACAGCCTGTAATTCCCTCAGATACCAGGAGAGCTCAGGAAATGTGCAAGGGTACATTCTTCCCCACCCACAAAAACAAACAAACAGAAAAAACCATGACACTCTGAGACAGGCTCTAGCCAAATAACATTTGAATCAAAGTATCCCTAAGACTGCCCAGCCGGTGTGGCTCTCTGGTTGAGCACTGACCTATGAATCAGGAGATCAGGGTTCAATTCCCACCAGGGTTGCAGGCTCAATCCCCAGTAGGGGGCATGCAGGAGGCAGGTGATCAATGATTCTCTCTCATCATTGATGTTTCTATTTTTCTCTTCCTCTCCCTTCCTCTCTGAAATTAATTAAAAAAAACTTTTTTTAAAATATCCCTAAGACTGCCAAGCCAGCGTGACTCAGTGGTTGAGCATTGACAGGGGTGGGCAAACTTTTTGACTCGAGGGCCACAATGGGTTCTTAAACTGGACCGGAGGGCCGGAACAAAAGCATGGATGGAGTGTTTGTGTGAACTAATATAAATTCAAAGTAAACATCATTACATAAAAGGGTACGGTCTTTTTTTTTTTTAGTTTCATTCATTTCAAACGGGCCGGATCCGGCCCGCGGGCCGTAGTTTGCCCACAGCTGAGCATTGACCTATGAACCAGAACATCATGGTTCAATTCCCAGTCAGGGCATATGCCTGAGTTGCAGCTCAGTCCCCAAAACTGGTGAAGTAAAGGTTTAAAGGTAGGTATAGTAATCACATATGCAGTAGGTGTTATTATATAATTACTAGTGGCCCGGTGCATGAAATTCATGCATGGGAGGGGGTCCCTCAGCCCAGCCTGCACCCTCTCCAATCCGGGACCCCTCAGGGGATGTCCAACTGCCTCTCACAATGCAGGACCGCTGGCTCCTAACCTCTCACTTGCCTGCCTGCCTGACCACTCCTAACCCCTCTGCCTGCCTGCCTGATTGCTCCTAACCACCTCTGCCAGCCTGACCACTCCTAACCCCTCTGCCTGCCTGCCTGATCACCCCTAACTGCCTCTGCCTGCCTGATCACCCCTAACCACCTCTGCCTGCCTAATCACTCCTAACTGCTCCCCTACCGGCCTGATCGCCCCTAACTGCTCCCCTGATGGCCTGATCGCCCCTAACTGCCTCTGCTTCGCCTCACACCCGGGACCCAGGATTCCCTCCTCCATGCTGTCACAGGCTTCCGGGACATGGGCTTCCCTCCCTCTGGCCAGCTGCAGGCATCCAGGACCCAGGCCGGCTTTGCCCAGGCCAGCAGCAGCTGCAGGGGACCATGGGCGAGTGGCTTTGCCCAGACTACAGCCGCAGGTACCCGGGACCGCGGGCCGCAGGCACAGGCACAGCTGCTGGTGCCTGGGACCGTGGGCCGGGCGACTTGTCCCTCTCCCGGGCAGCAGCCCCAGTCACTGGTGTCCGAAACTATGGGGCGTGTGGCTTGTCCCTCTCCCAGGCAGCAGCCCCAGTCACTGGTGTCCGAAACTATGGGGCGTGCGGCTTGTCCCTCTCCCAGGCCGCAGGCACAAGCGCAGCCGCTGGCGCCCAGGACTGTGGGGACCGTGGGGTGTGCGGCTTGTCCCTCTCCTGGGCCGGGCCGCAGGCGCAGGTGCAGGCATAGCCGCTGGCGCCCAGGACCATGGGGTGTGCGGCCTGTCCCTCTCCCAGGCTGCAGGCACAGGCGCAGCCGCTGGCACCCAGGACTGCAGGGCGGGCGGCTTATCCCTCTCCTGGGCTGCAGCCTGGCTGGTCCCCATTCCTCTCTCGTGAGCTCATTTGTGCCTGGCTGGTTCCCATTCCTCTCTCCCCAGTGTTGAGTGTCTGAACGGTTATGGTGTGAGTGCATGACAACCATTTGCATATTAGCTCTTTATTATATAGGATAAGAAAAATATTTTAAAATCCTTAAAAGAGAGAATATATGATATAAAAATAACAATTCGACAATAATCATATGGATCTTTAGTTAACAAAGGCAGTGGGAAAACATAAAAGAATCCAAAATCCCCTCCTGCAGAGAAGAGTCTTTACGCTATTGCATCTTGCTTATTTATTTAATTTTAATTTTTTTTAATTTATTTTATTTTTTTCAAATTTATTTATTTTAATTCTCACCTGAGGATATACTTTTTATTGATTCTAGAGAGAGTGGTAGAAAGAGGGAGAGAAAGAGAAACATTGATCGGTTGCCTCCTGCACACACCCCAACCAGGAATCAAACCCACAACCTGGGTATGTGCTCTGACCTGGAATCAAACCCGCGACCCTTCAATGCACAGAACGGTGCTCTAACCACTGAGAAACACTTGCTAGGGCATTTTTATTTTCTTTTTTTAATATATATTTTTATTGATTTCAGAGAAGAAGGTAGAGGGAGAGGGAGAGAGAAAGAAACATCAATGATGAGAGAGAATCATTGACCAGCTGCCTCCTGCATGCCCCCCACTGGGGATTGAGCTGCAACCTGGGCATGTGCCCTTGACTGGAATCAAATCTGAGACCCTTCAGTCAGCAGGCTGATGCTCTATCCACTGAACCAACCCAGCCAGGGCTCAATTTATTTTTAAAATTTAATAATTAAAAATCTTCAGATTCAGTGGTAATTTTAAACACTTTTTCAAGACCACGAACCTAAAATATGACATCAACCCTTCCAATCCCTGTGAAAGAAAAAAGCAAATAAAACAGAAACCATATGGCCAAAGACTGAAAACCAAGGGGTAAAGATCATAAAAGGAGGATAAAACAACAGGATAAGAATATTATCAAATATATCCATGATAACATAAAATGTAAATTATCTAAATGCAACCTACTCTAAAAATCACTCTCACAGGGTTACAAAACAAAGAACTAGTACAGAGGGATCAAAAAAAAGAAGTGGAGAGAAAAAGAGAGACTGCACACATGCATTCACACATGCACACACACCTGTGCACACACACGCACAGGTAGCAATACAAAATAAATAAATAACTTTTAAAAGAAAACTCACTCATGTTCTCCCTCAATGAGATTCCTACCAGTTTTTTATTGGAAGGGTGACTAGAATATAAAAATACAGAAAAATCTGCATCAGCACTAGAAATCCACTCTGAAAAATGTCCATAGATAAAGTGCAGAGAGGATGTATTGAAACAAGAGCCAAATCCCAACTTATCTCATGTGTGAACACTCATGTGTTCTTGCACATTAGTGAAAGAGAATCTAGCAGATTCCCACTAGGATTCTAATTAGAAGCAGCCAAGGCCAGACAGCAGGTAAGTCACACGTATGGGGAGCTTTGTAACTAACACAGGGTATAATGGGGCCCAACAGGTAACTCTGGCAAGCATTTCTGACACAGGAAGCCACACCTCCAGGGGTTGTGAGGCAATATTCATGCCTCGTGTACCAAAGATTCGGGGAGCGCTGCCATGGCTGACTTTTCAAAAATAGGCAAACCTGGGAAATACTAGGGGCCCTCCCCTAGAAATACTAGATTTCACTGGGATCTGAGCAAAGAAACTTCAACCCTAAGGCAACAAACACTTCGTGAAATAGCCACCTTCAGTTCTGATGCTGCTTCCCTCCTCTCTACCCTGAGGCCACTGGAATCTGAAAGTTAAACTCATACTGTTGTTATTAACCTAGTTATTAATAACAGGAAAGGAGCAAAGGGGGAGGCCAAAAATGTAGGCATGTCATTTGGACAGCTTTGCCAGAAAGCTGCAGCGTTACACGCCCCAGGGAGCCACTGGTCCCTTTACTGCAGATACTGGGAAGGGTCTGGACAGGGAGGGGGATGGATGCAAGTGCAGTAAGTCTGGGTGACGCAGGGAGGGTACTTTGTCAGTCACACCTGGGAACAGGTCATTGGCCAGAATGGACATGGCCACTGCAAGGGTGAGAAATATGGGATATTTAATCCCCTAAACAAAGAGACTTGCTCTCTGGGTCCTCTGGGCACACTTGGCTCATGACTCACGCTTGGCTTCCGGGCATTCTCCCATGTGGCCCATGGCTAGGTGGACCCCCACACACAATGGACTAATGGGCTGTTAACTAGCCTGATGCTGAAGTGGACCCAGTTGCAACATGGACAGGAAACTCTGGACACTGGCTTTGCTTTTAGCTCTACTGGAACCCCAGCTACACTTCTTCTATGACTGGAATGGGACTTTGGAGACACATGGATGTAATTCTACACAAATAAAAATCACTCACCCCCTCCTGTGAGACTCAGAAAATTCTTTTTCTCAAGATATCATAAGGACCCCACCTCCCCCAGCAGCCAGTGGGGAAGGTGACATCCCAATTTCTCTAATAATAAAACCACAGTAAACCTAAACTTTTCTCTTCTGCCCTTTATCACCCTGAAAAATTAAGAAGAACACACACCACACAGAAGGCCTCTCATTCCCCAAACCGGGCAAACCTCTGCTGCATCATCTCCTACTCTATTTAACAAAAAGATGCTGGGGATGAAGTGAGAAACAAGATGCCATGGTCCCTGCCACCATGAATCATACATACAGTATTAGTGAGAAAGGTATTATTAACAAGGGCAATAAAGATCACAGAGACACAAAGAAGGAATAAACATCTTATATAACAGGAGTAGTCTAGTTTGGGAAGCATACGAACATGTGACTGGAGGTTGTATTTAACATTTAAACTAAGACTGAAGTAAAAATCTGTGTTGCCCAGATTAAGAATAAAAAATAAAGTATTCCAGACCAAGAAAAAGACCGGCAGTGGCCCTGAGATTAGAGTGAGTATAGCCCACTGGAGGTTATGAAAGAAGAGCAGTGTGGCTGGACAGCCTGAGGAGTGGGGGGTGGGGGGGGGGAGGGGAGGCTAACAAGGTAGGCAGAAGCAAATCTTGGAACATATACAGGGTGGGGCAAAAGTAGGTTTACAGTTGTGAGTATGCAAAACACAATTTATTCTTGTATTATTATTCATTAATTATTGTATTATTTTTCCATACAAATAACTGTAAACCTACTTTTGCCTCATTCTGTATATGAATTTGAAACTTCATCCTAAAGAGAAAGGGAAATAACCTAAGCAGAGTAACATGATCAGATATGCAAATTAAAAAGATTACCATAACTGAAAGGTAGGAAATGGATGGGGGTGGCATAAAAAGAGGTAGTGATACTAATTAGGAAGCTGCTGCAGAAAGCTAGGCAAAAGGTTGATACAAGGCACAAGGTAGGAAAAAATTTAGGAGGACTCTAATTGTGGCTCAAGCAACTGCACAAATGGTAATACCATTTACTATGCTAGGGAACAAGGTGGGAGACTTTAGCTTGGGCCGAAAAAAAGTTCAATTTTTGATATGTTGAAGGTACCTAAGATTCAGCCATCCAAATGGAGATGATATAGGGGCAAGTGTGTATAGAGGACTGTGCCTTAGGAAACAAAACTGGGTTTCTGGGTAGATTTAGGGTGGTTAATTTTATACAGACATAACTGAAGCTATGGAGTAAATAAGATTACTTAATAAAATGTGTAAAATGAATCAAGAAAATGTCAGAGTCCTAAGGAACTTCAGCAGTTAGAGGTGACCTGGAGAAGAAAGAACTAGCATATAGGAACTAGTAAGGAGCAATGGCCAGAGAAGGGAGAGGTCCAGGAAAATCTTGCCCCAGAATGACAGTGCCGATGATAACTGGGATGATGATGATGATGTTACTGGCTAATATAATCACATATTATCTCACTTAATAATTACAACAACAACCTATGCAGTAGAAACAATACTATCTACAAGTGAAGAAATTGGAGCACTGATAATTTAATTAATTTGTCTAAGATCACAAATCTAACAAAACTGTTAGAAACCAGGAGAGAAAACTATTTCTAGGAGTGAGTAGTCAATGTACTAAATGCTCTGAAGTCAGAAAGATAGGGACCAAATTGAGTCCTTTGGATTTAATGATATTGACACCATTAGTGGCTCCAATCAGAGCAGTTTCAGTGGAATAGTGTGGATGGTTCTTGTTTGTAGACCTTATCCATCAGCAATCTATCAATTTTGCCATCAGCACTCTAATCCAAACCATTATCAACTCTTACCAGAACCACTGAACTAGCCCTAAGTGGATTGTAGGGGGTATTTGAAGCCCTACAATCTATTATCTCCAAACAGCAGCCACAGTGATTATTTTTTTAAAATCTTGAAAGCAGTTTTATTTTTTATTTTTTAATTCTTTACTGTTTAAAGTATTACATATGTCTCCTTTCCCTCCCCCCAGCCACTCCCACCCCCAACACAGGCCCTCACCCCCTTAATGTCTGTGTCCATCGGTTATGCTTATATGCATGCATACAAGTCCTTTGGTTGATCAGAGTGATTATTTAAAAATGCAAATTAAATCTTGACACTGCCTGCCTAAATCCTCTAGTAGCTTCCTTCCATCACAGAGCGTAATATCCCACTCCTCATACTGGTCTAAAACCCCATATGATCTGACCCTCCCTTTACCCTCAATTCTAACCATTTTCCCTCTTGCTCCTACCACAAAATGTTTTTCTCACTCTTTCCAAACTGAATGAAAGTCCCTCATCCCTCTGGTTCATACTGCATCCCCAGGGATTAGATAAATTAGTGCCTGACAAGTTACACAAGCTAAATACATATTTTTGGATGGATGACAGATAAAGAGAGCCAGCAAGGATGTAAAAGTATTTGTAAAATAACTTGGTTACAGAGGATGGCAAGTTGAATAGGCTTTTTGTTTTATTTTTTAAGTTGAGAGAAAACTGAGTATGTTTAAATAAGGGATAATGGGAGATTAACCAAAAGCGTGGGAAAACTTGAAGACATCAAAAAGTCACAGAATGTATAAAAAATTCATCTTTTAGGAAATTTATCCATTTAGGAAAAAATTAAGGCCATACAAGGAAGTTATGGTACAAAGAGATTTTATCTCTGTATACCAAAGTTTTTTGTTCGATAATTTGAGAGGTTGGGGAAAATCAGTAGTTTCCAACCACTATCAAGAACTTTTTATTGCCGCAGCTGGTTTGGCTCAGTGGATGGAGCGTCGGCCTGCGGACTGAAGGGTCCCGGGTTCGATTCTGGTCAGGGGCGTGTACCTGGGTTGCGGGCACATCCCCAGTGGGAGATGTGCAGGAGGCAGCTGATCGGTGTTTCTCTCTCATCGATGTTTCTAGCTCTCTATCTCTCTCCCTTCCTCTCTGTAAAAAATCAATAAAATATATTAAAAAAAAAAAGAACTTTTTATTTTTGTCCCTTATGATCTCCTTTGGTTATTTCACACTGAAAGGGAGTTCTAATTAGCAATTACATATTCTACTTAATAAAATAATTATACTAAGCAAATGCATCTTAGTTGGGAAATCCAAGGCTCAAAAAGATTAAATAATTCTTTTAAGTTCACACAAATATATTTTTAAAAGAGGATGTCATTTTCTTAATATGAAGAAACTGGTCCAAATTATCACAGGAAATTAATGGAAACAATTCCAAACTATGGACCAAAAGTAAAAAGCTAAAAGGTTTTTAAAGGATAATGAAGAGGCATTGTTTCTCTTTCTAATCTATAATAATAAAAGCATAATATGCTAATTAGACCAGACATCCTTCCTTCCAGACAAAGCCACAGCAGTTAGGGCCGAGGCAGAGGCAGCAGAAGCCCCGCCGCAGCAGCAGCAGGCCGGAGCCAGGGCCAAGGCCCTTGCATGAATTTCGTGCACTGGGCCTCCAGTCTACAATAATAAAAGAGTAATATGCTAATTAAACCAGATGTCCTTCCTCTGGACAAAGCCGCAGTGGGCAGGAGCCAAGGCAGAGGCAGCAGAGGCCCCCAACCAAGCAGTGGCGGGCGGGGGCCAGGGCCAGGGCCAAGGCCCTTGCATGAATTTTGTGCATCGGGCCTCTAGTCTATATATATAAAAGCCTAAGTGACCGTTTGACCATTTGACAGGTCGACAGGTTGCTATGACATGCACTGACCACTAGGGGGCAGACACAGGAGCTGCCCCTGGTGGTCAGTGCGCTCCCACAGCAGGAGCACTACTCAGCTGACCAACAGGCACCAGATGCAGGTCTCACGGCTGGCCGCCGCAGCCCAGAGACCGCAGCAGAGCAGCAGCGAGCCTACCAAGTGGCAGCAGCAGGCACCACAGGGCTGGAGTGAGCAGGAGCAGCAGGCAGGAGCGGCAGGCAGTGTTGGACTGCCAGTTTCAGCCCTATCCCCACTGGCCACGCCGAGGGACCCCACCGGTGCACGAATCCGTCATGCACCAGGCCTCTAGTTATAAATAAAAAACAATAATAAATCCCAGAGAACTGGGGCGAAAAACTTGTATAAGAAAGTCATAGTCTGCCCTAACCGGTTTGGCTCAGTGGATAGAGCGTCGGCCTGCAGACTGAAGGGTCCCAGGTTCGATTCCAGTCAAGGGCATGTACCTTGGTTGCGGGCACATCCCCAGTAGGGAGTGTGCAGGAGGCAGCTGATCGATGTTTCTAGCTCTCTATCCCTCTCCCTTCCTCTCTGTAAAAAATCAATAAAATATATTTTTTTAAAAAATTCATAGTCTAACCATCAAGCAAATTAAACTGTGGCATGACATTAAGCAATTGGTGTTATACAGGAGAACTAATTTGAACATCACACTAGGGTCATTCCTTTTGAATGTGACAGAAACATTTAATATCTTCAAAAGTTAAAGGGAGAAAATATAATTAAAAGAAAAGGCTGCATAGGAGTTAGAACAGTGTTATGATTAAGAGCATGGAATCTGGAGCCAGACTGCTTACATTCAAATAATAGTTACACAAATTACTGAATGACTGTACATCACGCCCTAAACTTAATATATGCGTTATCAGGATACTACTGTACCTTCTTCATAAAGTTGCCATGAGCATTAAATAATATATGTAAATAATAAAAACTTAGACTAGTGCCTGGCTCATAGTAAGATCTGTTTGGGAATATAGGCTATTATTATTACCACTATCATTATTGTTATTATTTAATATATGGATGTTGACACTTAAAAGTAATGGGAGAAAACACAAATATTTGACTCCGTAGGAAAACACAAGAATCCTAATGGATAAACGTGCAAAGAGCAGAAATACATTAAAAGTAGAAAAACACGTAGATACTTTTAAACTGCTAATCTTTTAAAAATGAGTTACATACACCAGTATGGATAACACGAACATAATGTCACGGGGGCGGGGGGGTACCATTTATATAGAGTTCCATAACATGCAAAACTAAACAATAAAGTATGTAGAGACATATCAATGATAAAACTGTAAGGAAAGCAAGAGTTTATCAGTTGTCATTTATTTTAAGTGATAATCACAAATGTGTGACTATGGGTACCTGAGAGCAGAGGAAACATGTGGCCGGTCAAGGTCGCACAGGCAGCTTCAATATGCCATTTGTGCTGGGTGGGGGTTCCCAGATTTTAAAAATTATTATTTATGTAGATACTACATATTCTTTTTGTTTGTGTAAAATGTTTTATAATAAAGAGGCAAAAACTTACTGAGACAATTTAAAGACAAGAGAAGATACTTTAAAAAAAAAAAAAAGAAGATACTGTTTTTTAACCTATCAAATAAGTAAAGTTTTTTTCTTTAAAAATCAATGGGGAAAATCTTCTTCTTGAATGATAAAACCAAATTAACTAGTTTTAAGAGTCAAATATATTTCTAGGATGGTCAAAGGCAAAGTCTATGGCAGTGTACCCTATTAAAAAAGGACTTTTCCCAAATGATGTATCATCAAGCCTAAATAAGCAATTCTTTGCTGTACATTTAGAGCAACTGACATAATATCTAGTAATGCCATTAATTCTGATGGGATATTTAATATGATGTTTCTAATACACTGTAATCTATATTCTAAATCTTTAAACGGGTTATGTAACTTTGCTTATGGATCAAATTACTGGGCACACTAGCCTACAAAGTTCAAACGTAAGATCTTAGTCACAGAACATTTATATTTAATTCCACAAAACAGACAACCCAAACCCAACATAACAAGACATAATCTTGTATAATTTATTAATCATGTATCCATTAAAAATTATGAAAGCTATTTGAAGACTTTTAGACAACCTGTAGATTACAGAATCTTAAAGCAAAACCAACAAGGAGCTTACGTGGCCTTAGGCAAGAACAAGACTAGGAAAACCCAGTCTTCCAATGTTCTTTTCATCAAACTAGACTGACTCCCTGGCAACATGAACATATATATACACAAGGATGCAAATATGCTCATGAGTGTGCAATTTTTAAAAAGGCTCAGAACATAGGTAAACATCCTCTGCCTTCAACCTATCCACTTCCTGGCCCCCAAAGGTGGTCTGACTAGAAGGCATACTCACACACCAAGAAATCAGGAACAGGATTACAATGCATGCACTTTTTATTTTTCATTCTCAATTACTGTGGGACCAGAACTCCAAGGCCAACTGTGGCCCCTCACCCATTATCCTGTCTAACTAATCTCTTAGACCAGTGGTCAGCAAACTGCGGCTGGCAAGCCACATGCGGCTCTTTGGCCCCTTGAGTGTGGCTCTTCCACAAAATACCGGCTCTTCCACAAAATACCGACTTCTGCGCATGGGCCACGAAGTTTCAATCGCACTGTACGTGCGCGCCCGCACGTGGTATTTTGTGGAAGAGCCACACTCAAGGGGCCAAAGAGCTGCATGTGGCTTGCGAGCCGCGGTTTGCCGACCACGGTCTTAGACTGTGTATAGGGAGATATGGCCAACCCTTTCTTACTTACACACCACTAATCTAAAATAAAATAAGTATCCATCTGCCCTGGCCAGGTAGCTCAGGTGGTTGGAGCATTGTCCCGTACACCAAAAGGTTGTACCTAGATTGTGGGTTTGATCCCCAGCCAGGGCACAAAGGGGAAGCAACCAATGGATGTTTCCCTCACACATTGAAGTTTCTCTCTCTCTCACACACTGAAGTTCCCCCCCCCCCAAAAATCAATTTAAAAAACCACATATCCTTGTGTGAGGATTAAAAAATAAATAAATAAATAAGTATCCATCTATAGTAGTCACTGTAGACCTCTCCCAACCCCAACCACGCCCAGATTGTTTAACATACTTCCAAAAGGACTGATTGAGGTATTTTTGTGTGTTCGTTTTTTGTTTACTTGCGGGGGTTTCGGTGTTTTGTCTTGTTTTGTTTTGTTTTTTGGCCTTTAAATAAAATAGCTGACTCAAGAAACCATAAAGATTCATTGTGTAACCTATATAATAAAGAGTCAGGGTCGTAACGACCGAAGGCTCGACCAGACCAGAAGTCTGGCCGCTTAGGGCGCCCCAACCCAGCACTGACTGCCTAGGAGGCTGAGGATCAGGCCCAGAGAGAGGCCTGCAGAGAGAGAGGCAGGGTCTGATCCGTAGCCTCTGTGGCAGCCGTTGATCAGAACTTGCCTCTCTTTCTCTCCTGGCCTGGCCAACAGCCATGCCTCCATTTCTCTCCAGGCCTCCACAGCCCCGCCTTTCTGATCAAGCCCTGTTTTGATAGGCCCAGAGACACTGACTGGCATAGAAACTGTCCAATCAGAACCAAATCTGGGTGAATGTAAGGAGCCAATGGCTGCCTAAGAGGTAGAGCTTTTGACACTGACTGGCATAGAAACTGACCAATCAGAACCAAATTGGCCGGCAGAGGAGGGCAGTTGGGGGCAAGATCAGGCCTGCAGGGGAGGGCAGTTGGGGGCAACGAGGCTGGCAGGGAAGGGCAGTTGGGGGTGAGTTCAGGACGTCAGGGGAGGGCAGTTAGGGGTGATCAGGCAGGCAGAGGCAGTTGGGGGTGAGATCAGGCCGGCAGGGGAGAGCAGTTGGGGGCTCAATTGGGCCAGCAGGGGAGGGCAGTTAGAGGCAATCAGGCAGGCAGAGAGGTTAGGGGCGATCAGGCAGGGAGGCAGAGGCAGTTAGGGGCGAGATCAGGACGGCAGGGGAGGGCAGTTAGGGGTGATCAGGCAGGCAGAGAGGTTAGGGGCGATCAGGCAGGCAGGCAGAGGCAGTTAGGGGTGATCAGGCAGGCAGGCAGAGAGGTTAGGGACAATCATGCAGGCAGGCAGAGGGGTTAGGGACAATCAGGCAGGCAGGCAGGTGAGGGGTTAGGAGCCAGCGGTCCCAGATTGTGAGAGGGGATTGGGCCTAAACCGGTGGTTGGACATCCCCCGAGGGGTCCCTGATTGGAGTGGGGGCAGGCTGGGCTGAGGGAACCCCCACATCCATGCACAAATTTTGTGCACTGGGCCTCTAGTATAGTAACAAAAGGCAGTTATGCCATGGCCAAAATGAGATTTCTGTAAGTATATACTGTATGCAAATCATCTACTAAATTTCATATTAAAAGTGGAAGGATAGACCTAAGAATAATGCTCATATACCTGAAAATATAATTTTCTAAAACTATCCATATATTAATTCCTGAGACCGTTTGATAGCCCAGTCTTGACATACTAGTAAAGTCCATTGTCTGGCACAAAACAAGCAATTGTTTTAAGAGGATGTTGAGTTTTCCTGTCAATCCAAAATTTCAGTTATGGCTCAAATTTTTAAACAAAAGTGAAGCCACAATGAGTGGCTGAAAGCTGAGAGCAGAGCCTCCCTGAATATCCACAAAGCAAGAAGTCAAGTATTGTCTATAGACTCTATAAGTCATAGTTTCCGCATAGGTATACTGTCCAAACATGTGAGAATGCTTTTATATTTTAAAAAAAACTGATTTCAAATGTTATAGTGGCTTTTTGCGATTATGTATCTTCTCAGTCCACAGCTTAAAAAAGCACAACAAGCAGAATATGGGAGGATCACCTTTTCAAAACTGAGTTAGTAATTGCTCTTATTCCTGTATACTAAACATAAACATGTCACTTCAGAAAATTTATTAACAATGTATTATTTTTAGAAAGTAGAATCAGGATTGACAGTTGGTCAGGAAGCCAGGCCCTTGAGAACACATTTCCTATACCAGTATTCTCTCTATTTCAGCTCCATGTTTTATAAACCTCTACAGTCTGTGCACAGAAAGCCCTCTCAGTAAAGTAAATTCAACCCATTTTCCTTCGGAAAGTCAGGTATCAAGAAACTGTCCCACTGTTCTCAAATCAGCACGTAGCTGAGTAATCCAATCACACAAATGCCAGGTAACATGCTGCTCCAGGTGATCACTGCCAAGTGTCAGCAGTCTTGGGTATGAGTGGTCAGGATGGCCATCTCACATGTATAGGAATCTTGCAGGTAACACTTTAAGAGATACTGGAATGAGTAAATGTGATGTCTCCTAAACAAAGTTCACAGACAGAATGCCATACACTGGGCATTTTTCAAAGCCAGCTCAAATCGTATCTCCTTTTTATGCATTTCCTGTGCCCTTCCTCTTTCTAGTAAACACGTTTTTTTCTCCCCTTCATTTTTAACCTTCCTTACTTATACATGCTTATCTCCAGCCCTGGTGTCTCCAAGTTAGTCTTACATTTCCAATTCTACTACACTTCTCCACATGAATGTTCTTCCAGCACCTCAAATGCAATAAATCTAGACACTTATTTTTTACCCCCACCCACAACCCTGCTCTGAGTTCACATTCTCTCAATTGTCTAGCCTTAACCTCATCTTTTATTCATCCCTCTCCTCATATCCAATGAATTGTTTATTTCTGTCCAATCTACCTCAGCAACACTTCTCCAATTCTATGTGCACTACCATAGTTTAAGTCTTCATTCTCTGAAAAACTCTTAAAACATTTCTTTATTGGCCCACTGGTTTCTTTCCCAGTTTAATTTATCCTATGAACTATTAGATAATATAGCCTATAATTCAACTCTGATCATGACATTTCAAGGATCCAAAAAAATTCCAATCTCATAGCTTACTCACTTGGTGGTCCAGTCCAAATTTCCTAGCCAAGCATTAAAAGTTTTCCATGGTTTAGGCCAAACCTAATTTTCCATCTTTATACTTTGTCTTCACACTATTCCCCCCCCCTTTTTTTTAATTATCAGAGGTTTTGGATTTACAATTGTTTCATCATCATAATGTTTTAAGATGGTTGGGTGGAATTAGGCATAGCTATTCCCTTTTTTTAAATTTATCTTTATTTTTTAAAGTATTACAGATGTCCCCTTTGTGTTTTTTTTCCCATTGACTCCTTCACTGCATACCTGCTCCTCCTAGGCCTTCACCACTCTGTTGTCTGTGTCCATGGGTTATGCATATAAGTTCCGAGGTTAATCGCTCCCCTCCTAACCCTTACTCCTGCCTTTCCTCTGAAATTCGTCAGTCTATTCCATGCTTCTATGTCTCTGGTTCTATTTTATTCATCAGTTTATTTTGTTCATTAGATTCCACATATGAATGAGATCATGTGATACTTATCTTTCTCTGACTGGCTTATTTTGCTTAGCATAATACTCTCCAGGTCCATCCATGCTGTTGCAAATGGTAAGAGTTTTCTTACAGCTGCTTAGCATTCCATTGTGTAAATGTACCACAGTTTTTGTATCCACTCATCTGTTGATGGACACTTCAGCTGTTCCCAAATCTTAGCTATTGTAAACTGCGCTGCTATGAACATAGGGGTGCATATATTTTTTCTGATTGGTGTTTCGGGATTCTTAGAATATATTCCTAGAAGTGGGATTACTGGGTGCCAAATGGGATTTCCATATTTAATTTTTTTAGGAAACTTCATTCTCTTTTCCACAGTGGCTGCACAGTCTGCATTCCCACCACCAGTGTACTAAGGTTCACTTTTCTCCATATCCTCAACACTAGTTGTATGTTGATTTGTTGATGAAAGTCATTCTGACAGGTTTGCAGTGATACCTCATTGTCATTTTAATTTTCATTTCTCAGATGATTAGTACCTTTGAGCATTTTTTCATATATCTCTTGGCCTTCTGTATGCCCACCTAAATAGTGTCTATTTAAGTCCTTTACCCATTTTTTAATTGGATTGTCTTCCTTTTGTTAAACTGTATGAGTTCCCTGTATATTTTGGAAATTAACCTCTTATTGGATGTATCATTGGCAAATATGTTCTCCCATGCAGTGGGCTCTCTTTTCATTCTGTTGATGGTTTCTTTTGCTGTGCAGATGCTTTTTATTTTGATGTAATCCCATCTGTTTATTTTATCCTTAGTCTCCATTGCCCTTGGAGATGTATCGATAAACATATTGCTAAGAGAGATGTCTGAGATTTTGCTGCCTATGATTTCTTCTAAGATTTTTATGGTTTCATGACTTACGTTTTATCCATTTTGAGTTTATTCTTGTGTATAGTGTAAATTGGTGGTCTAGTTTCATTTTTTTGCAGGTACCTGTCCAGTTTTCCCAACACCATTTACTAAAGAAACTATCTTTACTCCATTGTATGCTCTTGCCTCCTTTGTCAAATATTGGGCATAATGGCTTAGGTCAATTTCTGGGGTCTCTGTTCTGTTCCACTGATCAATATGCCTGTTTTTGTGCCAATGCCAGGCTGTTTTGAGTACAGTGACTTTGTAGTATAACTTGATATCTGGTATTGTGATTCTTCCAACTTTGTTCTTTCTCAAGATTGCTAAGACTATTTGGGGGTCTTTTTCTTGGTTACATATACATTTTTGTAGTGTTTGCCCAGCTGCTATGGCTCAGTGGTTGAGTGTCAACCTATGAACCAGAAGGTCATGGTTTGATTCCCAGTCAGGGCACATGCCTGGGTTGCAATTGCAGACTAGATCCCAGTGTGGAATGTGCAGGAAGCAGCCAATCAATGAATCTCTCTGATCATTGCTGTCTCTCTCTCTCTCTCTCTCTCTCTCTCTCTCTCTCTCTCTCTCTGAAATCAATAAAAATAATTTTAAAAAATAAATTTATGTAGTGTTTTTTCTAGATCTGTGAAATATGCTGTTGGTATTTTAATATGGATTGCAATGAATCTATAGATTGCTTTAGCTAGTATGGACATTTTAATGATGTTGATTCTACCAATGCATGAACATTGTATATTCTTCCACTTGTTTATATCTTCCTCTAGCTCCTTTTTCAATGTACTGTACTTTTCCGAGTATAGGTCTACTTTTGCCTCCTTGGTTAAGTATATTCCTAAGTATCTCAGTTTTTTTATTGTTGTTGCAATGGTAAATGGGATTTTTTTTTTTTTTTTTTTTTAGTTTCTCTTTCTGAAAGTTCATTATTGGTGTATAAAAATGTAAAAGCCCTGATCCGGGTGGCTTCATAGGGGAGTTTCCCAAACATTCAAAGAAGAACTAACACCTATCCTCCTCAAACTATTCCAAAAAATTCAAGAGGAAGGAACACGTCCAACCTCTTTTTATGAGACCAGCATTACCCTAATTCCAAAACCAGATAGACACTACAAAGAAAGAATTACAGGAGAAACCAAGATGGTGGCATAGGTAAACACCAGAAATTGCTGCCTCGCACAACCACTTCAAAAATACAACTAAAAGACAAAACGGACATCATCCAGAACCACAGGAAGGCTGGCTGAGTGGAAATTCTACAACTAGAAGGAAAGAGAAAAGCACACTGAGACTCAGAGGAGGTGCGGAAGTAAAGTGCAGAGGTACGGAGGCACACGTGGAAAGGGCTGGCAACTGAGGACGAGGTTGTCTTCTTCAATCGGGAGGGAGTCTCAAGCTCCCGACTGCTCTGAACTCCAGTTCTGGGCGAGTCTCTGGGGACCCAGACTCATACGGGGAGAAACTGGACTGTCAGTCGGAACTCGAGGGCGGCTTTCTCTCAGAGGTGCTTGCAGCGATTACCACAGGACACTGAGACGCGGGGCCTCTTAGGGTAGGACTGAGGAGCAGCCATAGCTGCTTGCTCCGCCCTGTTGATTCCCTGAGACCCCGCCCCACCCAAGCTGTGCACAGAGGCTTTTGCATATGAAAGGCCTGGCCCTTTGCAATCTAAAATTACCTAACAAACTGCAGCTGAGTCAGAGAAACCCAGATCATCCAAAAGAAGGCCCATGGCCCCACAGCAGCTTGCATTGCTTCACAGCTGGGCCTCATCTGGGCACCTCCAAACCCCAAACAAAGAAGAGGAATCTGCAGATCTCTCCATAGCTCCTGCTGGGTAGCCTCAGACAGAGGCTAAATTAGCACCTCCTTAGAGATCCAAGAGCCAGTGTACCCAGTGGTCAGAGTGGGACCATCCAGATTACAACTCCTCAGATATATAAGGGACACACTCAGGGGGCAGACTCAGTGAGCACCAAAGCCCCACTGAAGCAAGTCTTGCCCCACAAGGGTGTCTCCAGCACAGAAGTTCTCCCACCATAGACACAGCTGATTCTCACAGCCAATTGGTTGTAGGTCCTTGTTTTTCATCATGTTGAATATTTCTTGCCAATCCCTTCTGTTCTGCATAGTTTCTGTTGAGAAATCAGCTGATGAAGTCTTATGGGAGCACCCTTGTAGCTAACTGCTTTTCTCTTGCTGCTTTTAAGATTCTTTCTTTGTTTTTAACCTTTTTGCATTTTAATTATGATGTGTTTTGGTGTGGGCCTCTTTGGGTTCATCTTTTTGGGATCTCTCTGTGCCTCCAAAATTTGTATGTTTATTTCCTTCACCAGGTTAGGGATGTTTTCTGACATTAGTTTTTCAAATAGGTTTCCAATTTCTTGCTGTCTCTCTTCTCCTTCTGACACCCCCATGATGTAAAATTTGGTACACTTGAAGTTATCCCAGAGGGTCCTTACACTATCCTCATTTTTTTTTTGGATTCTTTTTTTCTCTCTATTCTGATTGGACGTTTGCTTCCTTATATTCCAAATTATTGGTTTGATTCTCAGCTTTATCTACTCTACTGTTGATTCTCTATAAATTATTCTTCATTTCAGTGTATCCTTCATTTCTGACTGGTTCTTTTTCATGGTTTTCATGTCCTTTTTTGCTGTTGAAGTTCTCACTAAGTTCATTGAGCATCCTAATAACCAGTGTTTTGAACTCTGCATCTGGGACATGTTTCTCTGCCTCCTTGTGTTTGCCTCTATGTATCAGGAAGAGCTGCTACATCTCTCAGGCTTGGTAGAGTGGCCTAATGTAGTAGGTGTCCTGTTGAGTCCAGTGGCACAGCCACCCTGTTCACCAGAGCTGGGCACTCCTGGTGCACTCCCACCACATCCCCCATATGGGTTATGTACACCCTCCTGTTGTAGTTGAGCTTTGATTACTGCTGGCATGTCAATGGGAGGGTTTTCACCCAGGCACATCATCTGTAAGGACTGGCTTTGACCACCATGGAGGATCAGCTATTCAGGGGACCACTCTATAGAGCAGGACTTACTTTGGTGCCTCCTAAGTCTGCCCCTTGAGTGTGTCACTTGTGGAGGTGGTTGGGTGGTGCTTCAACATGGTCTGAAGCTGTCCACCAGGTGCAATGGCTCTGGAGCCTCCTGGGAGGAGCAGGCCAAGGTCAAATGCAGACTTTGTTCTGCCTGGGGCCTCTGGGCATGAACTACAAAGCAATCTGCAGATGGCTGCTACTTGTGCCAGTCTCTGAGGTGCCCAGGAGAGGCCAAGCTGTGAACCAAGCCCAGTTGCTGTTAGTGCCAGGCCTGTGGCCACTTAGCAAGAGGTAAGGGGCATGCCAAAGCTAGATGCTGCTTGTTTTGAGAGATTTTAGGAAAGTGTGAATGAAGCATAAGTCAACACAGGCCATTTATATGAAAATGCCACTGGAAATAGGTTGGGTGTGCCCACAAGTTGGGTGGGGTGGGGTCTCAGGGAATTACCAGGGCAGGGCTACCAGTGATAGCCAGGTTGATGGAGACTCAGATGTGGTGCCTTGTGGCTCCACGGGGGTAGGATTTAGCAAAGGAACAATGGTCTCTGCCAGCACTTCTGTCTGGGAGAAAGCTGCCCTTCCAGCCCTGGCCCCAATGCCATACAATTCAGTTCCTCCTTGGATGTCCCTGGTACCTTTCAAGCTTCTGCCTCAGCACTGAAGCTCAGAGGAAGTGAGTCCAAGTAAGTCCATTTGTAGGCCCTTTAAGAGAAACACCTGGGACTCCAGAAGCACTCTGTCTCACTCAGCCACAATCCCTACTGGTATTTACAGCCAGAAATTGTGGGGACTTTCTTCCTGGCACTGGAACCCTGGGCTGGGGGGGCCTGGTGTGAGGTTCGGACCCCTTACTCCTCAGTGGAGATCTCCTCAGCCAAGATATCCCTCCTGATTTTTATCCGCCAAATGTGGGTGTGGGACCTGCCTGTCCCTCCTACAAGTCTCAATGTGCTTCTTCTGTAAGTCCTTAGTTGTAGGACTTCCATTCAGCGAGGTGTCAGGTGGTTCTGAATAATGGTTGTTCTGTAGTTTAGTTGTAATTTTGATGTGCTTGTGGGAGAATGTGAGTATGCCACCATCTTGCCTAAATCTAATAAATTTACTTTTAAGAGCTTTTGAGCTTAGCATTTTAATCTAGTGGATTTCTTAAATTATGCAGATGATTATCTGCAGGATGGATTAGTTGTTAAGCAGTATTTTCACAACTCAGATGGATCCCAAGCTCTGCCGTAATTCTTGAATGTGGTGCTACACTCACTTTATTCCCCACAGGCTTTCTCTTCAGTGCTGGTCTAGCAGTATGAATGAACCAATCTAACATCCTAGGATCCCAGGAAAGGGTCACACTCTTTTACACACACATTGCAATCAAGAAAAAATTATATACTGCAAGGACTAATAACCCCATAATAAAAAAGGTAATAATGTAAAATAAACCATGTAAATGTTTATACTGCATTCTATAAAGAAGTCTAGAATTAAAAGAGACTTTAGGAAAAAATCTAGATTAACCATATGACCCAAACTGTGTCTGCTAGGTTCTTTCTCTCAGTTTATTTATTTTTAAAAAATATATTTTATTGATTTTTTACAGAGAGGAAGGGAGAGGGATAGAGAGTTAGAAACATCAATCAGCTGTCTCCTGCACACCCCCTACTGGGGATGTGCCCGCAACCAAGGTACATGCCCTTGACCGGAATCGAACCCGGGACCCTTCAGTCTGCAGGCCGACGCTCTATCCACTGAGCCAAACCGGCTAGGGTATCTTTCTCTCAGTTTAGCATCAAGGCTAAATGATTAAGCCTCTCTGTAAATACTCAGGAGCCTCTAAGAAGTCACATTCAACCATGAATACAAAAAAGCAGAATTAAAATGGTCAGCAAATAGAGAACAATGAAGCAAAGAAAGGCAAAGACTAGAGACTGGAAAAGTTGCAGGTTGTCCAGTCCCTGGTACCTAATAAGGTCTGTCTGCATTTGGCTCCCGTCAAATTCCTTTCTTTTTCCTAAAACTAGTTCAAGTTCATTTCTGTTACTTGCAGCAAAAGCTTAAATAATGAAATAACCAAAATCCCCCATAAAGTCAATTGACTGATTCATTCGTGGTCTACCTTTCCTATACTTTTCTTTCTCTTTATTTGTATTTCCTTAAAAGTTATAAATATGACTTTGATATGCTATAGAGACGAATATGTGAACGGAGACCCAGGATTGTGCTGAGCATTTTAAAAGTAAAACCCATCATGCCCAGGAAAGAGAAAACAGAAATATTCAAGTAAAAGCCTTGAGATATCTGTACAGCAAACAGAGATGCTAACAGCTGGCAAATTAAATAAATAGCTATCTGATTACCCTCCTATTGAAAGCCAATTTAATTCTGAATAACACAGATGGGTAAGTCCAAATCAGCCTCCTCTGAGGTATGATCAAAAGGTGAAATTCCATATAGGGCATTTCATCTGGAATGCTCACACAAAAAACGCCACAGTCCTCCCAATCATAGAAAGGTTTGGGTTCTCTCCAGTGGTATCCCTAACCCGGATGCAAATTCCAAAACTGAATACCAAACCATCTTAGGGCCTGGGCTTAACTATCCCCAAAGAGCTGTTAGGCATTTACCCTGTGATGTAACTAGAACTTTCTGGTATCAGGAAGACATTCACAGAAGCTTAATATTATGGAACTCTGTCCAGGTGTGTGCATGTGCCAGGTATTAAGACATTCCTGAGGCAGGTCCGGGCCCCCTAAAGCTGGACCAACACCCATCAGACTACAAGCAGACCAGTTTAACATGTATAGCAAGACAGAGTTGACAATCAGATGTCTGAATCAATGTAGTGGGTGGCTCTGCAGGATTCTATAAACAAAAACAGTATTATAGGATCCTGCGGTTAGAAGGAACTCGGGAACTATGTCCAACTTCATCATTTTACTGAGAAGAAAGTTAAACATCAGAACCAAATTCATCAACTAAATCCTTAACTATAATAAGTAACAAAGGTGAGATAACATCAAAGGGACTGTGATCGGATTATGATAGAACCTAAAAGCATGTGGTTCATTATTTCAACTTTATTTACTAAAGTTGCTCTTTAATAGTTGAAATTTTATTTTTAAGTTAAAGAAGGGTAAATGTGTTAGAAAAATCTATAAAAACTACTGTTGGGATAATTTTTTGATATTTTGTTACTTGATTTTAACAAAAGAGTAAAGATTTCTAACCTAACGAGTTAACATTTTAGTTAAGTTATTAGAGTAAGCACCTTTAAAAGCCAAATAATGGGTGTGGGTTAAAACTAAATGATATATGCTTGCAACCTTGGCAGACAGGCAGTTTAAGCACTGTGACAAAATTCTAAATGGCAGAGAGATACTTCTAATTTTAATACAAAAAATTTGAGACATGCACATAAGGCCCTAATGAAAGTCACCAGAAATTAGATTGATATGTCAGGTGGGACCAAAATTAAAAGAATAAATGTTTAAATCATTTAAATATAAACTTGATACTCACTATTGCTGGCAAGGGGCCACAGAACAGTGGATTTGGTCTTCAAGGGTTGTTAACTACAGTAAACAGTATTAGGTAAGTCAACATATCACTGAGGGGGAAAAACCATACATCTATTCCCTGCACAATCCACTATTTATGGTGCAGCACAGTATTTTTTTTAGAAGACCATTGATACAATGTGGTTAGAACTGGTTGTGTTTCCCAAGAAGTGCTATTAAAGTTATTCCTAAAATATTAATTCATAAAAAGTAGGTCTTTTTGAAAAACAATATTAACCAGAAACAAATATGAAATAGATATTACTTAAATATTTTTAAATTGCACATTTAATAAAAGTTAAATATTTTTTAAATCTCCCATTAATCTGAATTGACAATTTATAAGTTACATAAATCCTTAAGACTTTTTATAGAAAAAAACCAACTTTTAAAATCTATTTTGCCAACAATGCTGCAAATGGAAAAATATGAAGAGCTAGCCAAAGACTGCTGAATAGAACCTAAGCTTAAGAATCAGCTTTCCACTAACGTATGAGTCCTATTTGTTAGCCCTATCTTATTTGCAACAGTTTAGTCCACGGGTGGCAGAAACAAAACTAAACTAAAATTTCCTAAGGAATCTCAACTCTGGGGATTTACAATTTCTGCTCCTTCAAGATAACTAGATACTGATCACAAATATAAAAGTTCATGCGCTTTCACACTTACCTTAAACTCTGTATAGGTGCTTTCAAATAATTAACTTTTATAATAATCTTATATTAAAAAATTCCTCCCTGATATGTGCCACATGATTTAAAGAAAACGATTCTTAAAGATTGTTCTAAGAATTCAAAACTGCCCCACTTGATAGCCTGTAGTCCTCACCAAACAGCGGAATGGCACCTTTCGTTCCCATAGTTCCCCTTGAAATAGTTGGTGCAGGGTAAAACTTAAAAAACAGACTTCGATGCTTTTTTTCCGCTTCAAAGCAAAACAAAACTAGTACCTGGCAAAGTCGGGGTTCGGTGTGGACCTGGCCTGTTAAGTGCCAGCCCGGCCCGACGGAGCCCTAGCCGAGACGCGAAGAGGTAGCTGGTGGGGGGGTGGCGGTCCTCTACTTGTACTTGC